>NC_090381.1:90384613-90725684 GCF_036365525.1 Heterodontus francisci | reverse complement strand
AACACAGAGATGAGTTGCACTGTCGCATGTTAGAAAAAGTTCTATGTACAAAATGGCTGCTTTGGTCAGTGTGATGGAACCAAAGTTTCAAAAAGGTATTCACACTCCCAAACGTCCAAATTAGATTCTTTTTAAATCACATTGAAGCTTATTAAATGTGCCAGCATATATCACACAAATACTGAATGTCTTGAGGGATGGTGAAATGTAATATCTTATGCTGAGCCAACTGAAAGCCCAAAGTGGCAGCTAAAGTTGCTACCTCTCCAGCTTTGGACTGGATAGTACTGTATTTGAATTCTCTGTCCGGAAATTTTTCAAATGTAAGCTGAACAGCAAATATCTTATGTTTAAAATGCCTTGATTTTGCCCACTTATGATATGATCGTAGTTATTGATCGTTTTAGTAAATTGTCATTATCAGCAGAACGTATCAGAACTCAAGCTACAATCTCACCCTTTCCCTGCCGTCATCTGCCTCCATTTGTTTTGCACTTTGCTAAGTCAAGCATGTATGTTTATCCCTGTGTCAGAGCGTCTCATTTTTCTTTTAATAGTAATTTCTGTTTGCCAGAATTAATATGATGGACCTTTTGTTGGTGTGTTCTGACACAGTTATACCAAACAATTGGCATAGAACTACTACCTGCTCAGTATGATTGTGTGTATGAGAGGCTGTGTGTAAGTGAAATAGAAATGAGAGCGATAAAAGGAGGGTTGGAATAGTGTCAGCTGTTCTTTGTTAGTTTTATTACATTAATTTTAAACAGAAACTTTCCAGTATATTAATAGTGAAGGCTATCCATTTCAGAGGTTAATGAGCACCTTAAAAATGAAATTGACTTGATTGTGACATACGAGAAAATGGACATTTTATTGTGATATCACTCTTGAGAACAGTAATCTTCTGCTCTATTACCTTTTGCAACTTTCTCGAGTTTATAGCTGTATATGGGGATTGTAGCTTTGGTCTCATATATCATCATTAAACTGCAAACTCCTTTTCCTGAGATGTCAGATCAAATTATCAAAGTAGGTAATAATGAGAAAGAAGCTCTGTATCGATCACTCGCCTGGACAGAGAACAGATCCACACAATAGCTTAAACAGGATCTGTTTCTCTCTCCCTTACCAGCTCAGGAAAACTGATGCTAATTGTAGTAGCCCTCTGCCAAACTGCTGCTCCAACTGAGATTAGTTAATCCAGCATAGACAAGAGGTGGAACCTTAGACATTTATGGACATCCAGGCTCAGTACTGTTGCATGCTGTGCCTTTGCTCTCTGAATCATGGGAATCTTTTTCAGCTCGAATTGTGATACTTTCTGTTGATAATGAAAATTACTTTCTGTATCTGTGATTCTCCTAACTCTGGAACAGCAGATCTGGTGTGGAACAGTTCACAGTCCTGACATAGAATTGATAGGAAATTATGAATGCACAGGATTGGAAAAGACTACTGTGATCCACCTGGCCAGTCCCAATGTCTGGGAAGTATCATATCTCATGATACCTTTCATACCCCTCAGCCAAATGTTTCATCTGGTACTTATCCAACTTGCTCATTAATTAAACCAAATATCTGTGATTTACATCAGCTCCCTGCAACTCAGAAGCTCTAACTAGTATTTGAATTTCAACTCTTATACGGTGGCACTGTTCTGTTTTCCCTGTGATTTGACACAGACTTGTTAGGAGGATTGTAATAGCTGAATTATGAAAATGTTACAAACTTTTGTATGTCCTATTATTTGAAATAATTTCATGAAGAACTTTTTGTATTCCAACTTACTAACAATTTCTAATTGAACTACCATAACATTTACAATGGAGTTGTTCAGAATAGTTGAATGTGAATTTGATTGGAAAAGTTTGCAATGGACAATCGGGTCAGAAATATTCAGTGCAATGTAATATGAAATTGTTCAATATTGAATATTCAGTATATTAGATAGGGAACTTGCTAACATAGGTTGATGAGATATTTAAATTAGTTTGGAATAGTTTAATAGAGAATTACTAGCAAGTTTGGAACAATATATCAAGGATTTCTGTATTGTAATTTACAGGAATTGTTTTAATCTGAAAATGTTTGGAATAGTTGAATAAATTATAAGCAATTAGATATGAAACATCTAGTAAGTTTAGAGTACATTTATGGAAAGTTAGAATATGCAATGTTTTGATGTGGAGTAGTTTCATGTGGAATTACTTAGAATAATTAGGAATTGTTTCAAGTAGTTTGGGAATTGTTTGGAAAATACTTATAGGAAATTGCTTGAATAGATTGATGTGTTTTTTATATCTGTTTGTATAGATTGATGAAAATATTATTAAATATTATATATGGAATTATTTGAACAGTTTGATGTATAATTTGTTGAATAATGTGCTGAGCAGTGGGAGGACGGGTAATTATTTGATGTGAAATAGTTTTAATGTGAATAGTTTGACAGGGAAAGCCCTGGCAGTTAATTGTTTGAGTACTGTGTTTGTAAAATGGCTTGAAAGAGAATTTGAAATTGTTTTCAATAGTTTGATATTGAATACTTTGGATTTGTTTGCTGCAGAATTTGTTTAGAATAATTTAGGGAAGAATTTGAATAGATTAACGTGGAAGTATATAATTCGAAGAATGTTTGAATATTTCTGTTGTTTGATCACATATCATTCGGCAAGTTGCTGCAAAATTGTTTGACTATTTGATCAGAAATCATCTGAACTGTTTCAGTAATAAAAAACATATTTGATTGGGACTTGTTCATAGAATTATTTGAGTATTTATACACTGTCTAACACAAGGTTATTTGGAATAGTTTGAACATTTAAATGTGGAACAATTTAATGGGATTTATTTGACTGCAAATTTTTGAGAATAACTTAAAATATAATTATTTGATAGAAAATTGTTTGAGATGGAGTTGTTGAAATTGAATTATTTAATAGCAACCTTTTAATAGGAAATTGGGAATTACTTAAACTGGAATTATTTGACAGAGAACTGATTAGGAATCATTTGAGAGGGAGTTGTATCATAAATATTTGATTTAAAATTATCTGAATCTTTGATCATGAACTCTTTGATACAAAATAACTTTATAGTGAATTGTTCAAATAATCTCCTGTGAAGCAGTTAAAATTGCTAATCATGAGTCATTTGCGGAGAGAATTGTCTGATAAGGAATTGCCAGGGAATTGTTTGAGAGGGGATTATTTCATGTTTGATTGAAAATTGTGGAATACATTGATGGGGTATGTTTGAATTGGGAATTGCTGATGTGGAATTGTTTAATTGGTAATAGAAGTTTTTAAATCAATTGCAAGAAAGTTTTTGATAGAGATCTATTAGAATAGTTTGACAGTAAGTCAATTGATGTTGAATAGTTTCATGTGGAAATATTTGCTAGATAATTATTTTATATGAGTTTGATTATGAGCTAGTTGCTTTGGCACTTACATGGAATAATTTGCAAGGATTTGTTTAGAAAGGAAATTATCTAATGTGGGATTGTTTAATATGGAAAGTATAGATATCAAGAACTGTTTGTTAAGGTCTGAGTTTGTTTGGATAGTTTGAACAAATTGATTACATAATTTGTCATTATTTTTGTCAAGTTTGAATAATTTAATATGAGTTAATTGGTACATTTCTAGGGAATTCTTTGTTATGAATTTTTTGGAGTGATTGAGTAATTTAATCAATTGTATATTTTGGACTGGTATGATGGAACATTTTGGTATTCTTTGATAGGAAATAGGTTTGAATAATTTGATATATGAATAATCTGATAATGTAGCTCTTATAAAGAGCTTTTTCTGGGATTGTTTGCAGTAGTTTGATAAGGAAACATTCAAAACAATTTGTTAAGAAATGGTCTGAATAGTTTATTAAGAAGTAGTTACGATAGTTCAAAAATGTTTGTGAACATTTAATGGGGACCTGTTAGGGTAGTTTTATATAATACCTTGGAATAATTTGACTGGAATTGCTGCAATAGTTTGGCATGAAATAATATTCAAGAATTTATGATTGAATAATTTGGAACCAGTTTAGATCCAGTTGTTTCAAATTTATAGATATGGAACTATTCGGAATTTGTAGATGTAGAATCATTTGGAGCACTTTGTTATGGAATTGTTTGCAATGTGTGCAGAAAAATTTAGAATAGGTAAAATATTTAAATGGAGAATTGTGTTCAACAGTTTGATGCAGAATTTGTATAACAGTCTGATGAGAAAGAATCTGCTATTTCTTTCTTTAAATTTGCATGAAACAATTTGATGAACTTAGGTGTTCTATTTGCTTGAAGGATTTTTTTATAGGTTGGATGGAAATGGAATTATTTGAAATAGTTTTATAGCAAATCCTTTTGAATAATTTAACATGAGGTGGCTCAGTTTGATATGGGGTATATGGAACTGTTGAGCATGAAATACCACACTAAGTAGGAAAAATTTTACCCACAATTAATTAGTGTTTAGATCCAGAAAGATTTAGCAGTAGCTTGATCGAAATTTTCTGCATAGTTTGAAAAATAGTTGTAATGGTTTCCAACTAAACTGTTTAACCAATTAAGTATGAAATAATTAGTAAGTTTGAAAAGTCATTCAGAAAGTTAGGAATGGTTCTGTAATTCTTTTAAATTTGAATTAGTTTATTCTTGTATTGCCCTGAGTTTCAACTGGTTGATTTGAATTGTCAGTGAAGTTTAAATTTTTTTGTGCGTAACTCAGTGAATTTGGATTGATTTCATCTGGAAATATCAAGTGCAACACTGAATTATTAGTGAGTTTGTTTAATGTGAAACCGTTGGTGAGTTTTGATCTGCATTTGACATGGAATTCTCAGTAAATTTGAAATCATTTGAAGTAGAATTGTCAGTGTGTTTGTATTCTGGAATCGTAAGTAAATTTGAATTTTTTGGATGTGCAATTAATTCAGAATTATCAGAAAGTATGGTGCCTTTTGATGTGCAACTTACTGTGAGTTTGGAATAATTGATTATGTAACTGATATGGAATTGCCGAGTTTGTAGTCATTTGATACAGAACTTGTTTGAGTTTGCAGCAGTTGGATGTGGAATTGATATAAAACTGTTGGTGCATTCAGAGTTATTTAATCTGCAACTGCCAGCAAGCATGAAACGATGAGGTGTGGAATTGTCAGTTATTTTGGAGTGTTTTGATATACAATTTTGATGGTGAGTTGGATGCAGAATTGATGTGTATCTGTTAGAGTTGTTTAATGAAATGAGTTTGAAGTCATTCAACTCCAAACTCACTGATCATTCTATATTCGTCCCCCAAAAAATACAGGCAAAATAGATCAACTGGTCATTCAACTCTTTGCTGTATAATGGACCTTGCTGTGAACAAATTGAGTGTTTTATTTGACTGCATACCAACAGTGACTATGGCCAGGATTTTATGTGGCCCCCTGAGGTGGGGTTGGAAACTGGGGTGGCACAGAGCATCATGACAGGTGGCGGGGGGGTGAATGACCAATCGCCAAGCAATCTTCCCGGGACAGGATAGGCCAACAATGGCTTTCCCGTCCAGAGGCCAATTGAGGCCCTTAGGTGGTCTATTAATGGCCAATTAAGGGCCTCTTCCCATTGCTGCTGTGGCGGGGGTGCCTCCGCCACATGGGGAGAGCACTTTGTAAGGCGAGGTGCCCTCCCTGTGGTCTTGGGGGGTTCCTCCTCCATGAGCAATCTGTGGCCCACGGTGGAGCCCTGTCAGGAACCACTTTAACCCCCCCCTCGGGACCCCCTCCGCCCCCTGGACTGCATGACCACCCCCCACTCCCTCACCAAGGACTTCCAGACTGGCCCTGGCAATCCTGCCAGGGTTCCAGCGCTGGGACTGGGTCAAAGGCCTCTGCAGTACCAGCAGTGGCCACTGCTCGTGGTGGCACTGCCAATACTGCTGAGCTGCTGGCCCTGCGATTGGCTGACAGCTCTTGGAGGCGGGAACCCCGTCTTTAAAGGGTAGGGATCCCGACTCCTGAAATTTAGATTTAAAAAGACCAGAAGATCGCTCTGGGGGGGTGGGGTGGGGTGGGGCACGAAAAGACAGTGGGCTTTCCCCCATCTTTTCGGCCCGGCAGCAGGAGCCCCGTCTCCGACACAAAATCCAGACCTACATTTCAAAAAGTAATTAATTGCCTATAAACTGCTTAAGGACAGGTTTTGGGGAAAGATGCTACATAAATCCACATTTTTCTTATTTGGATGTTGAGTTTGGTGTTGTTTTTTTGTGGAAGTATTAGTGAGCTTGAAATGGTTTGTTGCAGAATTAATGGTGACTTTGATTCTTTTAATATGAATAGCTGGTAAATTTGGAACTGAAATTGGTCATGTAATGTGGAATAGTTGTTGAGTTTGGAACCCTTTGATGTGAAATTGTTAGTGCATTTGAAATTGTTTGATTTGCAATTGCCAGTCAGATTGGAGTGGTTTGATGTCGATTGGTGATGAGTTTGGCAGAGCTTGGTGTGGAATTGCTTCGGAAGTTTGGTGAAGTTTGATATATAATTGCTCTGGATATTTTGGTAAGGGATTGTTACTAAGTTTAGATCAATTGAAATGAAATAGTTTGGATTGGTTTAGTTTATTTACCAGATTGGAGCAATTAATAGTTTTCAAGTTGTTTGCATCTTGGAAATGCATTAACTGTAGTTTTTCATGTTTGCTATTTTCAGGCATATGTATGTTGAAATAAAAATTAGAAAATGCTATAAATACACAGCCGGTCCATCAACATGTGTGAGAATAAAGCCAGCTTAATGTGTTGGATGGAATCTTTTGGCAGAATCTTTGGGTTTGCAGTAGTTATCTCATTTGAAGTAATTTTCAATAGGATTCAGTGCCTTTTTTTTCTAAACTTATGGGATTCAACATAGCAACAAAGAAGTCTTTGTTAAATCTTGTTGATTAGAATCTTCTCCAGTGTTTAACTTTGACATTTAAATTGTTTATTTTTCCCAGTGATTAAATGAGGTAAGTAATCATTATAGAAAAATGAGAATTGCTCCTCCTTGATGTGAATGTAATCAGATTGGTGTAACTGTTGACAGTAATAGGAGACGGCATTTGTGGAATGGTTCCCCCTGAGGCCGATACTGTAGTTGTTAGGCCAATTAGAATAACTGGTTGTGGTTTCAGTTAATAGAAAACTAGATTTCTTTTCATTTAAAATGCACAGATCAGTGTGTCAATCTACTAGGTACAATAAGCATGGGTATAAAATCAGTGGCAGAATCGTTCATTGTCACTAAGTGCTATGTGTAAAAAAAATGTTCCACACATTTGTTGCTTATGGGTTTTTCTATGAAAGTTTGAATTTCCATTGTATGCTGTTGGATGGTTAACGAGTAACCTCTGTTCGTATGTCAAAAGTTTGCATTTGTATAGTGTCTTTCTCAGTGGCAGGATATCCTAAAATGCTTCACAGCCAACTAATTACTTTTGAGGTATATCACTGCATAGGGAAACAAGACAGCCAGTTTGTGCACAGCAACATCCCACTAATAGCAATTAGAAAATTATCAATTAAATTGTTTAGTGATGTTGGTTGAGGGATAAATGTTGGCCAGCACACAGGGAGAGCTCATCTGCTTTTCTTTATATAGTGTCACGGGATCTCTAAATCTCCCTAAGAGGGCAGACAAGTGCGCCGCTTAATCTCTCATCTGAAGCACAGCTCCTCCAACAGTACAGCACTCTCTCAGTACTGCTTTTGAGTGTCAGACAGATGATATGTTCAAGTTCTAGAATGAGGCTTGTTTCCCTGATCATCTGGCTCTAAGACAACAATGTTACCACTGGGTCAAGGCTGACACTATCAGTTGTTATTAAACACACACACAAGACTCTCACTAGGGTGCAGTGGATTAGTGTGCCAATGCCATGGTGGGATATGGGATTACCCTCCTTCCATCACTACTTAAGTTTCACCCACCCCAAGTGATTTATCTGGAGAATGTGAGAATGCCCCAAAGCGAGAAATGCAAAAGAAAGTCATCCAGGGCTGTCATCACAACCCTTCTCTAGAGACAGGCTCAAAAGAGGCATTGGTTGAGGCCGGGGAGCAGTTTTCCGGAAACCATTTCAGTCAGGGAATGTGCAATTAATACAAAAGTAAAAGACTGTGGATACTGGAAATCTGAAAAATGCGGGAAATGCCCAGTAGGTCAGGCAGCATTTGTGGACAGAGAAACCGGGTTAACAGGCAGAATTTTCGATCCCCGATGGAGGCAGGACTGGAGGCGGGTAAGGGCACAAAATCGGATCCGGGTGTGGTGTGGCGTTCCGGCTCTCTGACGTGATCCCACCTCCCAGCGATTTTTGAAGAGGTGTTGGGCCCTGTCTGCCGGGAAGTCATACGAATGCAGCGGTTCAGCACTTTAGCATGTAAATAAGATACTTAACAGCCAGTTAAAGGACAGAAAGTTATTTTTGATTGCAAGCACAGGGACCACGAAAGGTCGCAGTCACATTCCCAAGTAGGACATGGTACAGCAGGAAGCCAGTCATGAAGGTGGGTCCATTGAACAGCAGTGCATTAAAGGGAAGTGGTTCAGAGAGCTGCTCAAGCAGTGGCACACAGTGGCCAGCAAGTGTGCAAAGATAGCATGGAGGTAGCACTGCAGCACTTGTGGGTAGTGTCCCTACAGGGCATAGCACGTGTGTCCAGACAGCTGTGACATTGCTACTGGAGGCAAGGGAGGAGCAGCCGCTCACACAGCAAGTGTAGGCCATTGCTGCTGATGCACGCAGAGGTGTTAGACGAGGCAATGGGAGGGAACAAAGGTGATACCTTCCACATAGACAATGAATTAGCTACCTGAATTTAACAGAGTATCAATGTCGCTGAAAGAAGTGCCCATCAAGGCAAATGGTAGCAGAGTTGTTTGCCCTGGTGGAGGGCCACCTCCATCTTCACTGGTCGTGTCAACACACCTTGCCAGCAGCTGTCAAAGTGACCATGGCACTGAACTTCTTTGTCTCCAGTTCTTTCCAAGGGGTGGCAGCTGACCTCACTGGCATCTTGCAGTCGGCCGCCCATCACATCATATGGGAAGTGACGGATGCCTTGTTTGAGAGGGCATCGGATTATATTGAGTTCCCCTCTGATGGGGCCATAAGAGAGAAGTGGGATTTGCCTCCATTGCTGGACTCCCTCAGGTGCAGGGGGTTATCGACTGCACCCATGGATGGCCATCAAGGCACTGGCAGAGGAGCCAAGAGGCATTCATAAACAGTAAGGGATCCCACTCTCTCAATGTTCAACTGGTGTGTGACCACCAAAAGCACCTCCTCCAGGTCTGTGCACAGTATCCAGGCAGCTGTCATGATTCCTTCACCTTAGGCAATCACAGGTGCTGTAGCTGTTCATGCCACCAGAGAGACTATGTGGATGGCTGTTAGGGAACCAGGGCTATCCACTGAAGAGATAGCTGCTGACACCTATACACAACCCTTCGACAGAGGCACTGCAGCCACTGCCATCTCAGCACAAGGGTCACTGGTCTGCTCAAGATGCGATTCCGGTACCTTGCCGATCTGGGTAACCCCCTCTGGTACACTCCCTCAAGGGCGTCTCTGATTGTAGTGGTCTGCTGCACTCTTCAAAACATGGCCATCCAGAGAGCTGTGAATGTCAATGAAGGAGAAGTGGAGGAATGGCACACTTCCTTGGAGGAGGAGGAGGAGAAGGGTGTCCCACCCTTGACCTCCAGAGGTCCGGTTGAGACCTCAAGCCATCGATCAGGATGGAAGGGATGCTTGGCTGCTCTGATTCAGGCACATTTCTCCTGAGGGTCCCTCATCCCGGAAGACAAGTGGCTCCTGTTCTCACCTTTCTATGAGGAGGGTGCAAATCCACTATACAAATGAATCACAAAGGTTCCACTGACCCCACATTGCCTGGAAGACTATAATCTGCCACACTATGTGAACTAACACACTCATTTGCATCTCTCCCCCACTTCATAATTCATCTGCCTTTAATCCATCAATCATTAGACTCACACAAGTCTGGGTGCAATCACACTCATGTTCATTTCAATACATTGATTAATTTTAACACATCAAAAGTATGACAAATGTCACCCAAGTGAACCAAACTGTGAGATTACTGATGCAGAGGCTTTCGATCTTGGCAACAGGCTGCCCCACCTGCAATAAAGCAGACCGGTGAGACCTCAAGCGATCATAGGACAGGTGGCACAGGGTGAACAGCACATCATGGAGGAATTGAGGGAGGCAGAGGTAGCTGAGAGAAGTCTTCCTCGGATGTTGGAGGACAGACACAGCCATGCTCAGCTGGATGGAGATGCAGAGCCTCGGGTTCACACACAAGGCATCTCTTCTTTGAGTAATGGTGAGGGATGTGGGCCCAAATGTCAGAGTTCCCTGAGGCTGTGTGGAGGCATGGGTAGAGAATGGAGGATCCATCCATGACATGTGCTCCGCCCTGTCTCAGGCACACGAGCACACGAGCTCATCCTTTTGGAGAGCTAAATGTGGCATCAATCTGATTGGATGCAGGAGCAGCGCACTGATCCCCAGGCAATGAATTCCATTTTATGTAGCATTGATTGGTCAGTGGCACTGATGGCAGGTACACCCCAGCTGGTCGTACACTCTGACATTCAGGTATGATAGGGTTGAGGCAGGCAGCGATGAGTGTGAAGGGGCCACCCCTCATGGGGCACCTTCATCATCTGATGCCTCCTTGGCCCCTCCGACTAAGGCACAATCAATGTATGTTCCTGCAGATGACGCCGACGCTGTCACTCTGGCCTGCATTGCCTCCACTTCACATTTGGCCCTGTAAGAGACATAATAAGGTGGTTATGCTAAATTGCCTCTACTTTTGCAGAGCTGAAGCAGTCCCTTAGAGCTACTGCTTTGGAGTCGAGGAGGGAACTCCATCCCCATCACCTGAAGATGGTCAGATCTTCTCATCCTGTTTTGGATGGACTCCCCTCTCACTCTGAGCTTGCCCACTAACTTATGTGCTGCCACCCTGGCCAGGTTAAGCTCCACCTCCTCTGGGGAGGTGATGGTGCAATGGTAATGTCACTGGACTAGTAATTCAGAACCCAGGCTAATGCTCTGGGGACATGGGTTCGAATCCCACCAAGGCAGATGGTGAAATTTGAATTCAATTAATAAATCTGGAATAAAAAGCTAGTCTAATGGTGACCATGAAACCATTGTTGATTGTCACTAATGTCCTTTAGGGAAGGAAATTTGCCATCCTTACCTGATCTGGCTTACATATGACTCCAGCCCCAAAGCAATGTGGTTGACTCTTAAAATGCCCTCTGAAATGGCCTAGCAAGCCACTCAGTCCAAGGGCAAGTAGGGATGGGCAATAAATGCTGGCCTAGCCAGTGGTGCCCAAAGCCCACGAACGAATTGAAAAAAAAATTGTCATCAGTATTGCCAGATTTGGCACGCCACCATCGAGCCCTTTCTCTGGCATTATGCACTCTCTTCTCCTGCAAGGTCAAGAGGGTGAGAATTAAGACCAATGTCCACTCCCTTACTAGATCCAGCTATACAAACACATGTGATGCCACTGGCAACAGTGTTGCCTCCTGTACTTCTGATCGAGAGGTGAGCTTTGCCCACATATCCGTGATGCTCCAGAGCACACATGTATTGACTGTACAGGAGGACTATGCGTTGTCAGGCTGCTCAACTCATGTGTATGCTTGTGGCTGCAGAGCCGGAGGCCTGTCATCTGGGTGCAACACTGCACTCACCTTGCCAGTCCACAGAGGTTTGTTAAAGTGTTTGCAGCACTGAATCCAAGTCCTCCTCAGCAAGCTACATCCACGCACTTCCTCTGCTACCTCCAGCAAGACTGTTTAGTCTGGCTTCTCCTGCCACTCGCCGGGAATAAAATGTTGTGGTGTGCTGATACCACCACCAAGGGAAGCATTGCTAAAGCGGAGAGGGGCCTGTCCTTCTGCAGGCACACTGTTCCTCTCCTTCTGCCATCTCCCCCTAAACTAGCAATAATGGCTGCCAGCTCTTTCTTAAATCGCGCCCACCTCACTGCTGTCCCGCCTACTTCTCACCTCAGCTGCCCCTAACTTGGTTTCCGATGCACCCTCTGGCCACTAATTGGCCTGCTTGTTTAAAATTGCATCAGGCATCAGGTGGGGTTGGGTTCCAGAAATGTACCCGACGTCAGGGTCACTACCCCGGAGCAAAAATTCTGCTCACGTTTCAGGTCAAGAATATTTCATCAGAGCTGGAAATAGTTGGGGATGTAACAGGTTTTAAGCAAGAACAGAGGCAGGAAAAGGGGGGAGGGGAAGGAAAAAAAACAAAAGGGAATGTCTGTAGTAGGGTGGAAGACAGGGGTTATTAAATGACAAAACCTCCCGGAACCACGATAGGTTTCCCCTTGTCCTCATCTTCCACCCATCAGCCTCCACATTCAATGGATCATCCTTCTCCATTTCCACTACCTCCAGCATGATGCCACCACCAAACACATCTTCCCCTTCCCTATCCTTTCAGCATTCTATAGGGACCATTCCCTCCATGACACCCTGATCCACTCCTCAATCCTACCTCAGCACTTGCTCCTTATCCCATGGCACCTTCGCAAGTAAGCACGGGAGATGCAATGCCTGGCCTTTTACCTCCTCCTTTCTCATTGTCCAGGGCTCTGAACACTCCTTCCAGCTGAAACAGCAACTTACTTGTACTTCTTTCAATTTAGTAAGCTGTATTTACTCGGTTTCCCCTACAGTAAGTGGACCAAACGCAGATTGGGTAATCGCTTTGCAGAACACCTCTATTTAGGTTGCAAGTGAGACCCTGTGCTTTCAGTTGCCTGTCATTTTTAATTCTCGGCCCATTCACACTGTGACCTCTCTGTGAATTGCTACACTGCTCTCATGAAACTCAATGGAAGCTCGAGGAACAGCACCTCATCTTTCGATTGGACACTTTACACCCTTCTGGACTCATCATTGAGTTCAACAATTTCAGATCATAACCACTGCTCCCATTTTTTCAGACAGCAGTTGCTGATAATGATTCTACTTTTGTCATTTTCAGCTCCTCTTTACTCAACTTTTGTTTCTTTTGTCCCATTAGCACCCGCTTTTTCCTTGCAACGTGCAAGTAATGATTGGGATGTGAACCAAAGAAGTGTTGAAACAAAAGTTTAAAGTGCAATAATTTTCCCAGATTACATAAATATAACATATAAGCATTTTTGTTATTATCTTCTCATCCAGCTGAGGCCTAGACTTCTGTTTAAATTCTGTTTGGCCCCTCCAGCTCTGCACTGGATTGGTATTTTCTGCAGGATAAGGATTACTGATTGAGGATCTGAATAGAGGTCTTCTTTATTCCAGGCTATTACTGGAGGGAGTGATGGAGGGTGCTGTGGGGCTGTTGCATGTAGTTCAGCCAGCAGAATGCATGGACTGACTTCCCGGGAGCTACAGTGGGAGGCCTGGATTATTTAAATAGAACTAGTGAACTGCCCACACCAAACAGGTGTGCCAATCCAGTCATTATTATTTATATGGGTCTCGGAGGAGCACTCTTCTTCCTCCTGGCCACACACACACACTTTTTTCACCTACCTTTTGACGACCTCTTGTCTCTGACCCCACAGTTTGGAGGACTTTCAACTCATAGGGCACCAATTTAATGTGGGTCAGAAGACACCTCTCCACTTTGCATTTGCTTGTGTCTCTGTTTTCATCCAGGTATTGTACACATTTGAATTTATTACCTCCTTTGGAAGGACCTTTTAGAGCAAGCTGTCCATGGTCAAGTCCTCAAATGAGCAGGTCTGCTCCTCACCCCTCTTGCTGCTATAGTCACTTTCAGTGCAGAAAATTTCTTCTTGAGCAATGTACAGGCTAATTTTCAGAGTGGAGCTCTTTAACAAATGCTCTTCCCAGGTATCTCTTGCATTGAGATATTTTTGTCTTCAAGCAATGGTATAAAATAGGTGATATTGTATCAATGACCCATAATTCATCTCTCCAACTTTCATTTCAATGAAGTTAATGGAAATGAAATTGGGGAAAGATTTCCATCTGATCCAATATTCCCCATTTTACACTATCGACCAAAGTCAAAATTACCCCACTTGACCCCAATGCAGTCCCAGCACAACAGATGACCTAGGCATTGAGCATTGCGGTATAATTCAAATATGCTGACTTTACAAAATGATGCAAAGGCCACTATTGGCACGTTATGTATCACAAATGCAGAGTCCCACATAATTAGGGTCCATGGCCTTTGTATTAATGATTAATAATTGGCATTCCTTCATATTTTGCTCAACTCCTATATTGAACATCCATTATGCTCACCAGTAAGATGTTGTCCATCAACTCTGCCTCTGTGCAGCTCTCTCACATTAATGCAGACCTCAGCTATTTTTGACAAATGAAAATATGAGAATATGATTATTTTGTATAGGATTACGATATTATTATGTAGTCTTACAACATCTTTTTTCCTCCCACATCTTGTCCTCACAATCGCTCAGGAGCATAGGCACTGCCATGAATTCTCTCCAACCAGCTGTTATTCAATGTTGTTTTTAATCAGTATTTGAGTAGACTAATATGTAATCTTGTATGTACTTAGATCAATATAAGTATTCACTGTGACTTAAGTAATTTTAGAAATATTAAAATGTGTAATCAAGTTTCAAGCTAATTGTTAAATATACCTTTTTCTGTCACTGCTCAGATAGGTTTACATTAAGAAGGATATATCCCAGTCTGACTCTAACACAGTGCCTCTTTCCTATTCTGTCTGCATTTCAATGCCAATTATCAGAATGTATGTTTGCCTGACTCAAGAAGGGTCACTGACCTGAAACGTTAACTCTGCTTCTCTCCCACAGATGCTGCCAGACCTGCTGAGTGTTTCCAGCATTTCTTGTTTTTATTTCAAATTCAAGTAACTATGTTCAACAGAGTTCAGAATTACAGTAATGATATATCCCAGGCTGACTCTAGAGGTCACTGCCGATTTTGTTTTGTTCATGTGGCTTCTTTAAATGTTCCAATCATTAGAATTTTTTCAGTTTCAGTTTTGATTCATAACTTATATATGGACAGGCAGATAGATGGACATTTTATAGAGATGTAGGGCACTTGTCAATGGCACCGCGAGGCATTAAGCTACCTGGCATAAGCTTGAAGTCGCTGTGAATTATATCCCAATATTTACAGCTCTGAGGAAAGTGACAGATAATTTAAAATTGGTAAGCACACTCTGCTGATAACTCAATACTTTTACACAAAGGTGTTTTATTCTGATCTTCATGGTGTCGTTGCCGATAAGAGAGGCATCGGAGATAAAAGATTGTTGTCCAATTTAATCAAAGAATTTCAGCAAATGCTAGTATACAGGTAAATTGGAAACTTCCAGAAATGCATATTGTAGAAGTGCGAAATGTGGAACGCAGAATGTGGGATGTGATGAATAGGGAGAGATAATAAGAAAGAGAATGAGGAATGCAGCAGTAGGAGTGGGCAATTAGGATTTGTTCCACATGACTGGTTAAATTGTGATGGTCCATTTTGAATTAGTTTGGTATTAAATACATCTCACTTGAGCATGTCTCTTATATGTAACATTAATGTTCTTTAATACATTTTTAAAATACAATGTTGCATGAGTTACGAGGATAATAACATGAGTATTATGCTTTGTGATTATTAGTCACATGGGTCAGTACCCCTGCACATGTTTAGATATTGGCTAACTAACAGGAAACAGAGAGTAGACATAAATGGGTCATTTTCTGGTTGGCAAGATGTAATGAGTGGTGTGCCGTAGAGATCTGTGCTGGGTCCTCAACTTTTTATAATTTATATAAATGACTTGGATGAAGGGACCGAAGGTATGGTTGCTAAATTTGCTGATGAGACAAAGATAGGTAGGAAAGTAAGTTGTGAAGAGGACATAAGGAGGCTACAAAGGGATATAACACTAAATTAAAAGCAAAATACTGCGAATGCTGGAAATCTGAAATAAAAACAAGAAATGCTGGAAACACTCAGCAGGTCTGGCAGCATCTGTGGAGAGAGAAGCAGAGTTAACTTTTCAGGTCAGTGACCCTTCTTCAGAACTGGCAAATATTAGAAATGTAAAAGGTAATAAGCAAGTAAAGTGGGGGTGGGGCAAGAGATAACAAAGGAGAAGGTGTAGATAGGACAAGGTCACAGAATAGCTAACCAGAAGATCGTGGAGCAAAGATATGCTAATGGTGTGTTGAAACACAAAGCATTAGTACAGAAAGGGTGTTAACGGACTGAAATTGAACAGCCGCAAGTACAACATGAGAAAAACAGTGGGTAAGCAAACTGAACAAACTAAGATGAAATAAAATAAAATAAACACAAAAAAAATTTAAAAAGGAAAAAGAAAAAAAATAACTAAAAATGAAAGTAAAATGGGGGGGCTGTCATGCTCTGAAATTATTGAACTCAATGTTCAGTCCGAGTGTGTCGGCTGTTCAGGCTGTAGTGTGTCGAATCGGTAAATGAGATGCTGTTCGTCGAGCTTGCGTTGATGTTCACTGGAACACTGCAGCAATCCCAGGACAGAGATGTGAGCATGAGAGCAGGAAGGAGTGTTGAAATGATAAGCAACTGAAGCTCGGGGTCCTGCTTGCGGACTGAGCGGTGGTGTTCCTCAAAGCGGTCACCCAGTCTGCGTTTGGTCTCCCCATTGTAGAGGAGACCACATTGTGAGCAGCGAATACAGTATACTACATTGAAAGAAGTACAAATAAATCGCTGCTTCACCTGAAAGGAGTGTTTGGGGCCTGGGATAGTGAGGAGAGAGGAGGTAAATGGGCAGGTATTACACCTCCTGCGATTGCAGGGGAAGGTGCCGTGGGAAGGGGATGAGGTGGTGGGGGTAATGGAGGTGTGGACCAGGGTGTCACGGAGGGAATGAGCCCTTCGGAATGTTGACGGGAAGGGAGGGGATGATGCGTTTGGTAGTGGCATCACGCTGGAGGTGGCGGTAATGGCAGAGGATGATCCTTTGGATATGGAGGCTGATGGGGTGGAAAGTGAGGACAAGGGGAACCCTGTCACGGTTCTGGGAGGGAGGGGAAGGGGTGAGGGTAGAGGTGCGGGAAATGGACCAGACACGGATGAGGGCCCTGTCAACCACAGTGGGGGGTGGGGGGGGAATCCGCGGTTGAGGAAAAAGGAAGACATATCAGAAGCGCTGTCATGGAAGGTAGCATCATCAGAGCAGATGCGTCGGAGATGGAGAAACTGGGAGAATGGAATGGAGTCCTTACAGGAGGCAGGGTGTGAAGAAGTGTTGTCGAGGCAGCTGTGGGAGTCGGTGGGTTTATAATGGATATTAGTAGACAGCCTATCCCCAGAGATGAAGACAGAGAAGTCGAGGAAGGGAAGGGAAGTGTCGGAGATGGACCATGTAAAGGTGAGAGGAGGGTGGAAATTAGAAGCAAAGTTGATAAAGTTTTCCAGTTCAGAGCGGGAGCAGGAAACAGCACCGATACAGTCATCAATGTACCGGAAAAAGAGTTGGGGGAGGGGGCCCAAGTAGCACTGGTGCAGGTTCTAAACTTAACTCCTCATATGTTGAACGACTCCACCAGGGTATCTGGTGGATGGCAGGGTTGTTTCCTTTAGAGTCAGGCAACCCGTGGTACTCTTTTGTAGCAGCTGGACTAAGTCTGGAGTGCATTGTCAGGCAAGGCTGTTCCTTGACAAATAACATGCACTCCGAGATGGGGCGACTACCTGAGATAATTAACTTCAAAATAATTTGGTGGTGGGGGTAGGAGAGTGGAGACATTATTTAACAGTATGTAGCAGAATCATTCTGTGTTGGAGGCTTTAAGTATTCACAGCTCATTGCTCAGGAGTTAATGTGCTCAGAGGGGATTGACCTGGATACATGAGGGACCATTTTCCAACATGTGCTCACTGTGAACCAGGCTTTGCTTATTCAAAAAAGCAGGCCTATTATGTTTTCCTGTGCAGCTAGGGATCTCTGTTTTATCTGCGCATTAAAGTCTAATTTGCTTCTGACTTTTTTTTCTGGAAGTGTTACTGAAGATTGTGAAGCCAAATTGCAACACTGTAGAGTCTTTGATTTCAGGAACGTTGTGCACAGAGCAAAACAAAACAGAACAAAAGTCAGATGCAAATGAGAGAAAGCAGTACAGCATTGCACTGCTCTGTTCGTGTAAACATATTGTTACGACCGAGTGAGAAAGGGGTGTAGGTTCCCTCTCAGCCTTCACCTGGTTTTACCGTAACAGGGTTTAATTTTAAACACACCGTGTTTTTAGCTCCCCCTTGGTGAACCCTTATTTATCGTTTTCCAATTATAAGGCAAAGAAACCAGCACAGACAGGTTTTCTTAGGCTTAAAGAAGAAAGGCTGAAATTTATTAAACTTAAACTCTAATTCGGTTAATGCCTACGGATACACGCCCACTCTAGCATGCATACACGATACACACATGCAGATAGAGACAGAAAAGAGCAGAAGAAATAAAGTAGAAAAGTTTGAGGCAATCTCTGAGGACGGTTTTGTTATGGATCTTCGCGTTCACTGTAGAGTCCTTGATTGCTTTTCGTCGGGGCCCAGTATTCTTCTTAAACCTTGTTCGCTGTAGGAGACTTTTCTCTCTTGGGGTTCATGTGTCTTCAGTGGATTTGGAGTTCCATGAAAAAGAGATGGGAGAAGACAGTAGAGGCTACGGCATGCCAGCCAGGAGTGGTCTTTTCAGTCCAGGAGCAAACAGACACTTTCTGAGTTCAAACTGTTTGTACAATTCAGAAAGTCCCAGGTTGCCAAGCAGGCTAGTCACATGACCAGCTCGTCTGACCACGTCTGTTTGTGTATTCGGCTATCCCAGCAGTCATCCTGAAATTTGAGCTCCCTCACTTGGTGCTCAAAGTCCATATTAGGATAAGGGAAGTAACCTCTCTTGTCCCTATTGATAGCAAATGTCCTCCATCCAAGCCCTTGTAACAGGCCTTCTCTTCTTCCCAGCAATAATTAGAGACTTAATGCCCATATGGCGAAATTAATATGCCTCATTCTTGGCAGATGGGGACCCAGCATGACAATATGTTTACGAACATTCGAACATACGAATTAGGAGCAGAATTAGGTCATTTGGCCCCTCTAGCCTGCTCTGCCATTCAATAAGATCATGGCTGATCTGTTTGTGTCTCAAATTCCACTACCCGAATAGCCTTTGATTCCCTTGCCTAACACGATTCTATATACCCCCGCCTTAACATTATTCAATAACTCTCCCTCCACCACTTTCTGAGGCAGAGAGTTCCAAAGTTGCACAACCCTCTGAGAGAAAAAATTTCTCCTCACCTTTGTCCTAAAATGGCGACCCCTAATTTAAAAACAGTGCCCCCTAGTTCTGGACTCCCCCACAAGAGGAAACATCCTTTCCACATCCACCTTCTCAAGACTGTTCAGGATCTTATATACTTCAATGACGTCTCCCCTCACTCTCCTAAACTCCAGTGAAAACAAGCCCAGTCTGTCTAAACTTTCCTCATAAGACAATCCGCTCATTCTAGGTATCAATCTAGTAAACCTCCTCTGAACCGCCTTCAGACAAGACAGGAGTAAAATATCCATTGGCGTACTGTTCTCTTTTTCCCTGTTACTTTCACCACAAATTCTAGAGGCTTGTCTGGAGAGAAACACCCTTCTGCTCATTCATGTCAAAGGCAGAAGAGGCAGATTGTTTAAATCTTATATGTCTTGTGAATATTTACTGTAGACTCTGCTCCATAATTCATGCTCGTATATAATTTAATACCCTATATTTAACAAAGGTAGAAACATTTGAGAATTTGTAATTTATTGACCAGTTTGTACAGAAGTTGTTATATTTGTGATTTATGTCCTACCTCTGAAGATTTGACTATAATGTTGCTCAACCTGGTAGAAAATTGCACAAGGATGCTCTGTCACATATAGACCTGGTACAGATTTGGTACAATACAAATTGCGGATGGAACAGGGTTATTATGGCAGTAGTTTATCTCTACAAAGGAGAAAAGAGATGACTTTGTTGGGGGTGATGATGCCAATCATACCTTGTGTTGAATTTCTAGGATTTGGGTTGCCAGTTATTGAAGGCTGTGGGGAATTTCTTGGTTGCAAGAGTATTATTCCTTTTCCTTTGGCCCTCTCTTTCTGCTTCTATCTGATCATTTTAGAGTTCAGTGTTGGGAAGCCCTCAAATAAAATGTTTCATGTTTCTGATGAAGAAAACTGATGGAGTGTTCACAATTCATCCTTTGAGACATATTGTCCTGCATTAGTTGAATGACATTGATGAGGTTTATGCCTTATGTCTAATCCCGGGACACTTGACTTCAAGTGGCATCATTTTGCTAAAACATTATCTATTATTAATAAAGCACTAAGCTCATTTCAAAAATGGATCAGCATGAAAAAGCATGAAAGGGTGAAATCATTATTTGATGTGCTGTATGGTAGTCTAGTGGTTATGGCATTAGACCATTAACCCTGAGGTCATGCATTCAAATCCCACCATAGTAAATTGTGAAATCAAATTTAATAAATCAGTAATTGGGGGGCTGTTTTCACATTAAAATGAACATGGAAGCTGCCTGATTGTCATTAAAAAAAAAACTCACTGGGTCTGCTAATTTTCTTTGGGGAAAGGAACCTGTGAAAAACACTGCTACCCTATCGAGCCTACCTTCTTCTTCTTTGGCCTCCTTGTCTCGAGAGATAATGGGTAAGCGCCTGGAGGTGGTCAGTGGTTTGTGAAGCTGCGCATGGAGTGGCTATAAAGGCCAATTCTAGAGTGACAGACTCTTCCACAGGTGCTGCAGATAAAATTGTTTGTCGGGGCTGTTACACAGTTGGCTCTCGCCTTGCGCTTCTGTCTTTTTTCCTGCCAACTGCTAAGTCTCTTCGACTCACCACACTTTAGCCCCACCTTTATGGCTGCCCGCCAGCTCTGGTGATCACTGGCAACAGACTCCCACAACTTGTGATCAATGTCACAGGACTTCATGTCACGTTTGCAGACATCTTTAAAGCGGAGACATGGATGGCCGGTGGGTCTAATACCAGTGATGAGCACGCTGTACAATGTGTCCTTGGGGATCCTGCCATCTTCCATGCGGCTCACATGGCCAAGCCCTCTCAAGCGCCGCTGGCTCAGTAGGGTGTATATGCTGGGGATGTTGGCTGCCTATGCTGGGGATGTTGGCCGCCTCGAGGACTTCTGTGTTGGAGATACGGTCCTGCCACCTGATGCCAAGTATTCTCCAGAGGCAGCGAAGATGGAATGAATTGAGATGTCGCTCTTGGCTGACATACGTTGTCCAGGCCTCGCTGCCGTAGAGCAAGGTACTGAGGACACAGGCTTGATACACTCGGACTTTTGTGTTCCGTGTCAGTGTGCCATTTTCCCACACCCTCTTGGCCAGTCTGGACATAGCAGTGGAAGCCTTTCCCATGCACTTGTTGATTTCTGCATCGAGAAACAGATTACTGGTGATAGTTGAGCCTAGGTAGCTGAACTCTTGAACCACTTCCAGAGCATGGTCGCCGATATTGATGGATGGAGCATTTCTGACATCCTGTCCCATGATGTTCATTTGCTTGAGGCTGATGGTTAGGCCAAATTCATTGCAGGCAGCCGCAATCCTGTCGATGAGTCTCTGCAGACACTCTTCCGTGTGAGATGTTAATGCAGCATCGTCAGCAAAGAGGAGTTGCCTGATGAGGACTTTCCGTACTTTGGTCTTCGACCTTAGAGGGCAAGGTTGAACAACCTGCCACCTGATCTTGTGTGGAGGAAAATTCCTTCTTCTGAAGACTTGAACGCATGTGAGAGCATCAGGGAGAAGAAGATCCCAAACAATGTAAGTGCGAGAACACAGCCCTGTTTCACGCCACTCAGGATAGGAAAGGGGTCTGATGAGGTGCCACTATGCTGAATTGTGCCTTTCATATTGTCATGGAATGAGGTGATGATACTTAGTAGCTTTGGTGGACATTTGATCTTTTCTAATAGTCTGAAGCGACCATGTCTGCTGACGAGGTCAAAGGCTTTGGTGAGATCAATGAAAACAATGTAGAGGGGCATCTGTTGCCCCTCTACGTTTCTTTCATTGATCTCTAGCCTACCAGTCCCACACTAAGTGGTTGTCTCTTAACATAGCACAACTTGGAATGTACAGTAAATACTGCCTTGCCAATGTCACCTGCATGCCAACAACAACCTGCATTTAGATAGTGCCTTTCACATTGTAAAACATTCCAAGGCACTTAATTCCCACTTTTGTTTTATTTTCCCCAAGAACCATAGAAATAAGGATGATATATGAGATTCAGAATAATGTGAGATACAAAAATGTTCATGAGTAACAATGAGGGTACCCATAACACATGAGTGTGGAATACAGAGGGTATGCATTTATTAAACATTCTATGCACTGGAGAACAGTGTGAGATATTGAAGGTACATACTATGCAACTCCTGGCTCTAGGGTGATTATACATTGGGAAAAACCATTGGATATCGAGGATACTCACTGGATGACAAGCAAAGAGAGCACTTTAGTACTCATCATTGTGTCACTGTCTGTCTCTTGTGCATTGTTATCACTGACTGCCATCTTCCAAATGTCTTTGGTGTGGATAAAGTCTAACACTCATGCTAGAGGAGCTGTCCAGATGGTATAGATATTTACTTCTTTGGCTCTATCCAAAGAATACCACAATGAATGCTAAACTTCCCATTAATCACTGCACAGAAACAGACCCATTCTTGCTGTTTCATCTCTAATCAGTTATCTCTGTAAATGTAGTGGATCCAAAACATTCTGAATGTAGCAGATTTACTGCAGTGATCTGGAGGGGCAGTAGTTTCAGTTGTAAAGTTTATACCAGGTACTAATTAATCCAATGAAAGTGAGATCTAATACATCCTGTTAAATAAAAACAAATCAATACACCTGTGATCAGATTTCCCATGAGGTTTTTTTCAACAGTGTACAAATAATCCACTGTAACTTTTATTTTGTTCAAATATATTTTACTGAATTTAAGGGCCTTTTTAAAAAAAAACTCCTTCTCCAGATGAGGGTATCGTCTCAGGAGATTTTTCCACTCTTTGAAATGTGTCAGTATCAAGCACTCCCAAGGCAGAAATACTATGGGTTAGTTAGAAGATGCAGAGTAAAGCTCTCTTAGATTCCTGCAAAATATATTTTATCCTAAACGTCAAAAGAGCAACACCTACCGTCAACCCCCCCAACACCCTGCCGATCCAATATGACGTTTCCCTTTCCTACGCCTTTCTTCCTTATAACCTGTGAATGGCACTGCAATTCAGTGCCAAATTAAAAACAGTTGGTGGGATATATCTACTGTACCTGGAAGCTTGGTTGAGACCGCACCAAGCTCCTTTCTCTTAAGCCATCTGAATGTCAAGAGGGAACGAGACTTTAGACCCATCAAAATGGCTTGAGTTGACAACACAGATCCCTGAAGTGAAATCAACCACAGCTCCCAGCTCCCATTGCAAAAGTCTAAAATACTTTCATTGTCGTTTGATTTAATAATTTTGAAACATTATAGGATAAGTTTCATTTCCCGGCGGAGCAGCAGGAGAAGGTAGCGACTCTTCGTTGGGTGAGTGAAGGCATCAGGAGCTGTGTTTTAAAAGTAAGTACTTACTGTTTTACTTACTGTTTTCCTTGTCTTTGAGTTTCTTTTGGCGCCGGAGGAACCGGAAGCTGGTCGGCAGCGAGGACTCCTGGGTAGGTATTTTCCTTAAAGGTGCGGAGCTGAGTAAACCCGAGCCACTACACATGTAGTGTCTCCCACCCATCCTCCTCCTCTAACCTAATAATAAGACCCTTTTTACCCTCCTCCTCTAACCAAAAAGGACTGAGCAGGTAAGCTATTTACTGTTTTTGTTAATATCTATAGTTGTACTTAACTAAGGGGTAATTGAATAAAAGAAATGGCAGCCAGTGTAGTGTATTGCTCCTCCTGCAGAATGTTCGAGGTGAGGGGAACCTCCGGTGACCCTGCCGACTTCACCTGCTGGAAGTGCATCCGTCTCCAGCTCCTATCAGACCGTGTTAGGGAATTGGAGCTGGAGCTGGATGAACTGAGGATCATTCGGGAAGCTGAGGGGTTGATAGATAGAAGCTACACGGAGGTCGTTACTCCACAAATCAAGGGCAGCTGGGTAACAGTTAGAGGTGGGAAGAGGTCAGTGCAGGGATCTCCTGTGGTCGTTCCCCTCAACAACAAGTATACAGTTTTAGATACTGTTGGGGGGGACGGCCTATCGGGGGCAGGCTGCAGTGACCGGGCCTCTGGCACGGGGTCCTGCACTGTGGCTCAGAAGGGAAGGAGGGAGAATGGGAGAGCACTAGTCATCGGGGACTCGATGGTGAGGAGTACGGACAGGCGGTTCTGTGGGCGCAGGCGAGACGCACGGATGGTTTGTTGCCTCCCTGGTGCCAGGGTCCGTGATGTTTGTGATCGCGTCTTCAGGATCCTTAAAGGGGAGGGGGAGCAGCCAGAGGTCGTGGTGCACATTGGCACCAACGACGTAGGAAGGAAGGGTGGCACAGATGTTAGAAGTGAGTTTAGGGAGTTAGGCTGGAAGCTGAAAGCTCGGACGGACAGAGTTGTTATCTCTGGTTTGTTGCCGGCGCCACGTGATAGTGAGGCTAGGAATAGGGAGAGAGCACAGCTGAACACGTGGCTGCAGGAATGGTGTAGGAGGGAGGGCTTCCAGTTCTTGGATAATTGGACTGCATTCTGGGGAAGATGGGACCTGTTCAAACAGGACGGGCTGCATCTGAACCAGAGGGGCACCAATATCCTGGGAGGGAGGTTTGCTAGTACTGTTCGGGAGGGTTTAAACTAGTTTGGGAGGGGGCTGGGAACCGGACTTGTAATCCAGGGACCAGTGGGTCCACTCAGAAAGACAAAGAGTGTAGTGAGGTATTGGGGAAGGTAGCACTGTCACAGAGGACAGATGGGCACGGAGAAGGGTTAAAGTGCGTATACTTCAACGCAAGAAGCATCAGGAATAAGGTGAGTGAATTGAAGGCGTGGATGGGCACTTGGGACTACGATGTTGTGGCCATCACTGAAACGTGGATAGGTGAGGGGGAGGAATGGTTTTTGGAGGTACCTGGTTATAGATGTTTTCATAAGATTAGGAATGGTGGTAAAAGAGGTGGGGGGGTGGCATTGTTAGTTAGAAATAGTGTAACAACTGCTGAAAGAATTTTCGAGGAGGATCTGCCGACTGAGGCACTGTGGGTTGAGGTCAGGAACAGGAAAGGAGCAGTCACCTTGATGGGAGTTTTCTATAGGCCCCCCAATAGCAGCAGGGAGGTGGAAGAGCAGATTGGGAAACAGATTTTGGAAAGGAGCAGAAGTCACAGGGTAGTAATTATGGGGGATTTCAACTTCCCAAATATTGATTGGCAACTCTTTAGATCGAATAGTTTGGATGGGGTAGTGTTTGTGCAGTATGTCCAGGAAGCTTTTCTGACTCAGTATGTAGACTGCCCGACCAGAGGGGAGGCAATATTGGATTTGGTACTAGGTAATGAACCAGGGCAAGTGATAGAGCTGTTGGTGGGCGAGCACTTTGGAGATAGTGATCACAATTCTGTAGCATTCACTGTGGTAATGGAGAGGGATAGGTATGTGCAACAGGGCAAGGTTTACAATTGGGGGAAGGGTAGATATGATGCTGTCAGGCAGGAACTGAGGAGCATAAGTTGGGAGCATATGCTGGCAGGGAAGGGCACGATCGAAATGTGGAACTTTTTCAAGGAGCAGATAGTAGGGGCCATTGATAAGCATGTCCCTGTCAGACAGGGAAGGGATGGTCATGTGAGGGAACCGTGGTTGACAAGAGAGGTTGAGAGTCTTGTTAGGAAGAAGAAGGATGCGTATATAAAGTTGAGGAAAAAGGGCACAGGCATAGCTCTGGAGGGATACAAGATGGCCAGGAAGGATCTGAAGAAAGGGATTAGGAGAGCTAAGAGAGGGCATGAAAAATGCTTGGCGGGTAGGATAAAAGAAAACCCCAAGGCCTTTTACGCGTATGTCAGAAATATGAGGATGACCAGGGGGACCATAGGTCCGGTCAAGGACAATAGCGGGAGACTGTGTGTTGAGCCGGAAGAGATAAGTGAGGTTTTGAATGAGTACTTCTCTTCGGTATTTACGAATGAGAAGGGGTGTATTACTGAAGAGGACGGTGTGAAACAGACTGGTAAGCTCGAGGAAGTGCTCGTTAGGAGGGAAGATGTGTTGGGGCTTTTGAATAACTTGAAGATAGACAAGTCTCCCGGGCCTGACGGGGTATATCCAAGGATGTTATGGGAAGCAAGGGATGAAATTGCAGAGCCGCTGGCAATGATCTTTTCATCTTCTCTGCTGACGGGGGTGGTACCAGGTGATTGGAGGGTGGCAAATGTTGTGCCCCTGTTCAAGAAAGGGAATAGGAACAACCCTGGGAATTACAGGCCAGTTAGTCTTACTTCGGTGGTAGGCAAGTTGATGGAAAAGGTGCTGAGGGATAGGATTTCTGAGCATCTGGAAAGACACTGCTTGATTCGGGACAGTCAGCACGGTTTTGTGAGGGGTAGGTCTTGCCTCACAAGCCTGATTGAATTCTTTGAGCAGGTGACCAAGCAAGTGGATGAGGGTAAACCAGTGGATGTGGTGTACATGGATTTTAGTAAGGCATTTGATAAGGTCCCCCATGGTAGACTTATGGAGAAAGTCAGGAGGCATGGGATAGTGGGGAATGTGGCCAGTTGGATTAAGAATTGGCTAACTGATAGAAGGCAGAGAGTGGTCTTAGATGGTAAATACTCAGCCTGGAGCCCAGTTACCAGTGGCGTGCCGCAGGGATCAGTTCTGGGTCCTCTCCTGTTTGTGATTTTTATTAACGACTTGGATGAGGAAGTCGAAGGGTGGGTCAGTAAATTTGCAGATGATACAAAGGTTGGTGGAGTTGTGGATACCGAGGAGGGCTATTGTCGTCTGCAAAGGGACTTGGATAGGTTGCAGTGCTGGGCTGAAAAGTGGCAGATGGAGTTTAACCCTGAAAAGTGTGAGGTCGTCCATTTTGGAAGGACAAACATGAATGCAAAATACTGGGTTAACGGTAGGGTTCTTGGGCATGTGGAGGAGCAGAGAGACCTTGGGGTCTATGTGCATAGATCATTGAAAGTTGCAACTCAAGTGGATAGGGCTGTGAAGAAGGCATATGGGGTGTTAGCGTTCATTAGCAGAGGGATTGAATTTAAGAGCCGTGAGGTGATGATGCAGCTGTACAGGACCTTGGTAAGGCCTCATTTGGAGTACTGTGTGCAGTTCTGGTCGCCTCATTTTAGGAAGGATGTGGAAGCCTTGGAGAGGGTGCAGAGGAGATTTACCAGGATGTTGCCTGGAATGGAGAATAAGTCTTACGAGGAAAGGCTGAACATTCTAGGCCTCTTCTCATTAGAAAGGAGAAGGATGAGGGGTGACATGATAGAGGTTTATAAGATGATCAGGGGAATAGATAGGGTAGACAGTCAGAAACTTTTTCCCCGGGTGGAGCAAAGCGTTACAAGGGGTCATAAATTTAAGGTGAAGGGTGGGAGATATAAGGGGGATGTCAGGGGAAGGTTCTTTACCCAGAGAGTGGTCGAGGCATGGAATGCCTTGCCCGGGGAAGTTGTTGAGTCAGAAACTTTAGGGACTTTCAAAAGGCTTTTGGATAGGTATATGGATAAAGGAGAATGATGGGGTATAGATTAAATTGTCCTTGACAGAGGACAAAGGATCGGCACAACATTGTGGGCCGAAGGGCCTGTTCTGTGCTGTATGTTCTATGTTCTATGTTCTATGTTCTATGATCAGGAAGTTCTATTCCTGCTTTAGAGCTCTTGATAGGAGCACAGATAACATTGTTAACTATTGTATGGTGATAAACTGGAAATCAGGAGTTGCCTTCCATTGACCTGTACACCGATACTCTGATCCAGACTGGAAGTAAAGCCTTACAAAATTTGCCCGCGTGCCAAACTTCATGATTACATCATACAGTCATACGACACAGAAGGAGGCCATTTGGCCCATCAAGTCCATGCTGACTCTCTGTAGAGCAATCCAGTCAGTCCCATTCCCTGGCTGTATCCTCATAGCCCTCCATGTTTATCTCCCTCAAGTGCCCATCCAATTTCCTTTTGAAATCATTGATCGTCTCCGATTCCACCACCATCATAAACAATGAATTCCAGATCATTACCACTCCCTGTGTAAAAAGTTCTTCCTCGCATCCCCCTGTATCTCTTGTCTAAAACCTAACTCTGTGTCTCCTAGTCCTTGTAACATTAGCTAATGGTGTTACGAAAGTGCTACCATTTTTCAAACCTTTTTTTCAGGACTTGAGTTAAAACTGAAAAGATTCCATGGATGTGCATTTTTCACCAATTTTACTGAAGGGACACTTAAGATGTTGCTTGAAAGCCATTAGAACTAGAAGTCGTGTGCTTTGGGTTCAGGAAACAACAGAATCCTTGGTGACCTGCGGAAAAATGGTAACAAATAAGCCACATGTCGAGGTTTAGGGAGATCAGGAGGTTGACTCTCTGTTTGGGCTTGAACATTGTTTTCAGAGGAGTTGGAGTGTGAACAGCTTGAAGACAGTTGGTGTTTTCCTGCCAAGGGAAAAAGAAACCACCCAGCTCACCTCCTTCTCTACCTCTTTGAAAAAATCCTGCAAAGAGCCAGGGCTGAATTTTACCTGCTCGCCACCATTCTCAGTAGCGACCGTGAAAAAAGGCACACATCACGCATGACTTCTCCGCCGCTGAGCCCCTGTGATATTACGAGTGGGCACTCATTTAAAAGGAGGAGACGGAACGGTTGTCGGCAATGGAATCAGTGCCACTGCGCAGGCACTGGCGCCAATTTTAAAGGGCTTCAAGCCCTGACAGCTGATGTAAAATTTTAAAGAGACCATCACATTGAATTTCAATAAAAACATTAAATTGAACAACAAAGCCCTTCTTCTAACCCCCACCCCCCCGCCCCCCCATGATCAAACAATATATTTATTTCCCTCTTTCCCCCCCCAAAAAAAATATTTTGGACAGTCCCAACCTTTCAATCCCAAACTTTGCACTCTTTGCCCTTCAACCCCTTCCCACCAACCCCTCAGTCAATGGATTAAGTTTTTTCTGTTCCCCGCCCACGACCTTAAAATTAAACTCCTCCCCCCTTCCCATCAGTGTGTCACCTTGAATCCCTAAACGGGGATCGGAAGGTGCAGGACTTCCAGCCACAGGCCACAATATCGGCATGGGATGGCCGCCCAGTCTGGGTAAGTACATTTACATTTATTTACATTCAGTTTATGAGGGAAGTGAAGGCTCCGCCTTGGGGGCTGCACCGAGGCCTCGCCGCCGCCGGTAAAATGCGACGGGGCCTTCTTGGCATCGTGGGTCATGGCGGGCCTCTTCTGCAAGTATTTTACGCCCCCCCCCCCCCCCCACCGCCACGACCCACAACATCAAGGGGCTGGTAAAATTCAGCCCCCAGTGTAGGAGAGCTAAAATCCCTGGTGTTGCATAGCTCCTGAAAAACTGTAAAACAAAATCTTGGTTTTCAAGTGTGTGCTGATGGAAAACCCTGATGCCGCATTTCTCCTGGAATTCCTACTAGAATAATTCTCGACATCTTGAGAACTGACTGCTTTTGAAACGATCCCAGTGACCTGTCTCTGTATACCCGGATGGCAGACTAAAAAGGAACAACTGACTTCCTTCCAAAGGATAGCAAAGATGATTCTTGACAGGAGCGAGAGTAACAGGGTAGTGGCTATGGGGGACTTTAACTTTCCAAATATTGACTGGAAATACTATAGTTCGAGTACTTTAGATGGGTCTGTTTTTGTCCAGTGTGTGCAGGAGGGTTTTCTGACACAGTATGTAGACAGGCCAACCAGGGGCGATGCCACATTGGATTTGGTACTGGGTAATGAACCCGGCCAGGTGTTAGATTTAGAAGTTGGTGAGCACTTTGGTGATAGTGATCACAATTCGGTTAGGTTTACCTTAGCGATGGGCAGGGACAGGCATATACAGCAGGGCAAGAATTATAGCTGGGGGAAAGGAAAATGGGGAAGGATGGGGAAGGAAACTGCAGGGGATGGGCACAATCGAAATGTGGAGCTTATTCAAGGAGCAGCTACTGTGTGTCCTTGATAAGTATGTACCTGTCAGGCAGGGAGGAAGTTGTCGAGCGAGGGAGCCGTGGTTTACTAAAGAAGTTGAAGCGCTTGTCAAAAGGAAGAAGAAGGCTTATGTTAGGATGAGACGTGAAGGCTTAGTTAGGGCACCTGAGAGTTACAAGCTAGCCAGGAAGGATCTAAAGGGAGAGATAAGAAGAGCAAGGAGAGGACACGAGAAGTCATTGGCGGATAGGATCAAAGAAAACCCTAAGGCTTTCTATAGGTATATCAGGAATAGAAGAATGACTAGAGATAGGTTAGGGCCAATCAAGGACAGTAGTGGGAAGTTGTGTGTGGAATCGGAGGAGATAGGGGAAGTGTTAAATGAATATTTTTCGTCAGTATTTACAGTGGAGAAAGAAAATGTTGTCGAGGAGAATACTGAGATACAGACTACTAGGCTAGATGGGATTGAGGTTCACAAGGAGGAGGTGTTAGCAATTTTGGAAAGTGTGAAAATAGATAAGTCCCCTGGGCCAGATGGGATTTATCCTAGGATTCTCTGGGAAGCTAGGGAGGAGATTGCAGAGCCTTTGTCCTTGATTTTTATGTCGTCATTGTCGACAGGAATAGTGCCAGAAGACTGGAGGATAGCAAATGTTGTCCCCTTGTTCAAGAAGGGGAGTAGAGACAGCCCTGGTAATTATAGACCTGTGAGCCTTACTTCGGTTGTGGGTAAAATGTTGGAAAAGGTTATAAGAGATAGGATTTATAATCATCTTGAAAAGAATAAGTTCATTAGAGATAGTCAGCACGGTTTTGTAAAGGGTAGGTCGTGCCTCACAAACCTTATTGAGTTTTTTGACAAGGTGACCAAACAGGTGGATGAGGGTAAAGCCGTGGATGTGGTGTATATGGACTTCAGTATGGCGTTTGATAAAGTTCCCCACGGTAGGCTATTGCAGAAAATACAGAAGTATGGGATTGAAGGTGAATTAGTGCTTTGGATCAGAAATTGGCTAGCTGAAAGAAGACAGAGGGTGGTGGTTGATGGTAAATGGTCATCCTGGAGTATAGTTTCTAGTGGTGTACCGCAAGGATCTGTTTTGGGGCCACTGCTGTTTGTCATTTTTATAAATGACCTGGATGAGGGTGTAGAAGGGTGAGTTAGTAAATTTGCGGATGACACGAAGGTCGGTGGAGTTGTGGATAGTGCCGAAGGATGTTGTAGGTTACAGAGAGACATAGATAGGCTGCAGAGCTGGGCTGAGAGATGGCAAATGGAGTTTAATGCGGAAAAGTGTGAGGTGATTCACTTCGGCAGGAGTAACAGGATTGCAGAATACTGGGCTAATGGGAAGATTCTTGGTAGTGTAGATGAGCAGAGAGATCTTGGTGTCCAGGTACATAAATCCCTGAAAGTTGCCACCCAGGTTAATAGAGCTGTTAAGAAGGCATATGGTGTGTTAGCTTTTATTAGTAGGGGGATCGAGTTTAGGAGCCACGAGGTCATGCTGCAGCTGTACAGAACTCTGGTGCAGCCGCACCTGGAGTATTGCGTGCAGTTCTGGTCACCGCATTATAGGAAGGATGTGGAAGCTTTGGAAAAGGTGCAGAGGAGATTTACTAGGATGTTGCCTGGTATGGAGGGAAGGTCTTACGAGGAAAGGCTGAGGGACTTGAGGTTGTTTTCGTTAGAGAGAAGGAGGAGAAGAGGTGACTTCATAGAGGCATATAAGATAATCAGAGGGTTGGACAGGGTGGATAGTGAGAGCCTTTTTCCTCGGATGGTGATGGCAAACACGAGGGGACATAGCTTTAAGTTGAGGGGTGATAGATATAGGACAGATGTCAGAGGTAGTTTCTTTACTCAGAGAGTAGTAAGGGCGTGGAACGCCCTGCCTGCAACAGTAGTAGACTCGCCAACTTTAAGGGCATTTAAGTGATCATTGGATAGACATATGGATGAAAATGGAATAGTGTAGGTCAGATGGTTTCACAGGTCGGCGCAACATCGAGGGCTGAAGGGCCTGTACTGCACTGTAATGTTCTATGTTCTCTTTTTTACATCAAGAATAAACAAGTATTTGGCCAAAGTAGTTGCTTTTGTGTTTTTTTTTTGTAACAGTCCTCTGCAGAGGGAATTGCTATATTTTTTTCAGTGTGTGTGTGTAATTGGGGAATTTAAAAAGGGAACTTTTCAATCGTGTGTTAATGCTTTGCTTCGTTACTGGTTATGTCTTGTTTCATAATAAACTGATAATTTTGTTGTTTATTAAAGAAATCCAGTTGGTGTATTTTATTCCAAGATAAAAAAATAAGAGTATATGATTGTCTGTATCGGTAAATGGGTAAACATTTAAATAGATGTTGTGACCTGTGGATAAGTGGAACTAGAAAAGACAGTGCACTCCTCCCACCTCGGTTGTAACAATGGGAGCAGCTTTTCTTTGTCTGCCTTACCTAAACCTCATAAACTTTTACGCCACTATCAGATCTTCCCTCAACCTTCTTTTCTCCAAGTAGAACAACCCCAGCTTCTCCAAGCTTACCTTGTAGCTAAATTCCCTTATGCCTGGAACCATTCTGGTAGATCTCCTCTGCAACCTCTCAAGGACCCTCACATCCTTCCTAAGTATGGTGACGAGAACTGGATGCATTAATCTAGTTGTGGCCGAACCAGAACCTTAAAAAGGTTCAGCATAATTTCCCTGCTTTTGTACACAATACTTCCGCTAATGAAGCCCAAAATCCTATATGCTTTGTTAACCACTCTCTCAGTATGTCCCGCCACCTTCAAAGACCTATGCACACGAACCCCCAGGTCCCCTCTGTCCTTGCACACTATTTAGAACTGTGCCATTAAGGATATATTGCCTTTTCTAATCCCTTCTATCAAAATGCATCATCTCACATTTCTCTGTATTAAATTGCATCTGCCACTTGTCTGCCCATTCTGATAGCCTATCTATGTCCTGTTGCAGTCGATCAGTATCAACCTCAGTTTGCCCACCTCCAAGTTTGATATTTTTGGCAAATTTAGAAATTTTACTCTGCATTTCAATATTCAAGTCATTTATTATTGACAAAAAGAAGTGGTCCTAGCACAGACTCTTGGGGAAAGCCACTGTCTACCATCCTCCAGTCTGCAGAACAACCACGACTCACTGTTTTTTGTCCGTAGGTCAATTTTTCATTCAATCTGACACAGACCCTCCTATTCCATGAGCCTCAATTTTGTTAACCAGCCTTTTATGTGGTACTTTGTCAAATGCTTTCTTAAAATCCATATAGATAACATCCACTGAATTCCCTTCATCAAACTTCTCCGTTACTTCATCAAAAAATTTGATTAGTCAAACACGATCTGCCCTTTACAAATTTGTGGTCCCAGAGACCACAACATTTGTCTGATCAGAAATAAAAACAGAAATTGCAGGAAATACTCAGCAGGCCAGGCAGCATCTGTGGACAGAAAAACAGGGCTGCATTTTACCAGCCCCCCTGATGTTGGGGGTCATGGTGGGGGGCCCGGAAAATACTTCCAGGAGAGGCCCATCATGGACATCGATGCCGGGAAGGCCCTGCCCCGTTTCACCAGCGGTGGAAAAGCCTTGTGGCGGCCCCCCTGCTGCTCTGCAACGGAACCTTAATCTAAATATTTAAATAAATGCTAATCACTGAATAATTACACACCTTTCAACGACAGCCGTCCCACGCCATATTGCAGCCGGTTGCCGGAAGTCCTGCAACTTCGGATCTCCGTTTGGAGATCTGAGGTGGAACACTGGTGGAGAGGGGGGGGTGGGGTAGCGGGGAAAACTGTTACTATTGGCTGAGGTGATGGTGGGAAGGGGTTGAAGGGCAAAGGTAATAAAGTTCGGGGGGAAGTTCGGGATAGAAAGAAAAGGTTTTTCTTGTGGAGAGGGCAATAAATTAATTGTTAGGTCATTGGGGGGGGGGGGGGTGGTGGAGAATGGCTTTGATCTTATATTAAACTTTTAAATGTAAATGTACCATCCATTCCTCTTTAAAATTTAGAATTACTTGTAAGGGCTTGAAGCCCTTTAAAAATGGCACCAGAGCCTGCGTGGTGGTGCCGGACCCCATTGCCAGAGACAGACTCCTGCCAATTCTACGTCATTCTGCCCCCCCCACCCCCCCATGTTATTGAGCTGTGCAAAATTTTGTGGAGGCTCCGCGGTGCACATTTTGCGTGTGCGCCACACCATTCTTGAAGCTCGCTGTCGAGGTCAGCGGTGAGCTTTAAAAATTCAGCCCAAAAAGTTAATGTTTCAGGTGGGTGATTTTTCATCAGAACTGGAAAAAGTTAGAGATGTAATTTGGCTGATCAGGGTTGACATTCTTCGAATGACTGCAACAGAGTTTGAGTGGAAGCAGGAGTAAGGTTTGTGTCATGCTCACACATGAAGAAATTATGAACTATATCATGAACTTATAAAACTAACCTAAAAATGGACACTTTTTCTGAAAACAAGATGGAGTCAAGGGGTCAGGTGACCTCATCCTGTACTGCCAATACACATGGAAAGTACAAGAACCCTTTGTTAATCTTCATGTCTGAACCAGCCTTGGAGAAGACATTAAAATGTAAATGGCCAATTCTGTGTTAATGGCTACCTCTCTTCAGCAAATTGGGTTAACGATGGCATGGCAGACATGGTGTGTACAAATTCAAATTCAAATGAACGGGTGTGAAAAACTCCACGAATACTAAAATGGAATGAAGATGGGTGACACCCAGACCCCATTATCCAACAATGGTCCCACCTTCAGATACCATTTATGAGGACAACGGTAAAGAGAAACCATTGTCACAACACAGAAACCAGGGGTCTGATAGGGACCTTAATAAAGGTATATGCTGGGCAGACAACGGCAGAGCCAGTGAGAGAGAGATTCCATCTGCTCCAGCAGAAGAAGAAGGACACTGCCTAGAGTATCATTTTTGAATTACAAGTAGGCAGAGACAGGAAGTGGCTTTGAACTCTGTACCTAAGAAATTGTACCAGGGTTTTCGACATTGGACTGTGACCGAGATACAACAAAAGGAAATCTGTAACAAAGCATTGGCCCTCCTGAAACTTTCCAAATTTTGTCTTCAGTGAACCAGGAAAAAGGAAAAACAGGCTTGCGCTGTTCTTTTAAATCTTCATCCCTGGGAAAGAACGCTAGGTTTATAGTGAACTCTTTTCAAACCCATCAGACCTAAACTCTATCTTTTCTTGTGTGTGTATCTCTGTGCATCTGAACGTGGGTGAAGTTGCGAATATTTTTGGGTGTCGTATAATAAACATTTATCTTTCTTTAAACCTACGAGAAAACCTTTATCTGTTTGTTGACTATTAAAATGCTCAGGGGTTAAAACGCATTTCTAATAAAATGCTGTCTTCAGTCAATTGAGGGGTGAACAAGAGAAACCACCCCTATCATTTCCCATCTGTCCGTAACTTTTGTTACAAATAAATATTTGTAATAACCAAATTTGTAACCTTATGGCTGTACTTTCTGCAGAAATATTTGAAATAAATGTTCAACCAGAATGTTTAACTGACGTTCCCATAAAGTCTTCCCCCATCCCGTTTCTTGCACAGCCATGTAGTGTTTCAAACTGATCACCACTCAAATTACATGAGTAATGAAGGTTAGCACCAGAAAAATCTTTCAGTGATTTCCTTCCAATACATGTTTCAGCCATTTTTAGATTTAATTTCAATTGTCTGTTCTGCCTTTTACCTGAAAACAGTATTCAATGTTTTAGCATGAAGTCATATTGGTATCATTCATGCACCTCAATTGAATGCAACTTTGAGCATATGAAATTTTATGTTATTCTATGTAATATTTCAGGGACACCTTATAGCCACTCAATACTTAGCACCAGGATTTAATACAAAGATAATAAATTATTTTTAATGTTCTTCCTGCTGCTTCTGAAAGTGCTGAATCACGTGAGGGTACAATTGGTACAATTCCACTGGTGCCAGTAGCCCTCTAGTACCTCACTCAAATGGCTATTCTTTATGGGCAAGAATAGGCAGTGTGTGTTACAGCAGGATATTGTACAAAAGGCAAAATCTATGCATAACCTGATCACCATTGGTCCATGCACATACACTATCCTTGTATAGGTCTTTGGCTGGTTTTATTTTTGTATCTCCCTAAAACAAGGACAATGAGATAAATAGTAACCCACTTTATTGCCATCGTAGTTGAAGTGAGTGAACTTGACATAGTATGGGAGCCATACCCGAGACTTTCCCAGTCTGTACAGCTCTGTGCCACAATGGGCAGTGAATGTTCCCACTGAGTACTGGAGCTGACAACATAAATTTATTTACACAAAACAATTAGTTTATCATTGATGGTATGCAGAAAGTGTACAATAGCAGATGGAGAGAGCAGAGCTATTGTAGCTTTGGCTATGGTGTTGCAATATGATAAATTTCAAATTTAACAGGAGTCACAAATTTAATATTAAAAAACACCTGTTGTGTGTGTTTTCCTGAATTGATCAGTGTATTTATTTGAGATAAATTATCTCTTTACTAAACACAGCCACTTCAGTTGAGAAAATTGTTTCTGTGCCTCTTGTTTGAATAAAACTTCTAATCTATACAGTTCCCTTTTCTGTAAATATAGGGTAAAAGAAAGATCAGATATCTTCAACTGGAGGGTGCTAACAATTATTTCAGTAAACTGCTAACTGAGAAATGTCTCCAATAATATTCAACAACAAGAAGTTGTATGCAATCTGGGAAATGAAATGTCAACTCTACATTCGTGAGTAAAATATGATTTTTAGATAGTCATGAACCTCATAGCAATGAGGAACTTGCTCAAATGCACATGATAGAATTGGCTAGGAAGCAACTCCTAGATCTGGCTTTTCATGAGTATTCCCTATGTATGAGTTGAAAAATGAATGACTTTTTTTCTTTCAAACAAAAGCCAGTAATTGAATTTATGTTAACTTCAAATTGGGAGTCATATAATTCAGTTTATTTTCTGAGATAAAATTCCCACTTGGGATTATACTCTGACTAACATGCAGAACATGAAAGGAAACAAGAAAAACAGAAGGGAAGGAAAGAAAAAAAAAGCAAGAAAATGTTACAAGTCGAACCTTCTTTATTAAATAGCACTCAAGCATGTGTAGCATTATCTCCTCTTGAATCAAAAGGGTTGTGGGTTGAAGCTCCACTCCAGAACTTAAGTACATAATGTAGGCTGCCACATAAATGAAGAGCTGCATTGTTTTAGGTATTGTGCTTCAGATGATATATTAAACTGGACTCTAAATCTTCCATTGATTTCATTCTCGACCAAAGCAATCAGAAGCAGATTCGATGATTATTCACTTCATGGTTATCTGTGGGGCCCTGCTGAGTGCAAAAAGACTGCTACATGTGCCTATATAATGACAGTTAGTACACACTTCAATGTAATTCATTATATCTGAAGCATTTTGGGTTATTTTTGATCGTGTGATAAGGCACCATATAAATGCAAGTTTTTTTTATATTCAGCCCCTTTCCATAACAAATTCTATTACTATCATCCTCCCAGTTTTTTACAAACTATTTGTTAGAGCCAACTGTTATTACAAACTTTCATTATAACTAAACTCCATGACTTAATAAAAAAAATCTCAAGTACATCACGATGAATACAGGAGTTCAACCATTCTAAGAATATTCCCCTGTGAACAACAACTTTGTCCTTTGATTTTGTACTGAAGAAGCTCAATTATGTCTGTATAGAACTGTTTGCCATTAATAAATGGTTCTGTCTACTCCTGCTCTTATATGCTTTGCCATCTTCCATCTTACTGTTATTGTCAAATCTTTTATGTGAACTCTAATTGATCATTTCTATTTTAATCACCAAATAAACACACAGGGGGTTACATTGTCACAAGTTATTCGCAAGTATGAAGCCACTCATATGCTATCAAATTAGCTCCATTCATTTGATAAACATTAGGCTACCTTTTGCTTTGCGTGGCAAACGAATGGCACCAGCCATTCATTCAACTTGCACTTGCCCACAGACTTTCGATGAGGTTTTTGCACAGAAAGTTGCTGTCATACAAATAGCCCTCTATGGAGTATCTTGAACTTGTGTGAACAGGGCAAGAAACTGTGGATCTCCTTAACCAATCAGATTGAAAAATCACTCTAATCAGGAGCACAGTGCGGGATTTTTATTTAAATGCGAGGGCAGGAACAGAGGCGGGCTGTCACTTAAACCTGCCCCTCGGGTCTGCAGTTCTGAAGAAGGGTCACTGACCTGAGACGTTAACTCTGCTTCTCTCTCCACGGATGCTGCCAGACCTGCTGAGTATTTCCAGCATTTCTTGTTTTTACCTTGGGTCTGCTTGCCAGTTTCCCATTGCAAAACCGACATGCTCAAAGTTTAAAGGGCTCTGGGCACAGCCAGAAGAAGTAACCTGCCCAATATGAATAAATGGACAGTTAAGGCTCTTGACAAGCCTGTTGTCAGCTCATTAAGGGCCAGCTTGGAATTTTTTTTTGTAAGTAGGACCCTACCAAATTCATAGTCAAATTTTACAAATTTCAGGGCCACAGCATTTTAAGAATCGTGAATTTCGTGATTTCACATATTTAAATTGGAAATTTCATAGTGTCACAACAAACCATGAAAACAAATTATTTAAAACAAAAAAAGACAAGGGAGGTTTCTAGTTTCACATGGTATTTATTGTATATTCAAAAAATATTGTAAAAAGCTGGCTATAAACAGGTCACATTCTTTACTCACTGAAGTCAATTGTTGAATGTGAGCATGGAGCAACCTGCTCACTCTCTCTCTTCATTCCCTGTCTCTGCACTGTGAACACCTGTCCATGTTTAGACACAGTTCTCTCCCCATACATAGTTTGTTGGAATTGTCAGACAGCGCTGTGCTAGCCTTGCAAGGCAGGGGAATCTGCATTCCAGAGTTCTAAAACTGCAGTGCAGGCAAAGTACAATCTGCTTCTTTTGCAGTGCTTTTATAAGCAGGACTCTCCAGCCTACAGTTCTTGTGAAAGCCAGGAATCACATCAAATGAGTTTAAATCCACCAGCAACAAGTGCAACTGTGCGGGGTCAAAGATATGCACAGCTTTCAGGAATGCCACAGAAGGTTGCTGAAACCTGGGAGCTGTTTTTCCTTCACTGATTGACTCTTCCCCGCAGCAGTAATATTGTTTGAGCTTCTTTCCCATTCAAGAAAACACCTGTTGAGCACAGGCATTTAATTCAGCATCTCAGAGTGTTGTTCGTTTGACTGTGCTTCAGCCCAGAAGGGGCGGCGCAGTGGTTAGCACCGCAGCCTCACAGCTCCAGGGACCTGGGTTCAATTCTGGGTACTGCCTGTGCGGAGTTTGCAAGTTCTCCCTGTGACTGCGTGGGTTTTCGCCGGGTGCTCCAGTTTCCTCCCACAGCCAAAGACTTGTAGGTGATAGGTAAATTGGCTGTTGTAAATTGCCCCTAGTAGGTGGTAGGGAATATGGGATTGCTGTAGGGTTAGTATAAATGGGTGGTTGTTGGTTGGCACAGACTCGGTGGGCCGAAGGGCCTGTTTCAGTGCTGTATCTCTAAATAAAATAAAAACAGTAGATCCATCACTTTATTGTAAACTTTGTGGATTGTGACATGTCGAGATTCAAACCAAGTGATTAAATCCATTAGGCTTGTAGCATTCTTGGCAACAAACTGAACCTCCTCGTTAAGCTGAGCATTGTTTAGAAGGGTTACAATGTTTGTTAAAACCTGTGTTTTTAGTGTCAATATGAGTTCCTCTGAGATGAAGACTGAGTAGTATTTCAGGTGAGCTGCATGATACTGTACTGCCCAAAACCAAGAATTCCAACTTGGAGGACAGACAATGTTTTGTTCCCCAATTTCAGCCATTTCAGCCACATTTACAATATATTGAAGCTTGTGGCTAGGGCAGTGTTTAAAGATCTTTTTAATGTATCTGACTAGTTTGTTGACTTTACCAAACTCGCTTTTCCACAGCTCACTGACAAGAGAAATTAAACGTTCTTTGCATGTAATATGGACAGCATTAGGCATTACACAGTTGGAGCACAGTTTTGAAAGATTTTGTCATGTAAGTTGTATTATCGCTAATGAAAGCAGACACTTTGTTGAAATCTGCACCGTATTTAGAAACAGTTTTGATTATCGCTTGGGAAAATGTGATGTAATTAGCAGCTTCTAAGTGGATGCAGTCTGTGAGCACTCTTGTTAGCTTTCCTGACTGTACATTTCAGCCTTACCTGACATAAAATCAAACAAAACGTGCAGCACATAATTGTCTTGCTCATCAGTGGACTCATCACAAATAATTGAAAAGGCTCATGCGTCAATCTGAGACTTCATCTCACAATGTGTAGCAAAAACCTTTGGTAGATAATCCTGTCATAGTTTATTTGCACTTGGCAAGCAACCACCATTTTGCGCATTACATTGAATGAATGCCCACAGCTTTGAGTGATCAAGTTTTTCCAATGGTATCTTGGCACTTGCAAAAGCATCCACAAGTTCCATTGTAACTAACTGACGATTTTCTGAGCTTTCTGTTGACATGGTTGGCAAAATGATCACAAGAACACAAGAAATAGGAGCAGAAGTAGACCATATGGCCCATCAAGTCTGCTCCACCATGCAATACGATCACAGCTGATCTTAGGCTTCAATTCCACATTCCTGCCCACTCCCCATATCCCTTGTTTCTCTGCCAGACCAAAAATCTATCTATCCCAGCCTTAAATGTATTCAACGTTCAAATGTGTATGGAGCATCCACAACCCTCTGGGGTAGAGAATACCAAAGATTCACAACCCTTTAAGTGTAGTAATTTCTCCTCATCTCAATCCTGAATGATCAGCCCCTTCTCCTGAGACCGTGCCCCTGTGGTTTAGATTCCCCGAGCAGCGGAAACAATCTCTCAGCTTCCACCCTATTAAGCCCTTTCAGAACCTTGTATCTCTCAAGTAAATCGCCTCCCATTCTTCTAAACTCCAGAGAATATAGGCCCATAGATGTAACGAGTGGTGTGCCACAGGGATCAGTGCTGGAGCCTCAACTTTTACAATTATAAAAATGACTTGGATGAAGGGATCAAAGGTATGGTTACTAAATTTGCTGATGACGTAAAGATAGGTAGGAAAGTAAGTTGTGAAGTGGACATAAGGAGGTTACAAAGGGACATAGATAGGTTAAGTGAGTGGGCAAAGATCTGGCAAATGGCATATAATCTGTTGTCTCCTCAGCCCTTCCTTGGCATTCTTGGTAGCTGGTGAGAACCACCAGTTGGGGTGCAGCCGGCACCCATTCCATACTTCTTTGCACCATTTGCACCACTGACCGAGCAGTCAATGCTACAGACTGTGGTATGCATTCTGCTGCATCCACTGTGAGTGATGCTGCACATGGCCCTCCATGAAGTTGGCTACTCTCTCAAAGGACGGGCTCATGAATTGAAAGCACTGAGACAGTGTGGAGCACATCAGATGAATGGACTCCATTCTCATCCCATGACTCCGCAGTGCTTCACATATCTGACATGTGGACACACATCTCACACCGATTATCCAGGTAGAGCCACCTGTTTCATGACTCCCTGTGCCCTATCTTCCATCTTCTGAGGGGCACTGGGCACAGCTGACTCTGCCTCCCACATATACTCCTGCTATGAAGTGAAGTGTGCTTCACCCTCTGCTACCATCTCTAATAACATGCAAGGACCCACCGAGGTGCAAGTTTCTGCTTTGGTGGAGGGTGAGCCAGAAAGATGTGACAGTGCAGGCTCCGATGTGTCTTCCTCCTCTGACACCTCCAGAACATGAGGGTGGACATAAGAGAAGGCGATCATGAGAAATCAGCACAATCAACAGATGCTTCTGCTGCTTGAAATAATGAGAAGACAGCTTATACATTGACAGCTTGTTGCATGGAGAGGATTGCTGTGCATCCCCTAAACCCGGAGATGTTGAGATCTTTTCATCCTGTCTATGTTGGACTCCCATTTCTCCATCTCCAATGTCGCTGTGGCTTACCTTTTTGGCCAGATCAAGGGTCAGCAAGTCAAAATGCATTAGTGATGCGAGCTGGAGGACCCCACTGTCCAAACGTGCTCTCTTGCTCTCCCTGGCACTGTTCTCCTGTTTGGTATGTGCAGTGAAGAAAGATGCTCATAGGGTGATGCCTCTCTCCCTCATCACTTGCAGCTTTTAATTGCATGAGATATTGCAATTGTCACTGTGGCCTATTGTCCAGTAGCGCTCGGGTTATGAACTATGCTTATGGGTCATTAATGATGTCATGCACACATCTCTCCTATGGTCAGGAGAACTCTATGTGCTCTTAGGATGGCCCTCACATTTGCACTTTGGTGACTGCTGACCAGGAGATATGCCATCAGGGTCTATCTTTGGACTCACTTTGCTGGAACTAAGCAGGTCATTGACACATTTCCTGCACTGGACCCAGTTCCTCCTCACCACTCCTCTGCTGCTGACCTCATGAGCCACCTCCAACCATGGCTTCTTGGTGTGCGTTGCAGGCTTCCTCGTGCCACTGGCAGGGTAAAGGATATGTCTCCGTGCTATTGCCACCTCCAGCAGCACCTCAAGTGAGGAAAAATGGGGAGTTGCCTGGTACAAGTGCCCTCCGTACCCACTGCTGCCTCTGCTCAGCTCCTCCTTCCATGCTTCAGACGAATGGCAACCACAGCAATGGTGGCCACTGACCCTTTAAATTGGGCCCGCTGCTTCCTGTGTCTCGCCTCCTTCCTGCTTCCGCCACCGCTAATTGGATGGCAAAAGCAATTCTGGGCCAATTAACTTAATTTTCAATTAAAATCGGAGCAAATGCACCTAGAAATGAATGCGATGTTGGGGTCCCGACACCAGAATTGAAATCACACCCACAGAGTCTGAACCAGGAAGTGTAAGTTAGATTACTTAATTCAATGCCAAATGAGAAACAGAACAGAAATAAAGAAAGGGAAAGAAAAAATTGGAATACGAGAGGAGATAAAAGAGACTGAAAGTAAAAGTAAACTCATTTCTATTTTTAAAAAATCTCCAACAATAATTAAAAGCTGAAGGAATGAGACTCCACATTTGTAAAAGTTAATCTTCAGAGAGGCTGTTTGGCAGCAATCAAGACTTCTTCTTTTGGGCCTCCTTATCTCGAGAGACAATGGATACGCGCCTGGAGGTGGTCAGTGGTTTGTGAAGCAGCGCCTGGAGTGGCTATAAAGGCCAATTCTGGAGTGACAGGCTCTTCCACAGGTGCTGCAGAGAAATTTGTTTGTTGGGGCTGTTGCACAGTTGGCTCTCCCCTTGCGCCTCTGTCTTTTTTCCTGCCAACTACTAAGTCTCTTCGACTCGCCACAATTTAGCCCTGTCTTTATGGCTGCCCGCCTTACCACATCATTAATAGGATACTTAGACTAGAATAGACAAGCCTCAACTTACTGTGGCGAGTTTCAGTCACATCTATGACGTAAAGTACAGGAACTTCACACTGTACAATAGGTTTGAATGGAGAGCCAGATGACGAGATGCTGTTTTCGTGCAGTTTATGGAAGAGTGATAGCAACATCTAAACTTCCGTGCCTGTGCACTTGACATAAGCTGCTGTCCAATTTGTGCATGAATAACGATGAGCGTTGTTTGTTTCGCTGTTATTTTCCCAGCAAAATTGATCCATTGTACATGGTGGATGCCCTAAATCCACAATATTCATATTAAGTAGAGGAAGGCCAGATTCTGTTCATATTAGTGAGAGAAAACAGTTCACACTGATCCATGGAAAAAGTTTTTTTTAATAAATAATTCACAATAGGATATAGAAAAGATCTCTAAATATGCCTGAATTACAAAAAGCACATGCAACACCCTCCCCCATCCTGCCCCAACATCCAACCAAGAATAGTGACCAATAATATTCCATCGAACGCAGCAGTAATTTACATGGTGGCAAACAGAGCATTTTATTTTAGAAATAAAAAGAGAAAATGCTGGAAATACTCAGCAGGTCAGTCAGCACCTGTAGAGAGAGAAACAAAATTAACGATTCAGGTCCATGACTTTTCATCAGAACTGGGAAAAGTTAGAAATATAATAGGTTTCAAGTGTGGGGGGGTGGGGGGAGAACTCCTGGCCAAAGGACTGCGAGCGGAGGCGGAGGCAAAGAACGAAGGGCTCAGCATTATGGCTAGTTAAAAATGCATTGAGCTGGGGGCATAAGGGGATAAAACAGAGACCTTTGTTTAGGACTATTCGCACAGGAGATGCAACACCTGCACTTTTACAGCCTTTTTCCTCACCATCCAAGGCCCCAAACTCTCCTTGCAGGTGAAACAGCAAGTTATGTGCATTTTTTTCGATTTAGTATGCAGTATTTGCTGCTCACAATGTAGTCTGTTGTACATTGTGGGGACCAAATGCAGAATGGGTGACCGCTTTGCAGAAAACCTCCGCTTAGTCTGCAAGCATTACCCCGAGTTTCCGGTAGCCTGCCATTTTAATTCTGCACATTGTTCTCAAGCTGACCTCTCTCTCATCAGCCTCCTACTGTGTTTCAATGAAGCTCAATGTAAGCTTGAGGAACAGCACCTCATTTTTTGATTAGGTGCTTTACAATCTACCAGACTCAACAGTGAGTTCAACAATTTCAGACGGAATCTCTGCCCCCATTTTGTTTCTTTTTTTTTATTCATTCAGGGATGTGGACGTCGCTGGCGAGGCCAGCATTTATTGTCCATCCCTAATTGCCCTTGAGAAGGTGGTGGTGAGCTGCCTTCTTGAACCGCTGCAGTCCATTTGGGGTGGGTATACCTACAGTGCTGTTAGGAAGGGAGTTCCAGGATTTTGACCCAGCGACAGTGAAGGAACGGCACTATAGTTCCAAGTCAGGATGGTGTGTGACTTGGAGGGGAACTTGCAGGTGGTGGTGTTCCCATGTATTTGCTGCCTTTGTCCTTCTAGTTGGTAGAGGTCGCGGGTTTGTAAGGTGCTGTCTAAGGAGCCTTGGTGCATCTCTGCAGTGCATCTTGTAGATTGGTACACATTGCTGCCACTGTGCGTCAGTGGTGGAGGGAGTGAATGTTTGTAGATGGGGTGCCAATCAAGTGGGCTGCTTTGTCCTGGATGGTGTCGAGCTTTTTGAGTGTTGTTGGAGCAGCACCCATCCAGGCAAGTGGAGAGTATTCCATCACACTCCTGACTTGTGCCTTGTAGATAATAGATAGGCTTTGGGGAGTCAGGAGGTGAGTTACTCGCCTCAGGATTCCTAGCCTCTGACCTGCTCTTGTAGCCACGGTATTTATATGGCTACTCCAGTTCAGTTTCTGGTCAATGGTAGCCCCTAGGATGTTGATAGTGGGGGATTCAGCGATGGTAATGCCGTTGAATGACAAGGGGAGATGGTTAGATTCTCTCTTGTTGGAGATGGTCATTGCCTGGCACTTGTGTGGCGTGAATGTTATTTGCCACTTATCAGCCCAAGCCTGGATATTGTCCAGGTCTTGCTGCATTTCTACACAGACTGCTTCAGTATCTGAGGAGTCGCAAATGGTGCTGAACATTGTGAACTCATCAGCGAACATCCCCACCTGTCCTTATGATTGAAGGAAGGTCATTGATGAAGCAGCTGAAGATGGTTGGGCCTAGGACACTACCCTGAGGAACTCCTGCAGTGATGTCCTGGAGCTCAGATGATTGACCTCCAACAACCACAACCATCTTCCTTTGCGCTAGGTATGACTCCAGCCAGCGGAGGGTTTTCCTCCTGATTCCCAATGACCTCAGTTTTGCTAGGGCTCCTTGATGCCATACTCGGTCAAATGCTGCCTTGATGTCAAGGGCAGTCACTCTCACCTCACCTCTTGAGTTCAGCTCTTTTATCCATGTTTGAACCAAGGCTGTAATGAGGTCAGGAGCTGAGTGGCCCTGGCGGAACCCAAACTGAGCGTCACTGAGCAGGTTATTGCTAAGCAAGTGCCTCTTGATGGCACTGTTGATAACACCTTCCATCACTTTACTGATGATTGAGAGTAGGCTGATGGGGTGGTAATTGGCCGGGTTGGACTTGTCCTGCTTTTTGTGTACAGGACATACCAGGGCAATTTTCCACATTGCAGGGTGGATGCCAGTGTTGTAGCTGTATTGGAACAGCTTGGCTAGGAGCGCGGCAAGTACTGGAGCACAGGTCTTCAGTACTATTGCCGGAATGGTTTCGGTTTCAGTTTTACTCTCTTTTTCTCTTGATTTTGCTTTTGGATGGCAGTTGTTCATGATTCTGCCATTCACACCTCTTGTTTGTTTATTTGTCCCATTACCACTTCCTTTGGCCTTGCACCACCAACTCTTTTGTCATTTAATCTCTCCTGTCTTCCACCCTATCACAGACATTCCCTTCAGTTCTTTTACCACCGTCCCCGCATTCACTTGCTTAAAACCTATTACATTTCTAACTTTTCCCAGTTCTGCTGAAAGGTGATTGACCTAACATGTTAACTCTGTTTCTGTGTCCATAGATGCTGCCAGACTAGCTGAGTATTTCAGGCATTTTCAGTTTTTATTTCAGATTTCCAGCATCCACAGTATTTTACTTTTGCGTTACATTTTAGACCTCATTTATGCTCACAGATTGTCTGACCCATTTAAACTCCAACATCAAGCTATTTATCATCTCAAGTGCTCAAGTAAAAAATCAGGCTCTTTTATTATAACTCATTAGAAAATACAAGCTTTGAAAAGCTTTTGTTTTGGTTTATTCCTAATCTCCAAAGAACAGAAAGTTTAGACTCTGAAGTTTTAGGCCTTTGCAGAATGCGCAGCTTCATCGCACACTGTTGCAGTTTGCTAAAGGTTAATTATTAGTCAAATTCAATGAATATAATGATTGTGAACTCTATCCTTTCAGACCTCAACTATATGACCTCATTAATTGTAGCATGTTCTTTTCAAGGTGATACTTATATAGTCATCTACAAAGCAGTTTATTCTCTCCATGGAGTTGTATGACATGCCCTCATCAGAAAGAAACCTCCTTTCTTCGCACACTAAATTTGTTTTGTCAGTGGATATCTGAACGTGATCCGCATAACATTGATTTTCACTTCATGAGTGAGTGCTATAGATCTTTCTCATGAATAACGTGGAATGTTGCGTTGAAAAAGGTGGGGAGAAGAGCAGAGGCATCTTCATGCTTTGAATTAGCAGTGTATTACACTATTTACCATCCAGGATAGATAGTTATAATAGCTACAAGAAAAAACAAATAATCTTCACATAAATATTCAATTTTGTGATGCGGTCTATTCCTTTTCATTCCATATCTCTTGTTCAGTGCCTGTCTTGCTCCCTTGTGTGTGTGCATGTATGTTTCATTTTACTCTACCCTGTTCAATGTATGTTGTTTAACTGATTGCCACTCCTCCCCAACCCTATACAATATATTTTCTTTCCATTTCCTAATTAAATGTTAAATTTCAGGACTTGTATTTGAATCTCCTTTCAAATGTGAATATTGGTGCAGTCCTTCCTGCTACTGTTTACACTCAGAACTCAGAAACATGTAAAGATATTTATTTTCTAAAATATAGCTGCTGTGAGTATTTAGAACACTTTACAAAATGTAAAGGCCTGCTCTCTTCCCCACTCACCAATTTTCTCCTCCGCAGCACCAATCCTTGTTTTTCTTGCTGTACTTGTTGGCTGTTATTGTAAGACATCAGCTAAGATATAGTATACACCCTTCTGCTTTTAGAATTACTCCAGAAAATGTTAGAAGAATCCTTGCATAATGCTATTTAATGTTCTGTAGAGGGAAAGAAGAAACAAATTTTGATTGTTCAATCAAACAGAGAAAAAGAAGGGTGAAAAAACATGATCAAATCCATTAAGCCCATTCCATGCCAGGCAAAACTGTAACCCAATACACTTCTGAAAGAGACAAAAAGAATGCAAAAAACATGTAACCGTTTCAAGAAATCTCTGCAAAATTTCCTCTTTGACCCCTGAAGGCAACTGAGCAAGCCCCAGCTGTCTGCAGCTGTCCATGACCCATTACAATCCAAGCTAATTAACAACTCATCCCCTATACCTGGAAATAAAAGAAAGAGAGTAGCTAAAGTAAATGTTGATCCCTTGGAAGATGAGACTGGGGAATTAATAATGGGAATCAAGGAAATGGCAGAGACTTTGAACAATATTTTGTATCTGTCTTCACAGAAGAAGATGCAAAAAAACCCAAGAATGTGCATTGAAGGTGGCAGGACATATTGATAGAGTAGTTAGCAAAGCATATGGGATCTTGGGCTTCATAAATAGAGGCACTGAGTAAAAAAGCCGGGAAGTTATGCTGTACCTTTATAAAACTCTGGTTAAGCCCCAACTACAGTATTGCGTTCAGTTCTGTTCACCACACCTTAGGAAGGATGTAAGGGTCCTTGAGAGGATGCAGAGGAGATTTACCAGAATGGTTTCAGGGATGAGGAATTTAGTTACAAAGTTAGGTTGGAAAATCTGGGGTTGTTCTTCCTAGAGCAGAGGAGATTGAGGGAAGATTTGATAGAGATGTACAAGATTATGACAGGCTTAGATAAGTCTGTTCCCATTAACTGATGGTACAAAGACTAGGGGACACAAATTGAAGGTATTGGGCAAGAGATCCAGGTGGAATGTGAGGAAGAACATTTTTATGCAAATGTAATGACCTGGAACTTGTTGCCCACGAGTGTGTTAGAAACAGAGACAATCAATGATTTCAAAAGAAAATTGGATGGACACTTGAAGGAAATAAAGGGGAGGGCTACGGGGATCGAGTGAATGAGTGGGACTGATTGGATTGCTTTGTGGAGAACAGGCATGGATATGATGGTCTGAACGGCCTCTTTCTATCTCTATGAATAGTAGAAAATCAAGGGGCAAAATGAAGGGAGGAACTTAAAACAACAACTATCACTCGAGAAAAAGTACTAGGAAAACTAATGGGACTAAAGGCTGACAAGTTCTCTGGACCTGTTGGCCTGCATTCTAGGGTCTTAAAAGAAGTAACCGCAGAGATAATGGATTCATTGGTTGTAATCTTCCAAAATTCCCCAGATTCTGCAAAGGTCCCAGTGGGTTGGAAAACTGCAAATGTAACACCTCCATTCAAGAAAGGAGGGAGACAGAAAGAAGGAAACTATAACCCGGTTAGCCTAACATCTGTCATTGGGAAAATGCTGGAATCTATTATTAAGGAAGTAGTAGCTGGACATTTAGAAAATCATAATGCAATCAGGCAGAGTCAACATGGTTTGGTGAAAGGGAAATCATGTTTGACAAATTTATTAGTGTTCTTTGAGGATGTAACAAGCAGAGTGGATAAAAGAGAATCTGTAGATGTAGTGTATTTGGATTTCCAAAAGGTATTCAATAAGGTGCCACATAAAAGGTTACTGCATATGATAAGAGCTCATGGTGTTGGGGATAATATATTAGCATGGATAGAGGATTGGCCAACTCACAGGAAACAGAGAGTCGGGATAAATGGGGCATTTTCAGGTTGGCAAACTGTAACTAGTGGGGTGCCACAGGGATCAGTGCTGGGGCCTCAACTATTTACTAACTATATTAATGGCTTGATGAAGGAACCAAGTGTCTTGTAGTCAAATTTGCTGATGATACAAAAATAGGTAGGAAAGCAAGTTGTGAGGAGGATACAAAGAGTCTGTAAAGGGATAAAGATAGGTGAAGTGAGAGGGCAAAATTTGGAAGATGGAGTATAATGTGGTAAAATGTGAGGTTGCCCACTTTGGTAGGAAGAATAGAAAAGCAGAATATTATTTAAATGGAGAGAGACTGCAGAATGCTATAGTACAGAGGGATCTGGGTGTCCTCGTACATGAATCACAAAAGGTTAGCATACAGGTATAGCAAGCAATTAGGAAGGCAAGTGGAATGTTGGCATTTATTGCAAGGGTGATGAAGTATAAAAGTAGGGAAGTCTTGCTACAACTGTACAGGGCAATGGTGAGACCACACCTAGGGCTGAAATTTATGAGCGCGCCGCAAATCGCGGTGGCGCACTCCGATCTCAACGATCTTCCCATGCAGATGCGCCGTCGCTGAGCCCCTGTAATATTTTGTCCAGGGGCTCATTTAAATGGAGGGGGCGGAGCGGCTGCCCCCCCGATGACGTAGAGGGGCAGCCACTCCGTCCCCGGCAACGGTGTCCAACACCATCACACAGGCGCCGGCGCCATTTTTAAAGGGCTTCAAGCCCTTAGAAGAGATTTGAATTTTTAAAGTAATATGATGGTGAATTATGTTGAAAAAATTAAATGAAAGCTGGAGGCCCTTTCCCACAACCACCTCCCGCCGCACCCACAACCAATGTTTGCTTAGATCCCCAAACATAACTTTTTATTCCCAACCCGAACCTTCCCCCCCAACCTCGTAACTTTTGTCCTTCCCACCGCACCCCTGCAGCCAATAAAAAGTGTTTTCCCCGCTCCCCCCCACCCTGATAATTTCACTCCTCCCCACCAGTGTCATGCCTCAGAACTCCAGATGGGGTTCCGAAGGTATGGGAATTATGGCCAGTGGCTGGAATATCGAAGTGAGATGGCCCGGCCGCCGGGACAGGGTAAGTTAATTTGCATGCATGACCTTTCATTACCATGTTGAAATAAAGGCTCTGCTGGGGGTGGGGGGTGGCCGAACCGAGGCCTCGCCGCCGCCGGTAAAATGTGATGGTGCCTTCTCAGCATTGCGGGTCGTGGCGGGCCTCTCCTGGAAGAACTTTCCTGGCCCTTCCCACCACGATCCCTGATGCCGAAGGGCTTGTAAAATTGAGCCCCTCAAGTATGGCGTACAGTTTTGGTCTCCTTATTTAAGAAGGGCAGGGTAGATGCTGAGATGATGTTTCCCCTTGTTTGGGGAATCTAGAACTAGAGGGCACAGTTTCAAAATAAGAGGAATCCCATTTAAGATGGAGAGGAGGAGGAGTTCCTTCTCTAAGGGTTATTGATCTTTGGAATTCTCTACCCGAGAGAGCAGTGGAGGCTGGGTCATTGAATATATTCAACGCTGAGTTAGACAGATTTGTGATCTACAAGGGAGTCAAGGGTTATCAGGGGCAGGTAGGAAAGGGGAGTTAAGACCACAATCAGATCAGCCTTGATCTTATTGATTGGCATAGCAGGCTTGAGGGGCCAAATCGCCTACTCCTGCTCCTATTTCTTATGTTCTTTTGCCTTATTTTCTTAGTAACTTGTTCAGTTCTCTGTTAAAGAGCTGTAGTGACTACATATGCACTGCATGTCCTGGCAATTTGTGGAAATAAGTACTTCCTGTCATCTAACCGAAGGATTTTATAAGCAGTTTCTCTATTTTGAGCATTCTTCATTGAAAAAAACTTATCTATGAAATATCTGAGCCACATGACCATACCCATTTTGCACTATAATAAAGGGCCAGATGGAGCATTACTACCAATTTTAAGCATATTGATGTTAGCTAAAACATTTTCTTCTGTTATGTCTTCTTTCATAGATAGGTTTTACATGTTTATGAATGAAGCAATCATCTGTCAATCCATTTTTGATCTGAAGCTGTGGTGTCTCCAAGTATAAACATATTATAAACTTAACTAAATGTTTCAAGATTATTGATATTGTTTTTGTAAATCATTTTATCACTTTGTACTTTCCTTTATTTTCCTCTGCCACTGGTTGACCCACTTGCCCAAAGTTCACTGCTTGGTTGAACTCTGACACCAAGTGTGATAGTTGATGTCAATTTCCTCCACTACCAGCCTTGTGTCCTGCTGCACAATAGTTGACTTCAATGCTTCATTGTCCACATATATTTCTGTATGTCTCCTGCTGCCTATCATGCTACTGATCTCTCCACCCTACTCCAGCAAGGTCCATGCTGTCCGTTTCTCCTTGTGCCTGTTTCTTTGACTGCTTGGCTGCCTAACCCAATTATTTGCCCAATTGGCTACCTGTTGATACTGCTGTACATCCCTCAGTGTCTGAATTCAGTTCTTCATCCCTTTGACCATGTTGTAGAATCTTTTGACTGTTTCTCTGTCTGGCTGCCTTCCTATCAATCCGACTATCAATCTGGTCATCTGATTATCCATTTATATGTATACCCGAAGCTAACTTTTTTCTTTTCACCTCATGACCTTGTCTTCTCAGTATGTACAACTGCACAGAATTCTAATAGTTATTAGATTAGAACATTTATATTATTTAGTTATGCATTTTAAAATGTTTTGGTTGTAAGCAACACCACAAGAAATTCATTAGTTTGTATTTTAAATATATTATAAAAGTGCTATTATGTTATGTTATTCTATAAATAGCCCTAGTATTTAAGCTATGGGTACTGTAAATAGTTAACGAAAGTTTGATTTAAGCATTGCCAACCATGCAAACATCAGATTTTTTTTTACGCAGCCACTTTAATTGCAATAATGACATCCGAACATGATTCTCATCTTCCTCATATTTCTTCTCAATAAAATACCCATGATATAATTTTAAATATATCAATTATTTCTGCATTAAATCTTGGAAATTATTTAAAAGTTTGTGCATTGCATTTGATTGGAGATTCAGTGAGTATGCTGAGACTGGGAGAGACTGAGTAATGTATGTGTATTTGCGTGCGTAGGAAAAAGTCTGGAAAGGGTATTTCTGCATAATCTGTGATATTGTGTGTAGACACTGAGAATTTGCACGCAGGGCCAAAGAAGATGAGTAAAGACACGGGGAAGAGCATGAGATCAGCATGCAGAGAGGGTCAAGGAGGGAGGTCTGAGTTTGGAAAGCCAGGAAAAGCATTTGGGAGCAGGATAGTGAGATAATGTAGAGAGAGGGTCAAGTAAATGAATGTTTTATTTAAATTTCTTTAAATGAATGCTAAAGCTTTTTGTTTGCTGCTCTACAATATTTTATCTGTTTCCTTTTTTTAAATAAGTATCGGTTTGTTTAAGTTCAGAAAGAAAATGCACAGTAATTATTGTTATTTCACTAAACTCCTGTTAAGTGTGTAATCAAGTCAGCACAATATTCCATGCACTTACCATGAGTAGGCACTTCTTAGGTGTAAATGCTTCTGTAATACTCCACACTTCCGTGTAATTTTTGACCATGTTTATAGTTTTATCATGCCACACTGTTAAGGGTGTAGGGAAAAAGGATGTTGTGGTACAGCAAGCTCCTGTTAACTGAACTGTTAATTCACCACAATGTTTAATATGCTTTTCAGGAGTATACAGCTGGAAGAAGTGGATGAAAGTCTGTCATAGTACAGTGTTCACAATTTCTCTGAAGTGTATGACTGGTTTTACACAATTTGTTTCACCATCTCCATGCTATCCCACTTTGTCACAGTGAGACAGCCTTGGCAAAGGTCACTTCCCAGGCCTCTTGGACAGGAAGTTGTGCATGGCAGAAAGGAAGGATGAAACTAAAGTCAGGGAGGAAAAAGTAACTTTTAAAAATGGGAAAATAAGTAAGCAAAAGACCCCAAAAATGTCAGTAAAAGTAAGTAAAGATCAAGTTTGTTTTAAAACAATTCCACATGTAAAAGAATCTCACAATGAAGATTTCCTCCTCTAGTTTTCTGTAGTGAAGTCATAAATGCCGGTTTAAAGAATGCATTTATAATTAGACTAAATAACAAAGTGTTCAGTTTTAAAACATCTACATACAAAAGAAGCTGACTGTGCAAGGGTTTAAGATTTACGTAATTAATTATATATCAATACACTTTGCATTATTATTTAAGATTCAGTTAAAAATGTTTTACTTGCAATTTTTGCTGTTCATTTCTAGGTACTTATTTTAGCCATGATTGAACACCATAGCACAGAGTGCAGTGTTCACTATTGTATTCTGTTATGTGTTCTGCCAATCCTAGCTCAGGAAAGCAGGACCATGGAGTGAAGATCTCCAGGGTATCTGTATAGTATTCCTCCTTGTAGAATTCAATCTCAGCTGAATAACACAAACACAGATAATTTTTATGTACATCATCCAAAAACATTAAGTACTGCAGCCTTGAACACATTCTTAGCCGCTTTTCTCGGACATAATGGTCGGCACAGACTCGGTGGGCCGAAGGGCCTGTTTCAGTGCTGTATCTCTAAATAAAATATATATGTACACATACACACATATATGGAATAATACAGCACATTAAGAGGCCATTCAGACCGTTGTGCCTATGCCAATTCTTTGAAGAGCTAGCCAATTAGTTCCAATTCCCTGCTCCCTCCCCATAGCCCTGCAATTTTTTCAAGTATCCCTTTTAAAGGTTATTATTGAAACTGCTTCCACCAACCTCTCAGGCAATGCATTCCAGATCATAACAACTCACTGCTCATTTCTCCTCACCTCCCCTCTTTTTATTTTGCTAATTATCTTAAATCTGTGTCCACTGATTACTAACCCTCCTGCTGGTGGAAACCCCTCATAATTTTGAACACCTCCACTAACTCTGCCCTTAACTTTTTCTGCTCTGAGGAGAATATTCCTAGGTTCTCTCCACATCACTGAAGTTTCTCATCCCTGATGCCAATCTATAAATCTCTTCTGCAACCTTTCCCTCAAGCCTTAACACCCTTCCTAAAGTGTGGTGCCCACATTTGGACGCAATACTCCAGTTGAGGCCTAGTGATTTAGAAAGATTTGTCATAACATCCTTGCTTTTATAATGTATTTACAAAGCCATAAATCCCATGGGCTTGTTTAACATGTTTATATATCCCATATATTTTTAATATATATAATGCAAATATGATCACTTACTGAAGCAGAGAAAAACAGACAGCTCGAGGCAGAAAGCAGGACAGTAAGGTTGGTTTTGGATTGCTCGAACAAGCAGGGAGCACAGACTCAAATGGGCTTAAATGTCCTCCTGTACTATAAATGTTTATGGTTCATTCTATTCCATCAGTAACTTTTGCAGTTGGAGTTTTTAGTCATCTGTGAAGGATACTTTTTTTTTTATGTTATTGTTGTGACTCAGCTAATCAGGGAGAAATTCCAGAGGGTTTTCTCATTAAAGTTTTACCTGTGGTTATTTAGCGTCCTTAGGAAATGAAATAAATTGTGAAAGTTTGATGGGATTAATGGTCCTTTCTCGTCTTTTTTTCTTATGGTTACTGAATTTTGTCATGTAGCATTACTTCAGTAAGAAAATATTTTTTTTAATTTGACATCAGATTGAGGGAAATTACATTGGATGAAAATGTAAAAGGGAAGAGTTTTGCTGAGTAATAAAATGTAAAGGAAGAGAACTATTATGAGAAAGTTTGTGCAGTAATACACACTCGTTTACTGAAATGTAACATTCCTTCATCTGTAAAGGAATAATGAGACACTCCACACATACCTCTCTTACATGTTTAGATTCTGTTACTGTATTTAATGAAAACAGTTTGTGATATTTTCCTGTGACATTCCTAAAATCACTATTGGTCAAGTATTTTGGTACAATGTCACTTCTAGTTCAAGTCACGAGATTAGGTTGCAGGAGCCATCTATTATCACTGTCTACTACTCCCCAGACCCGCCCCCCAACTGACAAACTCAGTAAAAGAAAACAACATGTATTGTTAAGTGCTCCTATAGTAGCTGAGGGAGCTGATATCAACTGTGTCAGATGTAGATGTGCTAGATCCTCTGGGCTAGGGAGGCAGAGATCAGCCAAGGTTCCTGCTGTTAAGTGCACATATTTGGACATCAAAGGACAACAGAAGTGGGCCTTGCTGGAATGACAAAACATTGAAAAATTCTGCTGACACTTTCTAGGCACACACATGAAGAGCAGCCACTTGAGTGAAGTACTGGAGAGCTACTGGCAGTTGTGGAGCTGTTACATAAGTTATGTCAGCAGATTCAGAAGAAAAAAAAAGGAAGAATCTATATATTTTATATTAATTAGCAGATTCTGGACTGTTCTTGGTTCAGAAGATATTTAATAAATTGCACATTTTACTATTCTTTACAGTTTATGATGTAACCATACTCAATAGCTTTTACAGTGCAGCCTATTCTCTTTATAATGCTCCTCTATATATATATATATATTCTGTAATATAGTCTGTTTCTGGGTAATTAAACTCTATTCTGTAGCTCTAGATTTTCATTTTATGCATAAATTGTATATTTTTAAAAACTTATCCTATCTGCCTCTTTTTTCTTCCTCTCTAGCCAATCTTTATTTTCCTTTATGTGCCTGATTTGACATTGAATTTTCCCATTCTAATTTACACGTCCTTCTCCATTCTGACACTATTAATGTTACAATCCTACAATCTGATTAGTTAAGGAAATGCACAATTGCTTGGCGTCTTCAGTCAGATCCCTGATGCCCTGTTTCCCTTGCTGTGCCGTTATTAGTTTGCACTTTCAGCATCTTGCCATGTGAAAACCTAAATGTACAAGGGCAAGGCTAACTAACAACAGATACCGTTGGATGTCCTGCTACAGCAAAATCTGGGCCAATAAATATCTAACACCCACATCAAATGCTGCCCACTTTTTTCTTACCAATATGGCTGGGGTTCACTTTGTAGCCCACATCATCAATGTCTCAGCAATGTACTTATTAAACTAATATGATTCTATCATTTTATAAAACTATTAACTTTTTTGTTGTTTTGTTAATAATGGACTTAATAACCCTTTCTATTCTGCGGATGTATTTATTTGTCCAAACACCACTAACACAATTGGAATGGTGAACATGATCGCTTTTCTTGAAGAGCAATTCTTGATTTGATATTTAAAATGTCAAAGATTGATTAACCATATCAATCTTTAAGGTTTTGGCACTCAAATAGTTGGAAAGAATTACCTTAGTAAATCATTTCCGAAGATGATCTCAATACCAAAATTGACTGTTCTAAATTTGATATTTTAAAGACAATTTTTTTTATGGGATATGGGCGTCACTGGCTAGGCCAGCATTTATTGCCCATCCCTAATTGCCCTTGAGAAAATGGAAAGGTAATAAAGCTGCTTCTTAAATGAAAGAAAATGTATTCTGTCACAGTATTTGTTTCAGCACAACAGGGTATGAGCAGATTATTTTTCATATTGCCCAATGTTGCAATATCAAAATGCAGTGTGCAGTCAACAGACTTGAATTATTCTGCCAGCAATAGGTCGCATGGAGGCCATCCACGAAGGAGCTCTGTGCATGCATTCTACTGTGCACAGCTACCTGGTGGCTAATTTGAGATGCTATGAGAGTGTATGTTGGAAAAGATGGAAAAGTAAGCTATAAAGTGCCCAATAGATCATTTAAGTTGAAGGTATAGTCAAAATAGTGTGAGATTGCCACCTGCTGAGGGTAAGGGAGGGCCTCTTACCTCTCAGTTTCAGTTTGTCAGGTCAAAGCCTGACTCCTGAAGTACTCTGCCATTTCCATGTTGATGCACGGCCAAACTCCACTTCATGTTGTCAGAAAAGTGGTTAACTAATTGCATCTTAAGGAGCAATGTACAAAATGAATCCCACCATGGGAGATATTGAGTTGCACTTTGCTGAATGTTTTAACATTGCTTGCCAGCAATAGTTTCCTTCTCATTAAAAATTGAAATGATTTCTACCAGAATTACCTGGGTAAAGATGGAGTTTCTTTGAATCTAGCACATTAGCATTTTTTGTTCATTAGTTTGCACTCGTTGATTTGGATATTGCAAGGATTCCAGCCAATGAGTATCTCTTCAGCTGGTATTTTTAAAACCTTTACTGAGGATGAAAAGTAACATTCCTGGTTGCCTTCAGCCTGGAATAGAATGAATTGTTGGACTGAATCCTGGGCTTAGAGGAAAGTTTTATCTACAAGATTTAATATGAAGATAAAAAGTAAACACTTAAGGGGCCACATTTTCATCACCCCGCGGCTGGGCGTATTGAATAAATGCGGCATAGCTAAAAGAGGAAAATTGGGCGGAAAGAATCGCAAGACCTTTAAGGAGCCCAAGTGAGTTTCCTCCGTGGCTGTGCCCAGGCACCGGACAGACCACAGTTATACTGAAGTGTAGAACTCGAGTGTGAGGCTCAGCTGGCCTTCTGAGCTTTAATGCCAACCTTGTGTTATTGGGAGTCACAGTGAACTCTGCCCTTATCTGGTCAGTCGCATGTGAGGACCTTGCCCAGGGAAGGAGAGTGGAGGCTGAAGTGTTCCAATAAGGAATGATGAGATTTCTCAAAGTTTGAGGATGTCTGTGGGTGGCCGAGGCGGGAGGGGAGGGTGTATCGAATGGGAATATTTCTCCATTGTAGTTTTGCTGCACGTGGTACAATCCCAAACCTGTGTGAGAGGAGGTCTTGAAGGGGACCTCGAAGTCTTCGATATTTAGCTTGACTATCAGATCGGAACAACGGTGTGGTGCCAATGCGACAGCAGCTGGGTAACTGCACCCCGAAAGTAACTTCCACCTGATTGCCCCAACAGTCAAAGTGAGGAGGTCTGCTTTGCTGGATGTGAACCCAAACAGCCCTGTTCTTAACCTTGCAGGCCGTCTCTGATATTGGACTAAATTATGGCAGCATAAAAAGAGCGCCCGCAGGGCTGTGCAGGAGGGAAGGTTTTCGTAATTATTTTCGAAAACAATGCTAAGCGACAGAGGACCTCCAAACGGCATTTCTAAAGCGGAGCTTTCAAAGGATTACATTTGAAGAAAAACAAAAATGTATCACTGTGACTGCAGCCGTCCGCGGGAGAGTGATGACATTTTCGAATGATTTGTTCACTATTTATACTGTTTCCCGAAAGTTTTCTGGTCCCTAGAAGCCCGGGACCTGGAAATGTATGAATCCTCAACAACCTTCTTCATCGTTAAGCTTTAAAATGGTGAAAGTAGAAAGTCCAGACTTTGTATCGTGATGTGTGTATCCCCCTCCCCAATGAAAAATGAGATGTTAAATATTCATTGGATAACGAAACTGGTGGGGAAAAGGAAGTTAATGTGGAAAACCCACATCAAATATAAATACGATGACCTGACAATCTAACCGTTGCTAATGACATTAAAAATCTGTCAGACTCTAGTGTGCTGACACTGGAGAGGTTGTTCTCTTGAGTTTTGAAGTGAGCTCTCTCGCTGCACAACACAATGTTCTATTAGTGCGTCTCCGGTGTAAAATAATAAAGCTTTCTGCTTCATTAAAGCAGAAGAGAGGGACTACTATGTGCCTGCTAAAGGACAGTCCCCCCGTCCTGCTTTCCTGTTTACAGTATAGCATAAGAACGAGGCAAAATAATCGGTGCTAATTCTAAAAAACACACCATTCAGTCCCTCAAAGGCATGGAATTTGTAGTAAATCAGCCCTGCAGCAACACTGGCAAGCAGAGCTGACCCCAACAAATGAAAATAATCAAAAGTAATTAGAAGCGTGCTGGACTGCTCCTCAGAGATCTGTGCTGGAGAATAAACATGCCTTAGTGTGCAGAAACTCTGCAAAGACCTATGTCTGAGCTGTTAGGTGCCCTGACCTTGTCCATATAAAGATGTGATTTATGAAGTGCAGGGCATAGCGGCAAGGCTTCTGTCTTTTTCAAGAAAACTGTTTTACTGTGGCGGAATGTAACAGTCTCTCAGCTCTGTGCCTCTGTCTAGGAGAGGGCTTGTGGCATATCCCCACTAGAAACCTCCCTAACAAAAGGAAAGTACAGTTTTCGAAAAATCACTTATTTTTGATTAATGGATTATTGCTACTCAAGTGAAAATGTAAGATGAGGAATCTGACTAGCTCGGCCTATATTATACGGAAGTCGATTTGCATGTCATAATTATCTTCTGGGCTAAATCTTTGGAGTCTTCTAAAAACGTGGACGTGAAAAGAAGTTTCCTGCAAATCAATGTTTCAACTAACGATATTATTCAATAGTTGTTACCAAAATAATGCAAATTTAAAAATTATGAAACCTCTCAAAAACTATGCAAAGAATAACATCCTTACAATATGCCATTACCCTGTAGTGGCAGTCGGTTTCTTGCCCCTCAATTTCTGGATCTATTTTATTGGCTCCTGTGACATTTCATTGAGCAATTTTTGTAAAAGTTTTTTTAAAAAGTTAAATAAAGGAAGGCCTCTGCCAATGTTTGACTAATTAAAGTTAAAGTTCTCTTAAGGGGACATAATTGGTTGTGTCGACAGACTGATCTAGTTTGTGACTCCAACCTTGCAAAACAGTTTAAAATTTTGCTCCTTTCCTTCCCCGAAATATGGTAATATCACACAAATACATTATATTTGAATTTGTGCAAAGTAATTGGATCAAATAAAATAGGCCGGATACTCTATGTAAAAGATTGAATTACTATAGGCTCAACAATTTCATGCACAAAGGCCGTTGATGAGCTCCAGTCAACAGCCCCTCCCCAGAAGAACCTCCAAATTACTACAGAATGTATGAAGCGGTGAATCGCAACTGATAATACAGAAGAAATAAAACAAGTTCCTAATGATGTGCTGGAATGCACTTTGGCACCGGGAAGCCATTAGCACAGCACATGTGAGAAGGTTTTGACCACCGCAAGACCTCTTGTTTTACTTCTGGTTAGTCTGTGAAAGTAACCTTTAAAAAGGTGTCCACTTACATCCTTATGGGAGTATCTAACTTACCACAATACTAACTCCTTACGACTTTGAGTAATAGATTGACTCCTTTTAAGATAAACATGTCTTTCACTTGCCTACAATCAAAAAGTAACAAGCTGAACAAAACAATCTTGAGGAAACACAACTTTTGTTTTCAATGTGAGTGTCGCTTCCTTGAATGAATTGTTGTGGAACTCGGCAAACGTGCAGATCTGTGTTTTGGGTTGTGTATTGAGTTGTTTCGTGTAGTCAGCTGTCATTACTTCCAATTTTCATAACCAATCTTTGTAAGGTTATGGTTTTATTGATCAACATATTTTGGGGGTACAGGAGGAATCCCTGGTGCTTTTTCAGTAGCAATTTTAAATTAAAGATGGAACCGAAAAATTGTTCTTGACCTTAAAATCTTGCAGGTGAAACGTTAGGAAAGGTGCCCAGAACTCAGTATCTAATTGAACGACACATCTCCAGATTAATACAGATCATCTGACCATAATTATAATATTTGCCACAAAACGTGGCGTGTACTGTTTAAATTTTAGATAATTCTTTCAAATAATAGTTAGAATCAGGCGACTGTTTGTGCTACTTCTAATTGGGTTGCTGGCCTTTATTGTTGGGGAAACTAGCTTAACTAGTTCGTCTAAGTGCTAAGGGTAAATACCAGATCTTGTGTTTTGCAGGTGTTAATAGGCTGGGACTCTGTAAATTGGTCCCAATCATTCCATTCAAAATCAGCGATTGTTTAAATGAATTTCATGATGTGTAAGGTCAGATACAAATGTGGTTTCATTGTGTGTCGGAGTCAAAATTGGTAAACTGATCCGCAGGAGAGATGTTGTAAACTGTCCAAAGCAATGAAGTGGTATCCCATTGTATTATTATTTGGCAATAATCTTTCAAATTCATCTACTTTCCCTCTTCAGTGTAAGTATGTTGAGAAAAGCAAAGGCCACCTGCAAATTCTTTCGTTCTTGCTGCATTTTGAAGACTGTTCAGATAAAGGAGCTCTAAGTGGTGAGATTTCATGTATTTCACATGAAATCTTCACAGGAAAGACGTTTAAGAAGCACCAGGGATTGAGATACCTTCGGTTACCAAAGGCAGGATAGATTGACTTGGAAGCATTCACCGTGTGGTTTCGCTCGCGGTTTATCTCTTTCATCCTAAGAGACAATTTTAACTGCTGGAGAAGTGCTGATGAGAGCTGTGGTGAAATATGTCGTATATAAATCCTAGGTATCTCTAACATTTATCTAATTCGCTATATCTTGTAGCTAACTTGTTCAGATGTCTGATTTATATGCAGATTTCTTTAAAAAAAAATCAGATTTAAAAGGTAAATATATTTCATTACAGTTTTAGCCTCTCAGATCTCCGACCAATTTGTGTTTGTGTGAACTGAGTGTTAGAACACAGGACATGGGCAACACCTGAATGCACTCAACGGGGATCGTTATTAATCCTACAGAGGCAGAAAGCAAGAGGAGACAGATCTCAGTTGTGTACGGACTGCTTATAGAAACTGTTGAATGAGAATACGATGCAAAGGAACCCGAAGCGTGTAACAGCATCACTTATCATAGCACTTCTTAAAATCCCACCTGCATTTAATTGACAAAAGTAATTCTACTGATTACAGCATACGGGCTGAGTTTCCAGTAAAAATTATGAAGTACCCAACCCTCTCCCTTCACGGTATTAGTCATTTTGGCCAACCCTGTACCTCCAGTTCAACGCTTACGACTATCATACCAATAACCTTATTAAAGGAAGATCTGTTTTAGGAATGCTTCCTCTTTAACAACTTCTAGGGATATGTAGGCTGAGTAATAGCGTGGGTTCTAAGTGACACTGTTTTCCTTTGCTGGGCGCTGAATGTTTATTATGTACACTTGGTATAGCGGTGCTACAAGAGGAAGCTTGTGTAAAAGGTTGATATCTCAGTATTATAGCACTTTTAATGCAAGATGTGCATTTCCCTGTCTCTGCCTACACATACGACTTTAAGCGTTTTTTTTTAAAAAACGCGCTTTACTGAGGAATTTATATTTAGTTAAACATACTTTAAATATTTAACTTGCTGGAAAATGCAATGTTTCAGCTAAGGAATAACCCTGTAAAATGATAGATTGATTTCCATACCGGGTATTTTGGTTAATGAATATTGAATATCTAATATCTCAATGCTGGTGTATTTACTGAAAGCATAAGTAACGGCCCCTTGTGTTTTAATTGTACATTTGAACGTCGACGCAGCTGGTGTATTCAGGCCTGAGTTTCTGTTTTCTATCCAAAAGCTCTAACTGGCAAGTTCCCCGACTCGAGCTAGAAACCTGGGTCCCTGTCCGACCCAACTAAACGCCCGAGCAGGTAACCGAGAAAGTGTCGGTTCATGGAAATGTACAACGGCTGCGACCTGCAACTAGTCTATATGAAAGATTAGCGATGAAAAAAATATAGTCTTCCCACGTGGAACAATAAACAGATGAGTGATACAAACCTCCCGGCGGCTAGCTCCGTCTCCAATCGTCTTTTGAGGTCAGAACAACCGTCGAGCGAAACTTGTCCTTCTGTAGGTTTTCAAACTGATCCAGGGAGGTGGAACCGGGATCACGGTAGGGGGAGAACAAAGAATGATCTAAATAAATCCGAAAGAGAAAAATCTTGATGTGACCAAAGCAAAAATAAAAGTGCATTTATGCATTTAAATAAGTAAATAACAAGTAATGAGCATAAATAAAGGTGCCAGGAAAAGGCTTGCTGCAGACATGGTTTCCCATTTAACACAGCGATAGTTCCAGTTCCTGAGCTCGGTGTGCCCTGTTTAATCAGAGAAGGCGCCGTTTTAATGAAACGAATGGAGAAAGTTGATGAAGTATAACCGTGGAGAGCTCTGGTAATTGTGAGAGTGATTAATGAGAATCAAATTGCACCGTCAAAACAAGCAAGCACATCAAATAACTAGGAAAAGAATCGCAAAACAAAGTCATTCCACCCAAACACGGGAGATCCAGTCACAACAAATTGAGGAATAATAATCACAATATTAGTTAATAGTAAATATCGAGACAAATGTAACACATTGTGATGAGTCTAAACTCGATTTAATTTAATGCGATTCGTATTTTATTTTTTTGACAAATACGAATAAAAAGATTGTGTTTATGATGAAAATGAGAAGAAAGTCTAATCCTGTTTAGTATTTCCCCTCTTGGTATGTACATCCTTTTACAGTCGAGGAAACCAACCCCTGAACTCTCGAAGTGAGAGATATTTTGAGAAACAGCCAATTAACTTCGCGGAGGTTTTTTTGTCTTTATATCAATCGTTTTTAGAGTTACAATGAAATAGCAACTTTTTTTCCCCTTCTGATATGAAGTAGTTTTTTTTAAATCGCTCCGATTCCCAGATCATAGTTAAACATAGTTTAAGATCCCGAATTGTATTCAAACGTATGTCTCCCAAATTAGTCAGCATATAATTCATCTTGTGTCTGCATGTAAAATTCAAGCAATTAATTCTACAGCAAGCAGCTTGGAATTCCCTCCAGCAGCCCTGGAGATTGCTTCCTCTTGACTGCAGCTCTGGCTTTGGAGTCAGATGCACATTGTTTGAGAAATTAAATCAAACTTTTTTTTAAAAAAAGTAACTCTGCAGGCAATGTATTACGGATTCCGGAGAACTGGTAATGCCTATTACAGTCCGTCTTAAATGGTATTTAGTATAAAAACTTTACACTGAGGCAACAGATTCCCAGAGACTGGTGTATGTCGCGCATCAACACTTTCCATTAATGAAACTTCGTTACACATGTAAATAATTAGAGTAAAGACACGGTCATTATATAATAGACACATACACACTCCTGCAGAGAGAGAGAAATGAACATTCACGCAAATGCAGATATAATTGCACAGACAGACTTAAATACTAACATCTGCACATCCGTGTGTACACGCACGCAGGAAGGCATAACGTACACATATATTACTTATGATTCATAACAATTTAATCTTTTAAAAACGAACAAAATGATCTTTACTGTGCCTTATTTCAACCTGAACCAAAGCAATCTGGTTGTTGATCTATTTTATTAATGATAGGAGTTCCGCATTAGGTAAAATATTATCAAATGGTTTGACCGCTCAAGATCTATTTTCTAAGTTGAGACGGACTTTACTAGATGTCATGGCTATGACCCGTCATGAGCATTAAAAATACAACTTCAGATTGGTAAGCAGTGGTCTGAATATTGAACAGCTTGCACACTCCACCACTATTCTTATTGTCACTATCAATCTCCTCTAAAAGTTCGTATGAAGAACTGAGTAGTTTTTGACAATTTTAAGATCTTGAAAACGTTTCTAAGATACCATATCAATGAGTATTCAAATAGCACGGGATCTTGCCAATTGTAACTGTTTTTGAGGAGGTTTACTGATGGGTGCAAGTTAAAAGCTCCATAGGTACTGCAGCTCGCTGCTTTCCTCTACCACCTCTGTTTAACAATTCACCTATCGGCAGAGGGAATGAAAATTACATTTTTGGAGCAAATCGGGGAAAGTTCTGAAACAGTGGCCGCTTTCAGTTTTCCTTCCCTTCTTGAGATTGAAATTAAACGCAGTGAATTATTAATTCATATCTCACAAACCATCAATTAAAGAGATGCGTAGAATAAAAATAAAAACAATGTTGTTGAAAATCGGATGGGAAGACAAGATCCATCCCACAAGGTCGGGTTAGCGTCATATTACAGATTCGGGTCACTTACAGCCTGCACTCTTTCCCCACCTCAGGTGGGCTGACAACTGCAACCCTTCATTTAAGTGAATCTCCGGCACATACATCAGAGTCGAAACGAAGTGTCTAAATATGCTTTTTTTTTAGTTTTCAAGCTACTACCTGCTGAAGTCCACACACTCCCACTCACCTGAGATATACAACTAACGCATCCATACTTGGATACATGTACAGATACACAGTCTCAAGTGTACTGTATACAATGGGCCATACAAGACATGTCCTCTAATTGCATTGAACCATCCATAAAGGTACACCACATGTGTACACCACATGACTTAATTGTTTTACGATTTTCATTTACTTTGGGAGAAATCGATTTAAACCCAGCGTTGTGATGACCATCGTGATTTACTGAATAAGAAATAGGAGCGGGAGTAAACCATACGGTCCCTGGAGCCTGCTCCGCCATTTAATAAGATCTTGGCTGATGATCGACCCCAACGCCACTTTCCCGCCCGATCCCCATATCCCCTGATTCCCTCAGAGTCCAAAAATGTATCGATCCCAACCCTGAATATACTCAATGATTGAACATCCGCAGCCCTCTGGGATAGAGCATTCCAAAGATTCACAGCCATTGGAATAATGTTTCTGATCTACATATAATAAAAGGAAATAATGAATCTGATACAACTACAATAAATCTTCAATAAGGTGTATCTTTTTGTGTTTTCAGTCCCATCATCTCTGCTGCGCTGACGGACTGGTAGCGGTAGCAGTTATGTAATATGTAATTTATTGACCAGAGCTGCTTTTTTCAAAATAAAGCGAACACAGATTCTAACATAGCTCGTTAAAATCACCTCACTTGTCTAAAGGTTTATCCATATTACCATGTGTAGTTCTGGCTGTCTGATTACTGAAAGGAGACTGTTGCCTTTGAGAAGACACAAATACATACAATGATAGTTTTTTTTCAAACTAGCAGTCATTTAGTTCGGATGCTGGGACCCGTCAGCCAGCTCCTAGCATTTACTGTAGTCGACCCGAGATAAGAGAGGGAGAACAGCTGGGTTTAATCGCGTGAACACAGGGCGATAACTCGTACTCCGGTTTCTCAGAGATCGTTTGGTCCGCTGGAATCTGCATGTAACAAGTGCTAGCATACACACTGATTATCCTGCTTTTCAGATGTTTAAATTCTGAGGAAAGGTTAAAAAACGTTGAGTGCATTTTCTTCAGGGGTAAAGGGGACTTTAATGGAAACTAAAGGTTTCCAAGATGATAAAAGGAACTAATGGTTTACACTGTTGCAGGCAAAATCTTTCCTGATGTAAAGGGCGCAGATAAACTGCTAACATTTATTTACACCTTTTAATGTAATTAGTTGTCCCAATGTGCTTTAGAAGAGTTTCGAGGGTAGCAGACACCAAGCAGAATTGGGAGAAGGTTGGGAGGAATGACTGAAGGCTTGGTAAAGGTGGTGAGATTTGGAAGATGCTGTTGAAAGGAGGGAGTGATGTAACAAGGTTGGAGGGGTTGTGAAAAAGAATTCCAGTATAGAGGATTGCGGAGGTAGGGAAATCACACTGGGCTCGGATGAGTGGAATTAGGAATTATGGGGTAAGTCGAGAACACGCGCATAACCTTTTCGCCCAGGCCATAATAAATTTGTGGAATAAGTTACTCGGGAAGCTCAATGATGTGTTGATTAAAAATAGGTTGAGGAAACATTTGACTATTGGTGAGAAGGTGCCATTCGTCCCTCAAACCCCCTCCTTTCCTTCTTCTATATCAACACACTTTTCAAACTTTATATCCCCTCTCACAGCTTTAATTCCTCTGACTCTGATCCTTCCTCCCTTCACCCCAGTGCTGGTGTCAGACTCAATCCAGTACTCCAGCTCTACTTTCTGGAACCTCCCCTCTTGTCCGTTCTTTCCATCTTTCCAAACTTTCTCAACACCCACGGTTTTGGCCAAGCTTCCAGTCACTCCTTTTTAATCTCTGCCTTCACAGCTCAGTATCAATTCATATTTTTCTTTCCTCTTAGAAAATGTACCAAGGCATTTTACATCATAAAAGTGCTATATAAATGCAAGTTATTGTTGCTCTCCAACACAGATTGGTTTGCAGAACTACTGGCCTTTTCCTGTTCCTAAAAATTCTTATGTTCTGTGTATTTTCAAGAAGTTTCTGTCAACAGCTTGTTTAAAGAGGAAAGCTCCTAGTTTAACAAATCTTTTATCATTTAAGAAGGGAGAAAACGCACGTAGAGTTCTGACATAATGTGCAAATATATATATTTATATTGCCTTACTTTTAAGCACAAAAAGTTCTCCCTTCTTAGTTGTGTGTCATTTAATGTCGATTTACTTTCATATCAGTATACCAAGTAGTTCGTTATGTTTTGAACCTGTGTTTAAGGTTGTCCGTATTATTGGGTTTGTGTGTATGTTTTTGTGATTGTTTCCTTGTACACATTTGTGCGCATATGGGGGTTGCTTCTGTAAGAATGAGTGTATGTTTGTTGATGTATGTGAGAGAATGACTTCCATTGTTTCTGCATTTTGTTTGTACTGCGTGTCTCTTAAGTGTCAGGCTGATGAAATTAAGTCTTTCTGAAAAAGTTTGTTTGGGTGTGGTCGTATGTCTCTGTTTCTATGTGCTGTATCATTATACTGCCCCTTTATGTGAAACAGTTTCAGATGTTTGTTAACGGAAAATGAGCAACTTGGGAGATATTAGCTGACCCAACTCATTGCACGATGTTAACCAAAGTTAAAGCACCTCCAATAGGCACATTGGACGAGTTGTCCAATGTGAAAACAGGTTTAATTTTGTATGCTTGAATGTTAGGCTTTTTCTGCTTTTGTTGGGTCTTCTCTAATATTTAAATATAACCCATAGTGAGGCAGCAGAGTGCAAGACTGATCCGGTAGTGTCACTGGGGTGATATATCCCATAGTGTACTGTAATACTTGTGCCATTATGTGTTTCGGGATGAGTGATTATGTGCCTTTATTTCAATGAATATGTCTGTGTGTTTCTCTTTTTTAATAGATTTTTTTCCAACTTCCTAAAACCGTTGAGGGTGAAATTGGTCCTGGCACAAAATAGGCACTTAGAGAAATTGGCAGCCAATTCACCTCATTCATATTCCATTAAAGTCAATGAAAAGAAATTCAAGATGACTCGCCGTGATTGTACCGATTGGCGAAGCAGGCTCGAAGGGCCTATTTCTTATGTAAATGGCTGTAAAATTAGCTGCCAATTCACGATTGTCCATTTTGCTCGAGATCAATTTCATCCCACCCTTGACTCCTGCAGGGTCAGTTCCACAAACCCTTGCCCAACTAATCATTCTTGATGCAGGAGCCGAAGTCGGAAGTGTCAACATACTATGTTAATCACAGCCAAGCTTCACCCTTTCTCACCCATCACCTATACACTTTCCATTGGGAGCCAGGATTGGGAACTCTAGATGGCTTTCCTTTCCTTAATCAGAGACCCCGAGGACAATTGTAGTGCCCTTAACTGCTACCTGATTTGAGATCAGCTAACTTAAAAAAGACCTAAGATTTCATCTGGATGTTTTGTTGAATTGCACAGTGCCTTTATCCACAGGCCGCCAGAGCATTATCTGTGTACATGTCTCTACGGAAGTGTGTTTGTATTACTGGGTGTGTGGGTTTCTATGTACATGCTTGTGTGTGTTGATGTGAGTATCCAGGCGAATATGCCCACGTTTATATGCATCTGTATGATTGTGTATTTGAGTGAAGGTGTCCTAGTGTGTGTACGTGTCCTTATATAAATATGTGGGGGTGAAAGGTTATCCGGGTAGGCAGGAATGTAGAGTCGAGGTTACAATCCAATCAGCCATGATATTGAATAGCGGAACAGGTTCGAGGGGCTGAGTGGCCTACTCCTAATTTGTATGTTCTTATGTGTCTCTGTGTACGTGAGCATGTGTTTATCTGTGGGAGTGTTTCAGAATCAATGTCTGTAGCTGTGTGTGTGTGCATGAATATCTGTGCATGCCTGTGTAAGTACACGTGAATGTAGTTGAGTTTATTCAGTTATTTTGAAAGTTATCGAGAAATAAGACCATAGTTTGCGATTTATCGCTGTTGATATAAACCATTGTGACTACTGTTTCTTTAAAAAGTTACTTGCAAGACAGTTATTTTCATAAATATGACTGTACAGAAAAAGTTATTAATAAAGTCATATCCTGGTTTTCTCTGACTTTTCCGCTAGATGCATGATGTCACTTTCAATTGTCCAGTAATCCCTCTGCTACTTCGTCTCATCGTCAAGTGAGCTTGATATTGTTGTGACTATTCCTGGGATACAATTAGACAGAATGGCTTTCCGTACAGCAACGTGCAATGGCGCAGGCCATGTTACTAAGACTATAAGAACACACTGCCCTCAGGAAAATTAAATAAAAACCATCTGGAAGTTATGAAATTTTCACAAGCACCGTTGAAACGATAGGAGTTTACAATAATGCGGCGATCAGCAGATTGATTAAGTGTAAAACACATGATATATTGGTTAAAATCGAAAAGCAATGTCAGATCCTTTCACTATCAATTGCGATCGCCATCTCCTGGGCAGTTTGTGGCACTGCCTCCCCACACAACCCATTTCAGCTCCAAGTCCCAGCCCTATCAATATAAAGCTAATTTGCCCAGGACGTGGTCCTGATACTCGACGCTTTTGTTTACACAGCAACATTTCCTGCTTTTCACAGAACTGTATTTTTTTTTAAAGCCAGCTCTATATCAGAAAAGCAGATCAACTCCACAAAATAGTAATCAGTTTCCCAGCTCACTGCTGCTTCTATTTAACACACAATGCATCATAAAACAAATCCCTCATCCTGACAGGAAGAAAATAGAACAGCTCATAGGTTCAGCTTGCCCAATTTATTGCTAAATTAAAAAGCTCCAACAATGGACATCTTGAGGAACGGCAGGAAGCTCGCGGTCAGCAACCGGGGTTTAGTAAAGGTTCTCAGAGTTGCAGTCTATGGGAATCTCTGCCCAGGTTTTGGTGCTATTTACAAAGGAGTCCCGGCGTTTATCCGGTAATACCTAGCGTCGCATTTAAAGTTGCACGTCAGTAATTCCACACACAACAAAAAAATACATTTGAATCTAAAGTAAAATGATCCATGTCACTGATCACACGGAACAGAGACGAACTGAAACCCTCTCAGTGACAAAAGGATCGTTTAATTTTATTTAACAAAATAAATAAAAGTCGTCAATAAACGTGTTCTTGGACACCGCGCACAGAATCTCACTTTATATCAGACTCAACCCACTAGAAAAGTTTCTAACTTCCAGTGGGTGAGCATGGAAACCCTAACACTTAGTCCAAGGTGTGGCCCAGCAGTATTCAGTGCTTTTAAAAAAAAAAGCCATATTAGCAATAACTACAATAAAATAGATTGTGGCTTCTGAGAAAAGAAAGGTGTGATTGAAGCTATTTAAAAATACTTGCCTATTTTAAACCTGCCTGCACCTCTGACGAGATCCTCACAAACACATTACTCCCAGTCTGGTTAATACTCACGGGCTAACGTACCTGAGATTAAAAAGTTTAGTATCAATCCGGAAGGGGTTAGGAAGTAGAAAATATCTTTCACTGCAGACATAAAGTTCACGTATTCCTTTTTTAATTAAAAAAATAGTATTTAACCGAATTATATGAAGTTCAGGTGGAATGAATGAAAAAGGCTGGATGAGAAGGGGACAGGGAAGCGACTAGGCGTAAAATATGGAACAAGGCGATTAGTGGATAGTTGGAACTTCTCCCCAGGCCTCAGAATGAAGGGATCAGAATGTTGTCAGCGCCAATTACCCAGGGAGTGCAGCCAGGCCTGAGAATAACACACATACAGTATCTGGTCAGTTTGCTCAGGGGGAATCCTCCTTCTGCTTGCGTGTTCTGGTCTGTCCTTACTGCGTGTCCACAAAGTTTGAGTTCAGTGTTTCTGCTCTGGAGAGATGTTTGAATTGTGTGTGCATATCTTTATATGAATGTGTGCCTATGTGTATATCAGTTTGTGGGATCTGTGCTGGTGTATATGAATTTCTGTGTGCATGTATCCCTGTGCTTGAGTGTGTTTATGTGTCTGTAAGTATACGTGGATAAAGTTATTTTGACAACGCTTGGCCGAGAAATAATAGTTACTTTAAGTGGTGGGGGAGGCGGGCGGTGTAGGGAAAATGCCATTGGACTAGAAATCTAGAGGCCCGGGATAATGCACTAGGGAAATTGGTTCAAATCCCACCACGGCAAATGGTAAAATTTGAATGAAATTAATAAATCTGGAATTAAAAGCTCGTCCAATGGTCACCATGAAACCATTGTCGATTGTTGTAAAAACCCATATGGTTCACTAATGTCCTTTAGCCGAAGGAAATCTGCCATCCTCACCTGGTCTGGCCTACATGTGACTCCAGGTTATGTGGTTAATTCTTAAATGCTCTCTGAAAAGGCCTACCAAGCCACTCAGTTCAAGGGCAATTAGCCACATCGCATGAACGAATAAAAAAAAGTAAAACGGTATTTCCTTGTCCCCTTTCTAAAGGGACAAAGTTTTTGTTGTTTTTAGTCAACAGCATTCTTATATACTTTATACGGTCTACACTGTAATCAAAAGCCATTGCTAAATGTTCAGTGTTTCAACAAAAAATGTAGCCGAAAATTACCCTCAAGTCTCAAAAGACTTGTTGCCAAAGCTTCTATTTTGTTCAAGCGGGGCTGGTGATGTGCTCCGGGACGGCAGTGAAATGACTCCCTGGCCGAGTTCACCCCATTCCCTTCTCAAGCCTTTGGTCAGCCTCCAGTTCAGAGTTTTCCAAAATAGCTTGAATCGGGCCAAATTTAATAATAAATCTAATCCGCTTTCATTTCTATAAACAAAACAAACAAGCCGATTGTCCAAAGTGTGGCAGCACCACTGTGCTTTTAACTGACTTTCAACGCACAGTCTAATTTCATGCAAATAAATTGTTTGTCACGCGGGCCCACGGAGAAGATGTTTTTTTTAAAAAAAAACTCATTCCGATTGATGACCTCTTCAAATAAAAGTGAGGATCCGGGCAGCTCCATGTGGACATGGTAGAGATCCGATTTCAGCAAACGTTTATGCAAATATGAGCCTTTCTGCGACTGGTGTGTTGCGGCGGGGGAGGCGTTATTAGGAAAAATAAAACATAAAACTAAACACAATACATCCCCGTGATATTACAGTCCGAGCCATGTCACAGTGTCACAATACCAGTTTGTACAAAAGTGGATCTAATCTGAATGTGATTCCACATGATCAGATATAAAACTCTTAAAGGTTTCAATACATGTCTATAAAAAGTGTGTATATCAATATATTTAGCTCAAATACTTATGTTGGTGGATTAAGGTTATTTGGAAACTAAACAGTTCCTTTCTTTTATGTACTCCACACGTTATAATGTTGTTCTAGTTGGGCCCTGTGTTTTCTTTGCTGTTTATTCATTAACTTTTCAAAAATAGAAATAAGTAATATGTAGGGGGGGGGGGGGGGGGGTGAGTTAGTACATAACTCGAATGTGGCCGGTACAGTGTGAGCTTTGACTAATAACTGTTTGCGAGTCCCAGCCAATACTGGTTACTGATAGGCGTGTTAGGGAGCTTTTATTCCATCCCACTTCCAGCCTAAGGTAATGCAATCGAGAGGGAGAGGGAAAAAAGGGACGCTGTCTCTTTAAATCCAGCCCATGTTAGCCTGTCACCGGGTTACTGTCTTTTTAATGAGCTCTCCAGGAGATCTCTCTCCAATATCGACCTTTTGTTGACCTCGGAGATCGAGGACGCTTCTGACACTTCATCAGAGGGGGAAAGGAAGAGACGAAGAGAGAGAGAGACAAGAAAGGGAAGAGAAAGTAAGCTGCAGGTCCGCGTGTGTCCATGGATTTGTTTGCGAGTTCAGGTCCAGAGATTGAGCGGTGGCTCTGCTCCCTTAGCCCTGCCATTTGATCAGACCAGGGACAATCCGACTTCCCCGACAGGAGCTGTTACCCCCCCCCCCCCCCCCCCTCCCCTCCCCGCCAGCCTCCCGAGGTCCCACCCTCTCCTCCTGCACAACTTGATGGCCTTGACCGAGATTTGTTGCACTGGACAAATAAACTAACCCGGAGTGATAGAGAGAGCCCGTCACATCCCCTGGGTTCCAAATCCCCCACCCTGCTAACCAGGGGCCACTGTCACCGAGTGAAGGGGAGGGGAGGGAGGAAAGAGCAGCCGAGAGGAAAGCCCCAGGCTATTTTGCAGCTGTGGATTCGGAGCTCGAAAAGGGGATTGTTTCTCGGCAGTTGGAGGAGAGTATTTGGGTGCTGGCCGTTTCCAGCGAGCTCTGAGCTCAGCCTCCTGAAGGTAAGCGACCGGCTAGTGCTCTCATTGCCCTCTCACGAGTTCCAGACAGCAGCTTTCCACCTCTCCTGGCCACTTCTCGCTCTCTTTTAAACTGTTCTGTCGCTGAACTCTTGGTCTCTCTCTCTCTCCCATTCCTACAGGTACATTTCAGGGTTACCCACTGAACATTGAAGTCGCTAAAAGTTTCTATCTGCAATTCAGACTTCAGTCCAAACTCAAGACCACGAGCAGTAACCTTTTTGTTGACCTTTTCATTGCGACCCGTTCAATCGCTTTATAAAACTACCCCTCCTGCCCACCCTGTCTTTCACAGATGCCTGACGGGGAGAAACTTGGGCAGCCTTGGGATGGGGGTGGGGTGTGGGCTCCTGATCCGGTAACTGGAGCCCAGGGAGGTGAGTGGGGAACCGGACTGCGTTTATTCTCAACACGGGGAAGATGGAGGGGCTCCTGAACCCGAAAACATCACCAAACACCCTCCAAATCAATGTTAAGTCCATCAATGCAGGAATAAAGGCGATTCCCGCTGTTTGGACACAGTTTCCTTGTCCCTTATCCTCCTCCCCGCCGAACGCACTAAAGACAAGACATCGTCTGGCTGGAATTGAAATCAGATTCTTTCTGCACCTCTTCCTAAAGCGGTGCCAGATCTGCAATAAAATCAGAAACGCACTTTAACCTCAAATTAAGGTCAATTCGTTTTAAAACAACCTGAAAACACTGCCGCACTTTTACTGAACTTGTTCTCCTGATGTTGATCGGAGATTTCAATGGCACGGCTTGGCCCATGCGGCGTTTCTATTAAATCAGTTCTGTCTCGGTCCTTCGTTCTCTCACTTTCACTCAATTATTAACGGAAGGTGATCGGGGAAGAGCGCGATCTTTAGGGGAGACAGTTCCTTCCTGTTTTCATGCTTACCATTCTATTACAATATACTTAGAAACCGAAAAGGTGATCTATACAGAGATGCACACAGGTGCTTTGTCCTGCATCTAGAAATGTGTTCATAGTGGAAAGTGTAGGACAGCGAATGCAAGTTCCATAATATTATACAAAGCCCTGCATGAAATGGCCAATAACCAAACTTTTACAATGTTTTAAAAATACCAAGAGAACATTTTATAATACATAATATTTATAATACATAAAATTTTACGTAACACTTAGATAAAACTGCTACTTCAAAGGTCGACCATTGCTGCCCCTACATTTGTAGGTCAGAGAAGTAAGATCAGACTTTCCATTCAACGCAGAGCGCTTCAGACGGATTGTTACAGGCCCCGATTTCTTTATCCATAAGCTGACTATTAATGGCCGCAGTTTCTGGGCTTCTGAAGGTGGGCCCGTTTTATTAACTTCCATGGAATGTGAAGTAACCAGCGAAATTTAAAAGGGAGGACCGTTCTCTTAGTTATGATTAGTCTAACAGCACCTTACAGTAGTGCGCCCCTGAAAGTTATTGCAAGTTAATGACCTGGAGCAGCTCCTGTAGAGGCTGTCTGATTTGCATGTTATAGTGCTTCGAGGTTAGGCAAACAGGGAATAGCCTCCTAACCTTCAATAGTTACTAGATAAAAACAGTTCCTCCAAAGAAATGCAAATGTGTTCTATGAAAATAATTTTTTTGGGGGGGGGGGTGTTTTAAATGAAATAGCTGTCTCTATTGATATCATTGCTTAATCATTGATGGGCCCAGAATAGTTTCATTATCAATGTTCTTTCTTCTCCCAGTTTTAACGATTGCTCCTTTACACTTCTGCTGGGTTTTCTTGTTATTCGTGGTTTGATGCTAATGATTTTTTTCTAAGTTCTAACAAAATACCTCAGCATTTAGTAACTTGCTGATTTTTAACATAACCTACTCTTCCCCTCTCTCCATATCAGTGTATTCATTAAAAATAATTCCATTTAAACCTGCCGAACACACCTGGCATCGCATTCTGAACTTCCCAAGTCTTTTTTTTTAATGAGGGTGCTTTCAGTTTAAATGATAAAGAGTCATTTTCACAGTTCAAACACACAGCTTTCAATGTTTGCAGTTACCACCTTTTAATATTTACAATATCTCAAGCCTGATCCACAGATTAGACTGAAAGTTGCATGGTTTTGAAGATTACTTATTATAAAGCAATTTAGTGCCATACCTGTCTCTTTCAAATGTACATTAGAGTAATTGTGAATATTAAAGGTATTTTATTTTAATTGTACATGTCCAAACAGGGTGGACACAACTGTTTATATTTATATATGCAAGTCAATGATTTATAGTACATGATTAATGTGATGTATAGTTATACAAGTAAATTCCTCTCTCCTACCTATATATGTGTGTCCTTATCCGCTATAACTAATATATGGATGTAATGTGCATATTAGACATGTTAGGTAGACATTCTTCATTACTGGCCATATCAAAGTTGGTTTTGTCATATATAACTTTTGACAAATATGTAAAATTCTAAGACTTCTGTATCTTTTTGTGTTTTATTATTAGTTTCTCTCTCTGGAGATTTCTTTCTTCATAAACAATCCAGAAATGTATTATTTAATCTGACTTAAAATCTTTGTAATAATGGTGATGAAAACAGTAAGCACTGTATAGACATTATAAAAATGTTTGCTCAGACCCACCACCATCATATACAGTGTATGTATCGATATTTAGAGGCTCATACATATTGCGTTCCAGTAGATGTTTGGAAATCAAACATCTCGTATTAAGACAGTGCTGAAGTTTACCTTTTAAAGGAATAATTAAAAAATCCACAGTAGCTATATCATAGTTATAAACTGTTGACATGTACAGATTAAACCTTTGCATCATAGATGTTGACTTCATGAGGGCAGTGACAGGGAGGGAGGTCATGACCCCACAAAATAAAAGTCAGAGTTATATTCCACTCTGAGGGATAGAAGTGAATTATGACTTTTCCCCTCCCCTCTAATCATCAGAAAATCTTTACAGAATGTCAGTATACCTCCAAAATGCCTTCAATTAAAGGAATTAAATATATGTGCCATGTTAAGACCAAATATCATAGCTACGTGTATGTGTTTAAATACACATATTAAATACACATATATGGGGCCATTTTTTTGTTGTAGCTATGTGGGAGGTACATAGTTTATTTCTGGCTTCCTTTGTGACTCATACAATATTGATTTTATCTGAACATTTTTCTTCCAGGTCTTGGACGAGTTAGGCAATGTAAAGTTCTGCATCGATGCCAGTCAGCCTGATATAGGGAGCTGGCTCAAATACATCAGGTTTGGACGGAGCTATGAACACAACCTAGTCGCATGCCAGATAAATGATCAGGTATGTTGAAAATACTTGTTTGACTTTATCACTCGGGGATTCAAAGGCCTGAGACTATTGCAAAGCTTTAAGGTGAACACAGGATTAGTAACTGATCGCAAAGCTACTGTAGACCCTTATGCCCTGTTTGCTCTTGTGTTAAGTGGCATAAGGGAGATGTTGAACACAGATTACATGCATTTTTTTTCTCACAGACTGGCAGTTTTTTTTTCATGATTGTTCAATGTTGTCATCTCTTGTCTGCTTACTGTTTAGTGATTAATGTGTGAAAATATATAAATCCTTGAAACTACCTTCCATCTATAGGAGTTGCCCAGCTCAAGTCCCATGCAAATCGTCAGTGGAAGGAAACAATAGACATTAGTAAAACACTTAATAGCCAGAGCCAAGTTACAGAGCCTGAGTTTCAAAGAGAGAAAAACAATTGAAAATGAAACAGCAACAGTTTTGCGAGCCATTTAAAAAAAACTGTACATACTAACATACTATATATATTTATATATTGGCAAATCCTGGAGAAGGGCCAAAGCCCACTGGAAGGCTATGGCCCAAATTACAAGATATCCCCAAGGCGACAAAGAGATTCAAAAAGAGCAAGAAGTAAATTAGGACATAATGATTAGCTGAGTCTATATTTTGGCTTTAAAAACTCGAGGGTTGTATTATTCTGTGTTTATATACTAACCAATTAATTAAGATACACAAATGTTACCTTAATATTACAAATACAATTTTATATGATGTCTGCAGAAAATGGCAAATGAAATGCATATAGATTATGTTTGAAAGAACTCTATTGATTTTAATTATCTTTCTCATCTTGAATATACAGGAGACCTGATCATTCACAGATATTTATCAGTAGCCTGTCCACATATTTTATGTTTAAAACTGTTGGTCACAGTTTGGGTGCATGGATACAGTAGCAAAGTGATTATGTTTGTAGTTTAGTAATCCAGAAGCCTGGACGAATGATCCAGAGACATGAATTCAAATCCCACTATGATGGCTGGGGAATTTAAATTCAATGAATTAAATCAAATTTGGACTAAAAAGCTAGTCTCAGTAATGGTGATCATGAAACTACCAGATTGTAGTAAAAACCCATCTAGTTCACTAGTGTCCTTTAGGGAAGGAAATCTACTGTCCTTACCTGGTCTAGCCGCCACATGAATCCAGAGCCAAGCAATGTGATTGAATCTTAACTACTCTCCGAAATGGCCTAGCAAGCCACTCAGTTGTATTCAAGAAGGTAGTTCACAAGGGCAATTAGGTCTGGTCAATAAATGTTGGTCTTGCCAGCAGTGCCCACATCCAATGAACAAATTTAAAAAAGAAACATCATGAAGTTCAGCTCCAATAGCATCAGATTGTGCACCAGGTGTTTGCTTCATAGTTAAACAAAGGTCACAAATTTTAAATTTGAATAATTCAGTGTAAATTAGCAGGGATGGGAGTGATGGTTGAGTGGGACTTGGTGCAGGACAGGATATGGGCATCAGAGGTTTGGATGAGTTGAAGTATACAAAGGGTGAAGGATGGGAGACTGATCACAAAAGCATTGCAGCACTTGAGTCTGAAGGTGTCAGAGGTATTAATGAGAATTTCAGTGACAGATGGCTGAGGTGGGGGTGGAATTGGGAGGTATTATACTGGTGGAAGTAGGCGATCTTTTTGATGGAGAGAATATATGGACAGAAGCTCAGCTGAGGGTGAAATAGGAACTGAGGTTGTGAACAGTCTGGTTTAGCCTGAGACAGTGGCTGGGAAGGGAAATAGAGCTGATGCCAAAGATAGGGAGTTTGTGACAGGTGCTGAAGATGATATTAAGCTGGAGAAAATGATGGTTCATCCAAGATTGGATGTTGGACAAGCAGTCTGACCGCACCGAGGAAGTGGAAGGGTCAAGAGAGGTGGTGGAGAAGTACAACCTGTCATCAGCATACTTGTTAAAGCTAGCCTCATGTCCGAAAGTGATGTCACCAAGGGAGGAAGCTGAGGGATTCCTGAAGTGATGATGCAGCAGTGGGAAGAGAAGTCATTGGTAGAGATGCCCTGGCAGTAATTAGATAAGTAAGAGTGGAACCAAGCATGGCAAGCCCCACCCAACTGGAATAATCTTCATAGTCACAGAAAATGTGATTTGTGACTTTGGTTAAGGCCTTTCTGGTGCTGTGGCAGGAAGGAATTAAAAACCCGACTGAAGAGATGCAGACATGGAGTTCTGGATAGGGTAGATGTGGATTTGGGATGTATCAACACATTCAGGGACTTTGCAGAGGAAAGGAATGTTGGAGCTGTTGTGGTAGTTTGTAAGGACAGATGGATTGAAGGTGGGTTTTTTTGAGGAAGGGAAGCTACCTGAGAAGGGAATAATTGAGAATTGGTAGCTAGCTTGGCGACCAGGAAGGGATATTGGGTAATTGGTAATTTAGTGGGAATGGGGTCAAGAGAGCAGGAGATCAGTCCCGTGGGTGCGATGAGCTTGGAGAGGGCATGAGGCTGTATGTGATAGAAAATAGAGAAACTGGACAATCTCCAAGTGGGTGTAAAGAACACCAGTAACTGTAGGAATATATCCAATTGATGATGAAAACATTCCATTAACAAAAGATTATACTGAAATATTACTGACAAAGTACACAAGGCATTTTGCAATAAGTACATATAGCTCAAGCAACTGAGTACATTTCTGTTTCAACAATTTAATTATAGGCTCGAGCATGCCCAAGAAGAGCAATTTGATTGGTGAATCAGAATTCTTTACATTTCTCTCCACTGAATGGGAGTTGCACAAAAAATTATGCTAGAAATGATTAAACATACAATTTTCAATTATCTAAGCCTTTCACAAATTCATTTTTCCTTCAAAATGTATTTCCCTTTCTTGAGAGATCTGCTTGTTTTTATTCTGATTAGTTCTCTTTTTAAACTGTTGATTCTATTTTATTACGCTAATGTAATTACTGATGGCTCTGCTGGTAAATCAGGCTAAGTACGCAGCACTGGTTGACCTGATGGATGGATGGATGGATGAAACTGACTTGAAATTGATCACTGGAGAAAGGGGCAGGACCTGGGTCTGGGTATTAGTATTGACAGAGGCTCAGCCTAGAATTCCTGATGGTTCACTATGTTTTTATCGAGATAAAGATAATAACCTACTTGTATCAATGGATATTTGTTGCATCTTAATTTTGCCAAATAGTAGAATACTATTGCCAAACTCAGTGCATATAAATTACTTATGAGGTGAAATTGCATCATGTAATATATACTTACATGGGCTAACCACTATTAAAACATTGGACAAAATGTTAACACATTTGTATGTTAATATCAGACAGTATGGCTTCACCCCTTTAAAGAGGGAGGTTCGCCATCAGGAATCTCTTTAAAGAGGGAATTTTTGCAATGATTCCTATTAATTCTGACTTTATTCTCGGCAGTTTATTAATAAACAGAAGCTTTAAAATTACCGTGTATAAATAATAGCATAAGAATGGTTCATTTGTTTACATTAAATTCTATTGTTCTATATTTTAATGGAGATGTTAACCTGTTAATTCTAAGTGGGTTAATGCCCCTACTAAAATACCAGACAAAGAAATTTCATATGAACTCCTTAAGCATGCTTATGCTAATATTTGCACACTGTAATTTCAAGGACAGAGATCTCACAAACAAATACAGACAGGGGGAGGCAGTGGCATAGTGGTAATATTGCTGGACTAGTAATCCAGAGGCTCAGGCGAATGTTTTGGGGACATGGGTACGAATCCCACAACGGCTGATGGTGAAATTTAAATTCATTCAATAAAAATGTTGAATTAAAATTGATAGTCTAATGGCGGTCGCAAAAACCCATCTTTAGGGAAGGACATTAGTGGCCTACATGTGACTAGGCACTGGAAACAACAGTGGCAAACCTAGCTCTGTCGACCCTGCAAAGTCCTCCCAAAATTGGGAGAGCTGTCTCACAGACTAGTCAAGCAACAGTCTGACATAGTGGGCTGAATTTTACCAGCCCTCCGATGCCAGGGGTCATGCTGGGGGTGGGGGTTACCTGGAAAATACTTCCTGGAGAGGCCTGCCATGACCCCTGATGGCGGGAAGGCTCGTCTGCATTTTACCGCTGGCGGCGAGGCCTTGGTGCGGCCCTCCTTGCCACTCAGTGGCAGGGCCTTCATTTAAATATTAAAATGAATGTAAATAAATGCAAAGTAACTTAACTTGACCCAACAGCCATCCCATGCCGATATTCCGGCTGGTGGCTGGAACTCCTGCACCTTCGGATCTCTGTTCAGTGATCTGAGGTGTGACACTGGTGAGGAGGGGGGAGGAGTAACATTTCAGGGCAGTTGTGGGGTGGGGGGGGAATCCTTGTATTGGCTGAGGGGATGGTGGGAAGGAGTTGAAGGACAAAGGTAACTAAGTTCGGGGGACAAAGTTGGTGATGAGGAAAAAAAGTTTTTCTATGTGTAAATGGTCATGTGGTGGGGGGGTGGGAGAGGGGCTTCAATCGGCGAATAAAGTTAAACATGCCCTCCATGTTACTTTAAAAATTTAAATTGCCAGTAAGGGCTTGAAGCCCTTAAAAAATGACGCTGGCGCCTGTGTGGTGGCGCCGGACGCCATTGCCTGGGACGGAGCGACCACCCCCGATGACCTAGAGGGGGCGGCCATTCCGCCCCCTCCATTTAAATGAGCCCCCACACGAAATATCACACAAGTAGTGGCGCACAAGTAGTGGCGCACAAGTAGTGGCGCACAAGTAGTGGCGCACAAGTAGTGGCGCACAAGTAGTGGCGCACAAGTAGTGGCGCACAAGTAGCGCATGCGCCGCGCTTCCAAGCTCGCCACCGAGAACGGCAGTGAGTTTATAAAATTCAGCCTAGTCATACTCACAGAATCATACCTTACAGACAATGTCCTAGACACCATCCCTGGGTATGTCCTGTCCCACTGGTAGAGGTGGTGGCACAATGATATACAGTCGGGAGGGAGTTTCCCGGGGAGTTCTGAACATTTACTCCAGAACCCATGAAGTCTCATGGCATCAGGTCAAACATGGGCAAGGAAACCTCCTGCTAATTACCACCTATCGCCTCCCCTCAGCTGATGAATCAGTGCTTCTCCATGTTGAATGCCAATTGGAAGAAGCACAGCGGGTAGAAAGGGCACAAAATGTAGTCTGGGTAGGGGACTTCAGTGTCCATCACCAAGAGTGGCTCAGTAGTACCACTACTGACCGAGCTGGCTGAGTCCTAAGGGACATAGCTGCTAGACTGGGTCTGCGGCAAATGGTGAGGGAACCAATAAGAGGGAAAAACCTATTTGATCCCGCACTCACCAATCTACCTGTCCCACAGTCCTTGTGGAGATTAAATCCTGTCTTCACATTGAGGATACGACATCCAGGCTTGGGCTGATAAGTGGCAAGTAACATTCGTGCCACACAAGTGCCAGGCAATGACTATCTCAAACAAAAGAGAATCTAACCATCTCTCCTTGACATTCAATGACATTACCATCACTGAATCCCCCACTATCAACATCCTGGGGGTTACTATTGACCAGAAACAAAACTGTACCAGCCACATAAATACTATGGCTGCAGGACCAGGTCAGAGGCTGGGAATTCTGCGGCGAGTAACCCGTCTCCCATTTCCCCAGTGCTTGTCCACCATCTACAAGGCACAAGTCAGAAGTATGATGGAATACTCTCCAGTTGCCTGGATGGGTGCAGAACCAACAACACTCAAGAAGCTTTGACCATCCAGGACAAAGCAGCTCGCTTGATTGGCACCTCATCCGCCATGTTCAACATTCACTCCCTTCGCCAGTGACGCACCGTGGCTGCAGTGTGTATCATGTACAAGATGCACTGCAGCAACTCATCAAGGCTCCTTTGACAGCACCTTCCAAACCCGCAACCTGTACCACCTAGAAGGATAAGGGCAGCAGATGCATGGGAACACCACCACCTGCAAGTTCCCCTCCAAGCCACACACCATCCTGACTTGGAACAATATCGCCATTCCTTCACTGTCACTGAGTTAAAATCCTGGACCTCCCTAACAGCACTATGGGTGTACCTATCACACAAGGACTGCATAGGTTCAAGAAGGCAGCTCACCACCACCTTCTCATGGGAAATTAGGGATGGGCAATAAATGCTGGCCTTGCCAGTGATGCCCTCCTCCCAGGAACGAATGAATAAACAAAACAGACACATACATATTATGTCCACGATTTTCTGTCAGGTTGGACAGTTTCTTTCAGCACAAGTTGCCTGAAATCAGTCAAACTAGCGCAAAAGGTCGCAAAATTTTAAGCACAAATTACGTACATTACAAATCGCATTTCCATGATCTTTTGCACGAGTGTGAAAAACATGCTGGCTCTGCCTACAAAACTGGCGACAGCTCCAGATCGAACCATAGCTACCATGACAAGTTTCTGATCATTGTGTGTGTTTGCAGGCCTGTGGCGGGGTTCCAAAAATTAATTTTTTTTTAGGCACAAAGACATGAATGGGAACATTTAAAAGCTTCTAAATATAATGTTTTTAATTTACTCAGGAACTAACTACTGTACATCAATAATCGAGTTACGGGTGGTGGACTAGGTACTCTGATTAGAAATGCTTATTTTTTGTGATTTTCAGTTGTACTAATCAAACTGCTCCAGCTTACCAGTTTTAAATATTTGAAGGCATTTTTTTTAAAAGCAAAAAACATTTAAAAAATGTTCTGAAATGCTTTGCCATTGCACTGGTTCACAGTAGGTATATGTTTGCCGATATCCAAATGAGGTTGAGTAGAAATGTAGGGGAAAAAAAACTTCTCAAAAGTGTACAGTTTGGAGTGCAATTTGCACCCAGATCGCTGATTGGGCCCAAAGCAGAAACTATAATATATAAAAAATATATAACTGAATTAATCCATTTGATGCATTTTGTGGAAGTCACCAATGGACGAAACCATTTGAAATCTGTTCCATTTCCAGACTTAAATTATCATTTATAAAAAAATTAGTCCCACAGCACATTCTTCATCCATTATTTCAGTAGGCATGTTAGGCATTAACCTGTTTATTTTAATTGTGTTATGTTAAAACAGTGGGCAAAGGAATATTGTAAATGCATTGAAGAGTTGTCATGAATATAGTCAATAGTAATTTCTAGGCTTTTATCTCTTCTGGGAATTTTTTAAGAGAGCAATTAAACTTCGACAATGTATATAATAAAACTCTTACCAGTTTTTGTAGCAATGATAATGTTTAAGGTAAAAGCAAAATACTGCGGATGCTGGAAATCTGAAACATTATCAAGAAATGCTGGATTCACTCAGCAGGTCTGGCAGCATCTGTGGAAAGAGAAGCAGAGTTAACGTTTCGGGTCAGTGACCCTTCTTCGGAACTCAGGAGTTCCGAAGAAGGGTCACTGACCCGAAACGTTAACTCTGCTTCTCTTTCCACAGATGCTGCCAGACCTGCTGAGTGAATCCAGCATTTCTTGATAATGTTTAAGGTTATAGTTTCGGCCAATCTTCCAGAGAAAAGTGTCCCTTTTCCCTGCTCCTCATTACTTTTAAATGTGATAATTCCCTGTGGGAGAACCTATGTTCATAATTCTTTATTAACAGTTCTTTAAATGATACCTGACTAATTCTACACACTCATGAGTTCAATGCTTTTATTGACACAAACCTAACATTGAGGTCTAGTCAGAATACACACCAGATAGTATTGCTTTATTTTTGCAATGTTTACATTGTTCTGTCTTTTTTTAGAGTGGGATGGGGAGTTGGATCAAAAAATAGCTTATTCACACCTCACTGATGCTCTGCTAATGACATGTATCACCAAATAATCTTGTGTTCTTGTAAAAGACAAAAGACACTTTCAGGAATAACACCATGACAAGCAGAACTCGGCACTGTCCAGAGTGCCTCTACTACTATCACAAATAGAACAACAGAAGTGTTAATTAGCTAAATTAGAAGATATTTGCAAGTTCAAAGTTACACCAATTTAGACATAAAGAGATTACCAGGTGGTTTGCTTGCAAAAGGAACAGCCAAATATCATAATTAATGGTTTGGATGATCATTTTCTTGGCTATAGCTAGGGTATTATTGGATCATATTTCAGAAGATTCAGCTGCTCCCACCTACCTCACCACTGCGCCTTTAACCTTAGAGCTGGCCCTCCAGAAGGGTGTGGATCTCGAGGTTGGTGAGGTTGTGGAAGGAGAGAGCTCATTGTGGGTGGAGCAGGAGGTGAGAGAGGAAGAGGAATAGGAGTTGGAGGGAGATGACGCTGAACAGAGAGGTGTTCTTACTGCAGAGGTGGCTTCCTCTGCCTACCCTCTGGGAAGAGGACCTTCCACCTCTTCCTCATGGCCCCCAGCATTAGATTCAGGTCAGCATAGATCAAGCGAGGAGCTGCCCGCCCTGGGTGTCAGGCCTCCTTCTCCCAGTGACATCTCACTTCCCTCTGGTACTGTGGAAGGCGTTCACACAAACCACAGATCTCTCCCTCAGGACAACAAGCAGCCTCAGTGATGGCTGCTATGGGAGTCTAAATGAGGCCCACACTTCATCTGACCCGCCTCCATTCTTGCCCTCACTGTCTCGAAGTGGACAGGAAACCCATCTCCATATCAATTAAGGGCTCACACGCCCCATGAAAATCTGAACTTTAATCAGATCCCCACCTGGAGGTGGGTTTCTCACCTGAAAATAAACACGGCTCCTATTTCCCGCTTCCATGGCAAAAATTCAGCCCCTAGTCCTGGATGCATTGAAATTTCTTGCACCTTAAAGTTAAAAAACTGAAGGCTTCCTGTTTGGATCTTGTCAGTAGGTGTACGATATCATCAATTTCCCTGACTACTTGCTTAGGCCGAACAATGTGGTGCATAACCTTGGTATTCTATTCGATCCTGAACTGAGATTTCAATCCCACATTTGGCCTGTTGCCAAGCTTGCCACCTTTTATTTCGGGAGATTTGCTCACTTCAGCTTTTGCCTTTCCGTCCCCCTCCCTGCTGAAACTCTCATCACCCTGAGATTGAGTTCTCAAATGTTCTACTCACTATTTGCACCATTCAGCTAATCCAGAACTCACTAGCCTGACTCTTCTTCCACACTATTATACACATTTAATGTGCCTGTTCTCCTCCAACTCTAATGGCTTCCTGTGCCCCAGCCAGTTGAATTTAAGGAGCTTGGTCCCAATTTTCAAATCCTTGCAGAGACTTCACTTGCTGCATTGAGGAAATCTACTCCAGCTTCACATTCCACTTTCAACACTCAAAAGCTGATCATTCAGCCATATCCATTTGAGATTTTCTTCCAAAATCCAAGCTGCTCTTTTGCATGTGGAATGCTATGTATATGAAAATTGCTACTGTTGATCATCAAAACACTGGGAGAAAATAGGCAGAGTAGGAATAATTCCCCTGTTCACATGAGCAACAGCATTGTGATACAAAATATTGCGAATATGATACCAGAGTGTTCTAATTAAATGTCAGAAATGATTAAACACAGGTCTAAAGTGACTAACAAATCCTCAATCCCAAACCTCAGAGTTGTCCTAAGGCAGCATTGGTGTGGTGAGTCATGACACTCTCCCTAGCCCCCATGTAGTGCTACCTGGCAGGGGAGAGACCATGATCAGTGGCCTCTATCCTGTTCCAGGTAAGTTTTAAGTAAAATAGCTGTAACCAATTCTACAGCTTCAGGCCAGGGAGTGCATAACATTATTCAGGTGGTAGTGAAGGAGGTGCATCTGTTGTCCGTACCTTTTTCATTAAGAAAATCCTTATTGATTGCTGTGGATTCCAAGCTGCAGACATCTTCTGCCTGCAGGACTTCCCCAGCAGTTGATATTTTGTCGTGCCATTCAAGAAAATGGCAGGATGCATCAAGTTCCTGAAGGTGTTCAAGGACAGGGGAAACCAAGTGCCGCTGTCGATCCTCACAGTGGAGCCACTCTTCATGGTGCTGTCACAATGCGACCGGGTGGTGACAATCCACCTCTACAACCTCCATGTTCCTGTTGTGGGTGTACTCGCCTTCTTTGCCAGGTACGTTGAGGTGGCCGGCAGCAGCACTGATGTAAAGGACCCGTTTGGGATTTGGACCAGAAAGCGTCAGGTCAAGGTGACCTTCAACAGAGACTCATCCATCCTCCCTCCAGCTTCACTATCGGGGGAAGTCTAGGCTTTTTGGTCTATGCGGGGCAGCCCAGAGTTTGTCATACCTGTGGCAAATCTGGTCATGTGACCGCCAACTGCAACACAGTCGTCAGCAAGAACTGCAAGAAGGAAGGCCATCAGACCAAGCACTGTAAACAGAGTAAGTGCTGCAACCTGTGTGGTGAGGCAGGCCATCGCTACAAAACCTGCCCCAAACGCTGCCTCAGTTATGCTCAGGCAGCAAGGTCCAAGGAAAGGCCGGGAGAAGGAACAGTGAACGTGTCTGCTGCTGGGAAGGAGACAAGCAACCCTCCCCGCAGCGAGGAAAGTCCATCTGAGAAGGAGAAGAAAGGAGAGGCAGCTGCAGCCAGCGACCCAACACCTACCCCGTGCCTGGAATTTCTTCCTCTGCAGACAGAATCAATGGAAGAGGAGGCAGCAGATGGACAAACTGGTCAGTGGCAAGTGGTAAAAAGGAAAACCACAAAGTAGAAACCTCCAAAAAAGGAACAGGTCACCACACAAACTAGTGGCAAGAGGAGGCTCCCGTCTGAGACAGACTATGGCAGCTCCTCCTCATTGGACGAGGAAGGGCCGGAAAGACGGCACCTGCAAAAGAAGCGGCAGAACTCAAAACAGCTGGAAGAGAAAGCCCCCCATCTCCAGGGCACTGGAAGCTGTGACGGGCCCAGCCCACCCCTGCTCCGGGAGACCAAGAGCAGCGTAGCGTCTGGCGCTCTCCAGCTCCTGGAAGCTGGGAGCAGTGAAGACTTCGAGGAGGAACAGAGGGGAAAGACACCACCAGCAGAAGACAGCCCAAGCCTTGCTGCCTACAAGACCCCCCCCCCCCCCCAATGTCACCCCAGCGGAACAAACCCCCCCATGAGTAACCAGGAGGGGCTTCTGAGCCCAAGAATGGGAAACAGCTTGTGTACACTATGAATATGCAGGAACATACCCAACGACAGAGTGTAGCAAGGACACCAGGTGTGGTAAGCAACACTGAACTTTAAAATGGGTATAAATATTGCTTCGATTAACATACGTAGCGTTAAATCCACTACGTGATGTGTTTCGACCTTGGACTACCTTGCCAAGGTCAAAGCTGACCTGTTTCTGCAGGAGTGTGGAATACCATACCTCAGCATCTACAGGCGATGGTGGCCCCACGGGCCATCGATCTGGTCAGAGGGAAATGATTCCCGTTCCTCCGGCCTGGGTATTCTGCAGCAGGAAGGCAACTTCACCATTTCCGCCTCCTCCTAGCAGATGTAATGTACAACAATGCTCCGCTCCGGTTAATCAACGTGTACGCCCGGGTCCAACACAGCGAGCGACTGACTGTCTTCCAGCAGCTCCCACTGCTGCTGGTGATGTCCAGGCGCGTCATTCTTGGTGGTGACTTCAACTGCATCATTGATGCAGCTGGACGATCCGGCAGTGATGACAGCAAACTGGACGCTACATCCAAATTCCTAATGGAAACAGTAAAAGATGCCAAGCTGCACAACGTCTTCAGCAAAGCTGCAGACGGAGCGCAGCGTAGATACACCTGGTCAAGACCGGATGGGTCTGCTCATTCCAGGATTGACTACTTGTTAGTGTCCCGTGCTTTCACGGTCAGATCCACCGACGTCAAGCCAGTGTTCTTCTCTGACCACTGCCTCTTGCTGGCTGACTGTCACTTACAGGATGACCAGTGGGCTGGCAGGGAGACATGGAAGTTGAATGTTACACTGCAAACCCCAGAGAACATTGAGGAACACAAAAGGGATTACAAAGGTTGGAGAACCGTGAAACCCCTCTTTGAGTCTCCGGTGCACTGGTGGGAAGCGATCAAGATGAACATCAAGAGGTTCGTTCTCCTCAAAGGTGTTCAGAGGACAAGAGAGAGACAGAGGGAAATGTCCCCACTCCAGCAAAGAATCTGCTCTGGCTGCAGTTGATGGGGTCGAGGTCAAGGAGGATCTCCAGGAGGTGAAGAGCCAGCAGGCCTCACGCTTTGCCACCGAGGCCTCCAAGATCATCTTCCAGTCCAGAGTTCACTCCATTGAGCAGGATGAGATGTGCTCGTGTTTCTTCTTACAAAAGGTACACACAGAGAGCTCTGTGATCAGCAGTCTGAAGGAAGGGGATGGCTCGGTAATGTCTTTGCAGTCTGACATACTAAGGATTAGCAAATCCTTTTATGTTGAGCTATATGACGTGAAGCCCACGGACAGCACGACCTTCCTGTCATCTATCATGGAGGTCTTAGATGACAGCATGCGGGAGAGATTGGACAAACTGCTAACTCTGGACGAGCGGACAAAGGCCGTCAGGTCCTTCGAGACGCATTTAACCCCGGAAGCGACAGCTTACCGGTTGAGTTGTATTTGGCTCTGCGGGACTGGATCAGCCCAGACCTGCTGGAAGTGTACGAGAGTATGCTTCTGGCCGACAGCATGTCAGAATCCATGAGGAAAGGCATCATCACCCTCATCTACAAGTGGAAGGGGGAGAGGGCGGAAATCAGAAATTGGCGGCCCATCTCACTGTTTAATGTAGACTACCAGATTCTGCCCAAAGTCATCACCAATCGGGTCAAGTCTGCTCTGGAGTTGCTGATTTACCCTGATCAGACCTCTACTGCACCCGCAGGAAGATCTCTGACAGTCTCCCGCTACTCGGATACGATCGCCTATGTATGGGACGGGGTGGGGGAGGGTGTGGACACCCGACTCATCACCTTGGACCAGGAGAAGGCTTTTGACACCTACATGATGGACGTGCTTTCCAAAATGGGGTTTGGGGAGGCAATTGGATCAAACTGCTGTACACAAACATCAGTAGTGCAGTCTCAATCAATGGTGGGAATCAGAAAGTTTCCCGATCAAATCTGGAGTCAGACAGGGCTGTCCTCTCTCCCCTGACTTGTTTGTTTGCTGTATCGAACCTTTTGCTGAGTCCATTAGGAAGGATGCGGGCATAAGAGGGGTGACAATCCCAGTCAGCAGAGGCACTCAGGTCAAAGCCTCCCTGTACTTGGACGATGTCTCTGTCTTCCGCTCAGATCCGCTGTCTGTTCACAGACTGATGAGCATCTGTGACCAGTTCAAACTGGCCTCGGGAGCCAAAGCAAATCGTGTCAAGAGTGAGGCAATGTTCTTTGGGAACTGGGCCAACTGATCCTTTGTCCCCTTCACCGTCAGGTCAGACTACCTGAAGGTGCTGGGGATATGGTTTGGTAGGGCTGGGGCATGCGCCAAAACCTGGAAGGAATGAGCAGGCATGGTAAACTATAAACTGAGCATGTGGGAGCAGTGTTCTCTCTCCATTGTGGGTAAGAACCTTGTCATCAGGTGTGAGGCGCTCACGTTGTTGCTGTATGTGGTGCAGGTCCAGTCCATACCCCACTCCTGCACTGTGGCGATCACCTGAGACATTTTCCACTTTATCTGTAGATCCAAAATGGACCGGGTCCGGAGGGACACGATGTTCAAACCTCTGGAAAAAGGCAGAAAAAACGTACCCAATGTCACCCTCATCCTGCTGACCACCTTCGTGTGCAGCTGCATCAAGCTGTGTGTAGACCCCCAGTACTCAAACACCAAGTGTCACTACGTGCTGAGGTTCTATCTGTCCCTAGTGTTGTGAAGGATGGGTCTGGTCACATTGCCATGGTATGCTCCATCCAGTTGGACCGTGCCATACCACCTATCCTTCATGTAAAAGTTTGTGCAGAAAAACACCTTTGACCACCATTCCATCAGGCAGTGGTCTGTACAGAATGTCCTCAAGACCCTACGGGAAAAGAAGATGGTGAATCATGTCGGATGGTTCCTTGAGCAGACTGCCAAAATCATTTGGCAGAATGCCTCATCACCAGCTCTTTCAAACAAGCACCAAGACGTAGCTTGGCTGGTGGTGAGAAGGGCCCTCCCAGTCAGATCCTTCCTGCACGCCCGGAGTCTTTCCCCCTCCGCAGGCTGCCCTTGAGGTGGCTGTGGTGGGGAAGAGACTGTTGCCCCACCTCCTTCTGGAATGTGACTTTGCAAAACAGGTGTGGAAAGAGATGCAGTTTTTTTGTCGAGTTTCATCCCAAGCAGCTCTATAACATAGAGTCTGTGCCCTACAGGCTGTTCCCAGGGGGACACACCGAGAAAAACATCAACTGCTGCTGGAGGACCATCAATTCGGTGAAAGACGCTCTTTGGTCTGCCTGAAACTTGCTGGTCTTCCAACGCAAAGAGTTGTCCATGACCGAGTGTTGCAGACTGGCACATTCCAAAGTCCAGGATTATGTGCTGAGGGGCGCAGTAAAGCTTGGGGCAGCCGCTGCAAAGGCTCAATGGGGAAAGACCACTGTGTAAGGTCCTCCTGCCATAGTGAACTGAGGGCCTGGACCCATGGAAAACCCCTTGGGCTGTATACACCAAAATATGGTTTTGCTGTAAAATGTACGTTGCATGTAAAATGGAAGGGTTGTGCGGCAACTCACTTCTGTATTGAAGAAAACTGATTTCCTTTGCATTTTCTGGAATGTCAACTTGGTGCTGCTTTGATCTGTTTTGTAATGTATTTTTTTTTCACAGATTTTTATGAATAAAGTATATTTTTGGGGAAAAGCCCCCATATAGTGCTGTGAATTACTGTCAACTCAGCATCTGAACAATTGGTAAGGCTCAGAGTAAACATAAAGTCGGGGGATAATTCATCAGAGAGTCAGCTAAATCAGCTGGGAGACTCTCCCCACAATATTTGTAATAACGAGAGTCAGTTCACATCCCTGAAGCAGGACAGTCTGATTTTGCATTGGCGTCTGAATTCATGGGGATGCTGGGAGGGTGTCACATTCTTAGACAGCTCTGTCACGTTGCTACGTGAGTTGCATTACACAAAATAAAGTTTGTCACGCCTGAACCAGATAACATCCCTGGAGATAAAACCATTAGTGGCCAGAAGGCTGATCTACAAAGCACACCTTTGTGTCATTAACACCTTTCGAAGCCCATTGTATTAAAGTGAAAGATCTTATTACAACATTTGTGTCTGGATATCGGGGAAACTAATGTTGGATTCTATAGTTGTTATACAACTTATGTAATTGCTGTAATATTATTAAGCATGTGCTTATTTGATTGTTGTTCACCTTTGTGTTCAAGTTTTGTAAAGACTTTCAAATCACTCCTGGAATAATCTTCTGCAATCATCTCAAGGCCTCCAAGCCTACTCATTGGTTATTAATGGTTTTCTTTCACATAACATATTTTACTTTATTCCTTTTTTTTTGCTTGAGAAAAATTGTCCATTTTTATTGGCATTGTTTTATTGACTCTGATGTGGTTGCAACCACAACTCTTAGAATCATAATTTTACGGTACAGAGAAGTTTCCGCCTGCTGCTCTTGTGCTATAACTTTGAAACAACTATCCATTCAGTCCCATCCACTTACCCTTTCCCCATACCTTTTTAAGTTTTACTTTTTCAAATATTTACCCATTTCCCTTGATAAAAGCTGTTGTGGTTTTTGCTTCCACCAACGTTTCTTGTCAGACATACCGTGTCCGAACAACCCACTAAATATTTAATAAAATCCAACCACTTAAGTCTTTCAGCGATGATCTTAAATTCATACCATCTAATTGCTGACTCAACAACCAGTGGAAATAGTTTTACTTGAATTACTTTACCAAAATCTTTCATAAATTTGAATACCTCTGTTAGATCTCCTCTTAATCATCTTTGCTAAATTGAAAGGAGCATCAATTTCTCTAGAGTATCCTTACTCTCATGCTGAATCCCTTCCGCACCCTCTCTTTGGTCTTGATATCATCCTAAAAGTAAAATGCCCAAAAGATGTCTTCACTTTGAACTGATGAGTCACAAATGCATACAGAAATGCCATACTGCTGAGAGAGGAGATGCCCTCTTGTTAACCAACACTTTTATTGCCAGCACATTGCTTTGCCTGCCATGACTTCAGGATCAATTGGGAATATATAATGTGAGACGCAGTGCATCACCCTGCACTGCTGGGCAGCACTGGCATTATCAGCAATGTACAGTAGGCACAGCGTCATCTTCATCAATTCCAAATCCCATAGTAAAGATGACTAACCCTAATACAAAATAATGATCAATAATGTGCACATCGGCACTGTAGCAGGGAATCAAACGTAGTCCAGTCCTATTAATTACCTTGATTCTCAATTAGAATTAGAATTAGAACATTACAGCGCAGTACAGGCCCTTCGGCCCTCGATGTTGCGCCGACCTGTGAAACCATCTATTCCATTTTCATCCATATGTCTATCCAATGACCACTTAAATGCCCTTAAAGTTGGCGAATCTACTACTGCTGCAGGCAGGGCGTTCCATGCCCTTACTACTCTCTGAGTAAAGAAACTACCTCTCACATCTGTCCTATATCTATCACCCCTCAACTTGAAGCTATGTCCCCTCGTGTTTGCCATCACCATCCGAGGAAAAAGACTCTCACTATCCACCCTATCTAACCCTCTGATTATCTTATATGTCTCTATTAAGTCACCTCTCCTCCTCCTCCTCTCCAATGAAAACAACCTCAAGTCCCTCAGCCTTTCCTCGTAAGACCTTCCCTCCATACCAGGCAACATCCTAGTAAATCTCCTCTGCACCCTTTCCATAGCTTCCACATCCTTCCTATAATGCGGTGACCAGAACTGCACGCAATACTCCAGGTGCGGTCTCACCAGAGTTTTGTACAGCTGCGTCATGACCTCGTGGCTCCGAAACTCGACCCCCCTACTAATAAAAGCTAACACACCATATGCCTTCTTAACAGCCCTATTAACCTGGTTAGCAACCTTCAGGGATTTATGCACCTGGACACCAAGATCTCTCTGTTCATCTACACTACCAAGAATCTTCCCATTAGCCCAGTACTCTGCATTCCTGTTACTCCTTCCAAAGTGAATCACCTCACACTTTTCCGCATTAAACTCCATTTGCCATCTCTCAGCACAGCTCTGCAGCCTATCTATGTCCCTCTGTACCCTACAACCTCCTTCGGCACTATCCACAACTCCACCGACCTTCGTGTCATCCGCAAATTTACTAACCCACCCTTCTACATCCTCTTCCAGGTCATTTATAAAAATGACAAACAGCAGTGGCCCCAAAACAGATCCTTGCGGTACACCACTAGTAACTAAACTCCAGGATGAACATTTGCCATCAACCACCACCCTCTGTGTTCTTTCAGCTAGCCAATTTCTGATCCAAAGCTCTAAATCACCTTCAACCCCATACTTCCGTATTTTCTGCAATAGCCTACCGTGGGGAACCTTATCAAACGCCTTACTGAAATCCATATACACCACATCCACTGCTTTACCCTCATCCACCTGTTTGGTCACCTTGTCAAAAAACTCAATAAGGTTTGTGAGGCACGACCTACCCGTCACAAAACCGTGCTGACTATCTCTAATGAACTTATTCTTTTCAATTACCAGCCTACTTTAAAGTACATAGACGTGTATATCATTGATTAAGTGGGCATCTTCTAAAATTAAAAATAAACACTGGGATACATCAGTATAGAAAGTTTCATACAACAGCACTGAGGATTGTAGAGTCCATACATAGGGAAAAGGTTATGACGAAGCATTTCGCATTTAGATTTCTTGTGTTTTTAAACAAAGTCTGCCATTAAGGAGTTCATGGACAAGAGATAGTTGGTCTGTTTAAAATACAATAGCCAGATTTCATTGTTTAGTTTGTGGAATATTGTTACAGTAGGTAGAGTCAAATATCTACCATCTTTTAGATTTATACCTTTCCAATGAGCAAGACACTCAATACAGTGAGGTAAATATTACTGCTTTAGCAATAAAACAGGAAGCCCTGGAAATGCATGGCAGTTCAGGCAGCAGCTGAAATAGAAGTAGGTTAATTATTTTCATCAGACAGTTAAATATTCAGGGCCTCTTCACCACTCATACTGTTTGTTATCCAGAGAGTTTCATCATTTAAAATCCAGTTACACCCTGTATTAATAGAGGTGCGACCAGAGGAAAATATTTTTTTTTAAATTGGGAAAATGAGATCTACCTGTCAATATGTCTCCAGTGTCACACATGTATTGATGACTACATTTTGGGATCATGGGACTTTACAGCTGTAAAACGATGAGGAGCAGGAGGATAAGAAGTGAATCCAGCCCTCAATGGGGCACATGACACTGAGTGTAAGTGGAGGAAAACAAATAGAAGAAGAATAAAAATACTACTCTTTAAAAATTGAATGGAGCTGATCTTATTGAGCAGTCTGTGTTTATGATCTGTTATTCATGCATTTTTATTTATTACAAACTGCATATTTAGCTGTGTAGGCTACCTCATCCTGATGAAATACAACCTAACTTAGAAGCTAAATTTGGCCCTGACATCCAACCTTTCAAATTGTGAGGTGAACAGTTGCCTTATTAACTGTTCTCAATACAATACTCAATTTACTCTCTTCATGAACTTTTCCATTGGGTGATGCCACTAATGAGGCTCATGATTCAGATTCAATCTGTGGCCTCAGTAAAACAGAGTACTGACAGGAAGTTGGGGGAGGGGGAGGAAGCGGCAAGATAAATTTTGAAGATATTTATTCAGTATTTGTTGTAATTTTAACAAGGTATTCGTTACCTCATAAAGTTTGGCATGTACATTGGGAGGGTGAACAGTCCATAAGTACAGAGAAAAATTAACAGATCTCCTGTTGATTGTCACGTGTGTGTCATATAAATATTACAATGTCATGAGTACATTAGGATACTGGGTCCTCCTGTGAGATATACATGGCATCCAGTAGCCCTTTGACTCATTTCCTTTTTATAGTCCAGTTCCTGTTTGGTGTCTTTGCTTGATTGAGTAACAAGTTAAAAAAACTACTTATACAAACTAACCCAAATCATTGGCATAAAAAAATTATATTCTCAGGTACTTGCCAGGCAGGCATGGTGTCAGTCTGCCTCTAACAATTACCACGTGCTATAGTTATAAGGAAACATCCTGAATGCTGTGCTTCTCTCATTTTCTGATTCCCAATCAGTGGCCCTTCCTTTGTTACAAGGGTGTAATGCTGAGACAAAGTGTCCCTATCAGCGCACTTTGAGGGAAGGATTAGGAAACCTGACAGCTCATTTGTAAAATAGTTTTGCGGTACAATGATCATATAAAATGTCAAACTAATTCAGATGAAAATCTCATCTAATTCACCTTACCCAACAGATCCAAAGGATTGAACCAAATTGCAAAATAGCTGGCTGAAGAATGAATTGCGAAAATATGTGTGGCCCCCTTGTTGATTGTGGGGTTATGTGACTGAGTGGGCGAACTGCATTGATTTTCTTATAATCCTTACTCTCCCACTGCCATCTATTGTTGAATATTTATTTCCTTCTGGTAGTTCTTATCTCTTACTCAAGGTACTTTTGCGGGGCAAGAAGAATATATATTAAAACAATCCCTTCAATCAACTTCATATGTGTCATTCATGTGAGGAAAGTGATCAAAGATTGGTTTAATTTTTTTTTAAATGTACAAATATTGTACAGGTGATACCATAGCTGTAATATCGTGGGAAATATGACCTGGGGAAGAATAACGAAGTATATGTGAAAGTTGCAGTGTAATTATAATGTCTGATGCCAAAAAAATACAGAAGGAATTTTGTAAGAAAGCCAGCAATTGAATATTTAATAGTTGACTATAGCCGAGTGAACACTAGTCTTGTTTGACTGGAGAGAGCCTTCTAAAGTGCACGGCTGCTGAGGAACTGACTCAAGTGCCCCCTGCAGTTGTGTTTTTTTCCTCTGCCTCTTCCATCTGGGGTGAAGAAATGGCAATTTGTGAATAAGCACCACTCGTCACACACTGAACGCCTCCTTTGTGTGAGAGGCGTCTTTCAATATCAAGGCCGACATAGAGACACTTGATCAGTGGTGATTGTTAGCCCTTAATTATAATTACATGAGCTTGCCTGTTAAATTCAACACCGAGTATTGGTGTCTTAACATAGAAGAGGTGCGGCTGCTTGCGAGTACTTTTGGTAAGGTTAAGGCGAGCATAGATTTACATTACCAAGTGCCCCGTTGGATGAAGGCCAGGAGTGAGCCTCTTGTATGCACATATACACACAGACAGCTGCAAGTAGGAGGTCTTCAGATAAGGCTTGGAAATATTTGATAGTTATCTTTAGGTAGTGTAGAGCTGTATTATTTCTTTGCAGCTGTGAGGTGATAAAAGCAAGCCATGGTACTTTGTGTGAGGCTCAGATTGGACTTCAACTTTCAATCTGATGTTAGTCACCTACGTCTTGCTTCTGAAAAGAAGCAAACAATCCCTCCCCAGTACTGGAGAAAATGCTTTATTATGAATGTAGGACAAAGCCAGAATGGGTCCTTTTTGTACTCGAGAATAAACACTGGTCTCCTTACTTTACCTTTCACACCTCCAGTTTTAAAAAAACGGAATGAAAGAAAAGTTTTAGTTCTGACTAGAAACCTAGCAACCACCATTCAATGCTAACAATGTGATAAACACACCCCCCATTCTTTTTCTATGAAAATTGTTCGATAACTTGTATTAGCATTTTGTAATCACTTTTAGATACCATTTAATTAACTTCAATTTAGACTTAATTGAGATTGTTTAAGTTAATAAAGAATTTGTTTTTCATGTTTAGTTTATCTCCCTCTTATATTAATGAGATAAATGAAACTGAGATACATAGCTATGGAAACTGCAGAGGCATAAGCCTTGGGAAGGGTTGGAATCCATAATCCAGGCACTGGTGATCACACACTTTGTCATATCTTTGTATGCCCTATCACACTGAAACATCTCCTCAGTGCCCCAGACAGTGAATTACACTGAAACACAGCAGTGGTAATGTTGACTGTAGTTATAATTGTGACAGGTGTTGTGATTCTAGTTTGCACACTGTGCTGTGACAATGAATATTAGGAAGTATGCAGCACTGGAAAGGCAAATTGGGAGAAATGTATAGCAGACAGCTGATCTGATATCACTCATTTTACATAATCGCCAGAAGTTAAAATGACTCTCTTTGAATCTTATATCAGGAAAATGCAACGATTGAATTGTTTTACTTACCAGTGATCACACAGATAAGTACAGATGAGGAGGACTATTTGGCCCATCAAGGTCTGTCTTTCATGGAAACCATTGCTCCCCACAACACCACATCAAATAGCCACTTGAATGATCCCAGATAATAAAAAAAAGAAGGGTCACTGACCCGAAACGTTAACTCTGCTTCTCTTTCCACAGATGCTGCCAGACCTGCTGAGTGGTTCCAGCATTTCTTGTTTTATTTCAGATTTCCAGCATCCGCAGTATTTTGCTTTTATTTGAATGATCCCAGAGTTGTTGTCTCCATTATCATCATTCTTTACATAAGTGTTTCCTTACATCAGTCCTTAACTAGCCTTTTACAAGTTTGTATAAATATCTTCCATGATAGATTAACTTAAAATGCTATTCTAGATTTATCTTTTCCACCCCACAGAGTGGGCTGAATTTTACCAGTCCTCCGATATCGGGGGTTGTGGGAGGGTGGGTGGTGCGGGCCTGGAAAATTCTCCCGGGAGAGGCCAACCTTGATCCCTCAGGCTGACAAGACCCTGCCGCATTTTACCGGCAGCGGCGAGGCTTCGGTGCAGGTCCCCCGCTGCATGGCGGCGGAGCCTTCATTTGCTTAATAAAATTATTTTAATTGCACGTTAACGAACTTGCTTGGACTGGGCAGCCATCCTAAGTTGATATTCTGGGTAGGGGGAGGAGTATAATTTTCAAGTCAGGAGTAGTGGGTAGCAGGGAAAACTCTTTTGGTGGAGGGGATGGTGGGAAGGAGTTAAGGTTTAAAGTCGTTAAAGGTCGGTGGGGGGAAAGGTCAGGATCTGCATAAAGATTTTTTGGGGGGGAATGTCCAATTAATGAATCGATTCTTCCTTGGGGGTGTGAATGAGGGGAGTGAAAATGTAATTCCATGTGTAACTGCACTTTTCCACATTCTTTGACTTTAAAAAATACAAATGCACCTAAAGGTACTTGTAGACTTTAAAAATGGCGCCAGACGCCATGGTGGCACCGGACGCCATTGCTGGGGACGGAGTGGCCGCCCCCTTTATGTCGTCGGGAGCAGCCGCTACACCCCCTCCCCCCCCCCCCCCCATTTAAATGAGCCCCCGCGTGAAATATCGCTGGGGCTCAGCAGTGGGCGGGCTGCCAACTTCAAAGCGCATTGCCGTGATTTGCAGCATGTTAGTAAAATTCAGGCCAGTATCTTACATTACCGGTGTAAGACTTCCTTTGTTGTGCCTTTTTTCATGAGACTTAGTCATTTAGCCTTTCCTCCAACATTACAGGGCTGTGTTTAACTTCCTCTTCCTGGTAGAAACCAGGCAGGGAGCAGGTAAAATGGAGCGAGGAACTTACCCACTCTTTTCCTTTCCCGAACTGGATATGTGTGATTTTAAATTGCAGGCAGCAAGGGCACACATCCCAAGTTGACAGTGTCCTCTCTAAGTATGGAGATCGTGCTCTGATGGTGTAATCAGGGGCCTGAACTATAATGTTGACCTGAGCAGGAGAGCAGTACTGACTTCCCTGTCACTGAATAGTTCCACTGACCAAATAGTTCTGCTAACTGGTGAATGTAGCCACTAATAGTTTCCCTGACTGGTGACTACACTGTCTGAATTATTCTATTGACTAGCGACCACACTATCCAGTGGTAACATTAATCACTATTGTGATGTGATATATTAATTATTCTCATGCTTACACTACAGACATCCAGCAGTGTGCAGGTTTTTTTAAGGAATACATTTCTATAGGTTTAGCAATGCCTTCTTTGGTCTCAGTGTCTATATTGCCACCTGGTCTGAATCAGCCCTTTCATATTTCTGTCTCCTTCCTTTGGGAAGTAATTGTTTGGCCTGGTGACAGTTTTATACCATTTGTTACATTGCCTCTCCCTCTAGGAAAAGCACTCAGATTAAGGATGTCACGATAAAACAATACTCAATTCATCAAATAATAATGAACCCATGATAATCCCACAGCCCTTTTCCCATCTCATGACATGGTAATTATAAACACTGATTATTCAGAGGAACAATGTTGGGAATTTCTCTACTAAAAGTACTAGCTCAGGCTGTTTTTAGGATCTGGCTGACTTAAGATAAACGCAGGCCTGATCCAAGGATAATTGTATCCAAGCATAAAATTCCAGTGGAGCAAACCACATCCCATACACTCCCATTGTATAGAATCCTAGATCCAAGCAAAACATTTAAATATAAAATCCTGATCTGAGCACAACATTTTCACAGTTCTCTAATTTTTCATACTTCAGCAATATTAAATGTGGTCTCCTTTTTGTCAGACATTGCCCAGTATTAGCAACATGTTTTGGGCTGATCATTCTGGCATTGGATAGCTGTTTCTTTTCAGTGTTTTGTGCCACTGGTGTTTGGGTTCAGCAGCCGAATGGATAATCAAACAGCACCAGAGATTTGCAAGGAGCTGAGTCTTTGCATTTGCAGTTAATAAAGCTCTGGAGCTGAGTTGAGCATTCTATGATGGAGTAGTCCTGAATTTGCTGGGTTTGGACAGTAATCTAGACTGATGGAGAAAAAAATGGGAAATTTCCAAACTTCAGCTGATCATGTGCAACCTGTGTGTGTTATGTGATACATACATCTCTATGTGATTACTGGCTTTGTGTAGAGGTTAGATTGGTTCCGAATATAATTATGCTGTTTAAAACTGCATATACCCACTGCCGAATTAGATATAACCTATTTTAATAATTCCTTCTGTAGGTTTATTAATAATACTCATCTGTGTTTAATGAAAAAAAATTGCATTTGTGGGAATATCTTCTCAGCAGGGATATATCCAGTTTTAAACAATATTTATGTATAGAACAATTCTGACCTATAATAAGGACAGTAATCACACAGAGCTGTATCACACTAAGTATGTGGCTTGCGCATGATTTCTACTATTGGACCCTAGGCGTAAGGGCAATAGCCCAGTTAGGCATCATGAATAGTTTTCTACTGAAAAGCCCAGCTTGGGGTAATACACCTTGTTTTACTCCCATTCAGCATAAAGCTATAGCCACTGTAACTTTAAAATGAAAGCCACAGATTTTCTTGTCAAGATGCATTATTCTTATGAGTGACTATTAATAAGGTGAACATCATTAAATTTGATATTTTAAAGATCTAGTAAAATGCTTCCTAATGTAAATTTCCATCTACTACCAACCAATTTTGGAAAAAGGATTCTGGAGATAAAATGAAGAACTTGCAGGTGCAGTACATAAAGACTCTTTGTCACATCATTTGCTTTCATTCCACCAACAGTTACTGATTTTAATTTTGAACATTGTTTTGATTCGGCCTCTAATGTTTACATATTGAAAGGTGTTTTTCTCTAAAACAATGCACTTTTCAGTTTTCTGGTCTCTTTAGGATTAGAACACCTTGGGCCCGGGGAACATTGGGGGCAATTATAACCTATTCTGTCCATTGGGAAACCCACATAATTGGGTGCAACACTGGTTTTACACCTGGTCCAATTTTACTTTCTGTTGAAGTGACTGGGAGTAATATTGGACTGGTTGTAAAACCAGCATTCCACTTGATCCTGTGGGTTTCAAATTTGTGTGTGTGATAATTTACTTTATGCATTTGCCTATTTTACTCTATGTATATGTTTGTGTGCCTTTTATTGTACTCATGTTTGTGCAGGTGAATTTTACTCTGAATATGTTTGTGTATTTATTACTGTCTGAATTCACCTGAGTGTATATTGTGTTTATTTTATGTATTAATTTTTGTATATATGTTTTACTGTGTGTGTATTTCATGCCTGATATATGTTTGTATATATACTTTTTGTGTGTGCATGTGTATTGTGCAGATACAGCTTACAAGGTCAGTTTGGATGAAAAAGACCTTTTGTATGCATTTAATCTCGTTCTTCCAGAATACCAGCCTCACTATCTAGTATTGGTGTCCACAGAGCCATACAGACAGGACCTTTGTTTAACATGTTTTCTGAAAGGATTGCCTAAAACATATACAAATGCAGGTAATTGCACAATAAAGCATATACATTCAGGTCCTGGTATGGGGCTACCAATTGAGCCAAGTTCAGACTATGGCCCAGAAATTCTGCAGGGGTTCTTCCAGTCTCCGACTATAACTCTAGCAAAAACTCCCTAGAAAGTGTAAACAGCTGAAAATGGCCGTTAGCACTGTTTCTCTTCAAGCTCCACTCGTTTCTGTCATGGGGTTAGAGCAGCAAATCAAGAGAGGCCCCGCCCCAGAATTTCAGGGCCTCTGTTTTATACGGTGTGGATTTTACTCTGTACATACATTAGCATATATGCATTATCATCAAAGATGATAGCAGTTCTTTTGCTACATGTAAATGTTGTGAAGCTCATTAAAGTAGTGGATGACTCACAGTCTCCAATCTGCCAACACTATCTTCATCAGGAGCAATATGCCCATTGTCTTTAGTTTAAAAAAACCTTATAAACAAGACCAGTAATCATACCTGTCAATGCTACTCATAGATAGTCTCATCATGAAAATTATCCTTCATAAATGCCCATACTCTCCTGCTCATTCCATGTTGTGAGCTTGTTCCAAGTTGCATGATGCCTGGTGGACAATCCTTCTCCTTATACACATGTACTTTGTACTGAAATATGCAAACCTGTGAACAGCAAAGCACAAGCCCCAGCCCAGCAAAAGCTGTTACCCTACGCATGCAATTATCTGGGACTGCAGGAGCTCTTTAGCAATTAAAAAGTCCTTCTACAAGCAATGTGTTTGGTGATTCTGTATATTCCTCACTCTCTGCAATGCCTTGTCTGATCTATTCCCCCCAACCCTGCCTCCACATTATTTGTCAGTAATGATATCATGAAAAATATGTATCCTAAGAGCTCCCTGGCTAGCTGAAGGTATTAAACAGCTCTGAGTAATCCTTTCACAACTGCACTGGTTAATATGTTCTATTTAACAACGTTATTGGGCAACCCACAGATTGTGTGAGGTCGGACTTGGGATCCCAAACGCAGATCCTGAACAAAATGCCGCCATTTCTGATGTCCCCCTGCTGCCATGTTACAGAATGATTGGTTTGGTCATTCATTTGTGCAAATGCCAGCTCACCACAACACCCTAGAAACATTTTGCTTTACTAGTTCTGAGCAGTGTCCGTGCTCAATAAACCAAGTACAACAGTTGGGTACTGGCTTGTTACCATGGTTTCATAATCGGCAAACTGTCGGTGTAATGCAGTAAGTGTCAAAGTTGTTGGTGATCTAAGCAATCAGGTCACCCGTCTGCTACCCTGTCTTGTGACTTTAAATTGGAGACTGTAATGATTTATGCTTTATGCACAAGTTTACATAGTTAAGTATATAAATGTATGCCTAAATATCTATGTATGTCTCTTTTTTTAATTCATTCATGGGATGTGAGTGTTGCTGGCTAGGCCAGGTTTGGAAGGTGCCATCTAAGGAGCCTTGGTGCGTTGCTGCAGTGTATCTTGTAGATGGTACACATTGCTGACACTGTGCGTTGGTGGTGGAGGGAGTGAATGTTGAACATGGTGGATGGGGAGCCAATCAAGTGAGCTGCTTTGTCCTGGATGGTGTTGAGCTTCTTGAGTGTTGTTGGAGCTGCGCCCATCCAGGCAAGTGGAGAGTATTCCATCACACTCCTGACTTGTGCCTTGTAGATGGTGGACAGGCTTTGGGGAGTCAGGAGGTGAGTTACATGCCGCAGGTTTCCTAGCCTCTGACCTGCTCTTGTAGCCACAGCATTTGTATGGCTACTGCAGTTCCGTTTCTGGTCAATAGTAAGCCACCAGAATGTTGATAGTGGGGACTCAGCAATCGTAATGTCATTGAATGTCAAGGGGAGATGGTTAGATTCTCTCTTGTTGGAGATGGTCATTGTCTGGCACTTGTGTGGCATGAACGTTACTTGCCACTTATCAGCCCAAGCCTGGATATTGTCCAGGTCTTGCTGCATTTCTACATGGACAGCTTCAGTATCTGAGGAGCCGCGAATGGTGCTGAACATTGTGCAATCATCAGCTAACATCTCCACTTCGACCTTATGGTTGAAGGAAGGTCATTGATGAAACAACTGAAGATGGTTGGACCTAGGACACGACCCTGAGGAACTCCTGCAGTGATGTCCTGGAACTGAGATGATTGACCTCCAACAACCACAACCATCTTCCTATGTGCTTGGTATGATTCCAATCAGTGGAGAGATTTCCTCCGATTTTGCTAGGGCTCTTTGATGCCATACTCGGTCAAATGCTGCCTTGATGTCAAGGACAGTCACTCTCACCTCACCTTTTGAGTTCTGCTCTTTTGTCCATGTTTGAACCAAAGCTGTAATGAGGTCAGGAGCTCAGTGGCCCTGGCAGAACCCAAATTGAGCATCAGTGAGCAGGTTATTGCGAAGCAAGTGCTGCTTGATTGCACTGTCGATGACACCTTCCATCACTTTACTGATGATTGAGAGTAGACTGATGGGGCGGTAATTGGTCGAGTTGGACTTGTCCTGGTTTTTGTGTACAGGACGTACCTGAGCAATTTCCACATTGTTGGGTAGATGCCAGTGTTGTAGCTGTACTGGCGCAGCTTAGCTCGGGGTGCGGCAAGTTCTAGAGCACAGGTCTTCAGTACTATTGCCGGAATATTGTCCGGTCCCATAGCCTTTACAGTATCCGTGCCATCATTGAGGATGGGGATATTTGTGGAGCCACCTCCTCCAGTTAGTTGTTTAATTGTCCACCACCATGGCTGGACAGCAGAGCTTAGATTTGATCCGTTGCTTATGGGATGCTTAGCTCTGTCTATTGCATGCTTATGCAGGTTGGCACACAAATAGTCCTGGGTTGTAGCTTCACCAGGTTGATACCTCATTTTGAGGTATGCCTGGTGCTGCTCCTGGCATGCCCTCCTGCACTTTTCATTGAACCAGGATTGGTCTCCCGGCCGGCTTGATGATAATGGTAGTCGGGGATATGCCGGGCCATGAGATTACATTGTGGTTGAGTACAATTCTGCTGCTGCTGATGGACCGCAACGCCTCATGGATGCCCAGTTTTGCATTGCTAGATCTGTTTGAAATTTATCCCATTTAGCACAGTGCTAGTACCACACAACATGATGGAGGGTATCCTCAATGTGAAGGCAGGACTTCGTCTCCACAAGGACTGTATGATGGTCGCTCCTACCAATACTGTCATGGACAGAGGCATCTGCAGCAGGCAGATTGGTGAGGTCGAGGTCAAGTATGTTTTTCCTTCTTGTTGGTTCCCTCGCCACCTGCCGCAGACCCAGTCTAGCAGTTCTGTCCTTTCGGACTCGGCCAGCTCGGTCAGTAGTGGTGTTACCAAGCCACTCTTGGTGATGGATATTGAAGTCCCCCACCCAGAGTACATTCTGTGCCCTTGCCACCCTCAGTGCTACCTCCATGTAATGTTCAACATGGAGGAGTACTGATTCATCAGCTGGGGTGGGGGGGGAGGTGGCGGTGGGTGGGCGCGGGGTAGGTGGTAATCAGCAGGAGGTTTCCTTGCCCATGTTTGACCTGATGTCATGAGACTTCATGGGACTGGAGTTGATATTGAGGACTCCCAGGGCAACTCCCCACCCGACTGTATACCACTGTGCCGCCACCTCTGCTGGGTCTGTCCTGCCGGTGGGACAGTTGTACCCGGGGATGGTGATGGCAGTGTCTGGGACATTGCCTGTAAGGTCTGATTTGGTGAGCATGACTATGTCAGGCTGTTGCTTGACTAGTCTGTAGGACAGCTTTCCCAACTTTGGCACAAGCCCCCAGATGTTAGTGAGGAGGACTTTGCAGGGTATGTAGGTATCTATCCGTGCAGGCATTTGGTTATTCTTGTTAACGAATTGAAGTACGAGTTCACTGCTTTACTGTGAGTTGAAGTTGGTGAAACATGCATAATTACTAACCTTTTTTTAAATAGCTGTCACTAATCACCTCACCATATCCGTGTTTCCATCAAACCAGCAGTTGTGTGAGCATGGAGACGGTGGGGAGGGTAGGGGTAAATTGTTGAGCACTTTTCCACCAGCAAGCTATTTTGCACAAGAGAAACAGTGATAATTGTACCTACAATGTTCGACCAGCTCTGATGTAACTGGGCTAGAGCAATATCCAACGAATATTAACTCTCTAGAGCACTTTCAACATGCTCTCTGTATCTCTAGTGTCTCACATACCTGCTGTATAATAATAAGGGCCATTATCACAATCACAGCCAGCACCAATAGACAGCTTTACATTTATATTCAAGAAATAAATACAGAAAATTATTGTAATAAAAACAGAAAGTACTGGAAATAGTCAGCAGGTTAGGCAGCATCTGTGAAGAGAGAAGCAGAAGTTAACATTTCAGGTCTGTGACCTTTCATCAGAAAATTATTGCACTTATTATTATGTTATTGATGCTGGTGCAAGAAAAAATACAACCTGACCGTTAAACTCGAGCACTTTTTTCACTTTCATTTAATTCTTTTATAGTTGTTCTTCTGTGTGAATCTAAATCATGCTTGATTGTTGTTTTCAAATACCTGTTGATATTTTCAAATATCATGTGACCCTCTCCTGGGTGTACAGAGCTCTTGTCAACCCCTGTACAGTGCAAGGCCTGTCTCCTCACACCCCTTGATTATTTTTACAGTTCAGATATCCAAGGGTATATCGAAAAAATGATAAAGCACTAAGTATCAGTTGGTACCATTGAACCACTCGGTGGTACCATTGGTTGAAGAATTAAAGATGTCCTTCCTCTTTCTGTATGTCCAACACATCCCGAAGCTGACTGTCACTGTACACTGGTGTAAATGGGAAAAATTATCTAAAAGTATATGTTGGGTCGGCATCAGTGACATGCATTGCAACAAAAGCAATCATTTAATGAACATCAGTGCTTTAAATTTTGGAATTCTCTACTCTGGAGAGCTGTGGATGCTCAGTTTTTTGAGAATTTTCAAGAGTGAGAGCAATAGATTTTTTGACACCAAGGGATATTAGAGTCATAGAGAGCGATACAGCACCGAAACAGGCCCTTCGGCCCACCGAGTCCACGCCGGCCATCAACCACCCACTTATACTAATCCTACGTTAATCCCATTTTCCCTCTCACATCCCCACCTTCCCTCAATTCTCCTACCACCTACCTACGCTCGGGGCAATTTTTTTTTTTTTTACAATGGCCAATTTACCTATCAACCCACAAGTCTTTGGCATGTGGGAGGAAACTGGAGCACCCGGAGGAAACCCACGTGGTCACAGGGAGAACTTGCAAACTCCACACAGGCAGTACCCAGAACCGAACCCAGGTTGCTGGAGCTGTGAGGCTGCGGTGCTAACCAATGCGCTGCCCTATATTGTTATAGGGTGGGAAAGTGCAGTTAAAGTAGAAGGTCAGCCATGATCTTAATGAATGGCAGAGCAAGGTCGAGGGCAGTCAGGCCTACTCCTGCTCCTATATCTTATCATCTTGTGTTTAGCTGAACAGTTAGACAAAATACTGAGTGTGTGCAGGAGAGCGAATCAAAAGTTAAAATTTGATCCAATCGATATAACAACCCCAGTCCTGATCCAATATTCTATACAGTCTTTAGCCATCAAGTTTTGACTTGCATCGACCCAGTGGATAGTACATATCCCAGTCCAGCGGGTATGAGTATTAAATCCATGGGCCATCACAGCTGGAACCAACATTGGCTGTTAGGTGCAGATTCTGATTTTTTTTTAAAGTTAAGTTGTCGTAACAAATTACTACTTCATTTTGCATATGACACTGAGATGAAGGGAATTTTATTGTGCTAAACTGTGTGGATTCTGTTTTTGGACCTGGGACAACTGTGGGCCTAGGGAATTGACACTTTTATTAGGAGCACTGTGACACAGCCTTCAGCTTTTGCTCCGTAGTGGGATATGAAAAAAGAAAGACTTGCATTTCTATAGCACCTTTCATGACTATACGATGTTCCAAAGCGCTTTACAGCCAATTAAATACTTTTGAAGTCACTGTTGTAACGTAGGAAATGCAACAGTCAATCTACACACAACAGACAACAATGTGATAATGATCAGATAATCATGGCTTGGCCATGTGAGCCGCATGGAAGATGGCAGGATCCCCAAAGACACATTGTACAGCGAGCTCGCCACTGGTATCAGACCCACCGGCCGTCCATGTCTCCACTATAAAGATGTCTGCAAACGCGACATGAAATCCTGTGACATTGATCACAAGTCGTGGGAGTCAGTTGCCAGCGTTCGCCAGAGCTGGCGGGCAGCCATAAAGACGGGGCTAAAATGTGGCGAGTCGAAGAGACTTAGTAGGTGGCAGGAAAAAAGACAGAGGCGCAAGGGGAGAGCCAACTGTGCAACAGCCCCGACAAACAAATTTCTCTGCAGCACCTGTGGAAGAGCCTGTCACTCTAGAATTGGCCTTCATAGCCACTCCAGGCGCTGCTTCACAAACCACTGACCACCTCCAGGCGCGTATCCATTGTCTCTCGAGACAAGGAGGCCCAAAAGAAATCTGCTTTTAGTGATGTCGATTGAGAGATAAATATTGGCCAGGATGAGAACTCCCCTGCTGTTCTTTGAAATAATGCTGTGAGATCTTTTATGTCCTGCTGAGATGGCAGACAGGGCCTCGGTTCTAACATATCATCTGAAAGACAGCACCTCTGACAGTGCAGCACTCCCTCAGTGCTACGCTGGAGTGTCAACTTTAGATTTTTGTGTTCAAGACCTGGAATGGGGTTTGAACCCATAACCTTCTGAGTGAAAAGTGAGAGGAACATGGGGTGTCTGCTTATGGTTATCATCCATGTGAAGAAAGCGACTCAGCAAGGCTCCTGTAACAGGACCTTCCAAACCTGCAACCTCTACCACCTAGAAGGACAAGGGCAGCAGATGCATGGAAACGCCACCACCTGCAAGTTCCCCTCCAAGCTGTACACCATTCTGACTTGGAACTATATCGCCGTTCCTTCACTGTCACGGGGTAAAAATCCTAGGGCTCCCTTCCTAACAGTACTGTTAGTGTACCTACACCCCAAGGACAGCAGCGGTTCAAGAAGGCAGCTCACCACCACCTTTTCAAGGGCAATTCAGGGTGGGCAATAAATGCTAACCTCGCCGGTGATGCTCACATCCCATGAACAAATTTTTTTTAAAAAGATGTTTAGTAGCCTCTACATGGCATTAGCTGTGCAAAGGTACAGGACTCTGTAAATAAAATGACCCTGTTATTAACCATTAGGAGCAATAGTCCTTGAGTTCCATTTGTATTGTTGCAGTTAACTTCCTGGAAAGTTGAAAGGTCTGCAATTATTCAATACCTCTGTCAGCACATGTGAGCACAGCCACATCTATTAATAGAGTAGGCCACCTGACCTATTCCAAATGTGTAAATTATATACCATATAAATCTTGTCTATTTAATACTGGGTGTGGGGAGAGCTACATAAAAAAATCATTCTTGGATGTGGATGTCGATGGCAAGGCTAGCATTTATTGCCCAATCCTGATACAGCTGTGTGGCTTACTAGGCCATTTCTGAGAGCAGATAAGAGTCATACACTTTGATCTTGGACTGGAGTCACATATAGGCTATACCAGATAAGGAGGGCAAGTTGCCTTTCCTAAAGGGCAATAGTGAACCAGTGGGGTTTTTACAACAATCCAACAGCTCCGTTACTGCTTTTACTGATACCAGCTTTTTAAAAACTGAATTTACATCCTCAGAATCCCGCGGTGGGATTTTAATTTGTGTTCTCAGCTTTATTAATCCAGGCCTCTGGATTACTCATCCAGTAACATAACCCAATACCACCTTACCCATCATTTCATGAATCCGTTGAGTACTGAGAGAACCTTTCTTTTTTTAGGGTTTAATACCCCATTGTACAGTGCCTGGAGACATTTTTCTCTCTACCTATTTTTGCCCTTGTTCTTATCTTGCAATGCACAGGACGACACCATCTATCAACCACATGAAATAATGGGAATTAGAGTTTTGACAGGAGAGGGGGAGTGAAAACTTCGGCACAATGAATTTTGAAATATTTTGCTAAGAACTCAAAGATGCAATTAACTGGGGGTGTGTAAGTCAGCTGAACAATCCTCAGCAGCCCCACTGCAGTTATTGATCACAGTTCAGGGTATTTAACACAGATTGTATCTCCCTGGCCCTCTAGCCTTATTGCTAGATCTATGTTGCACTCTATCAAGAGACGTCTCTCACCCCATAACCCTTAATGTTTCGTGCTACCAAAATGTGCAAAACTATGTAAGATCTTACAGCTATGTATCTTCAAGCAGCTTGTTATAGAACCTATTACAGACCTTAAACTGATTGTATTAGTAATAATAGGTGGCGATAGAGTTAATTGTGGGAGTGGTGAAGGTAACATTGAGGTGGAAGAAGTGTTAATTGTGGGAGTGGTGAAGGTAACATTGAGGTGGAAGAAGTGTAGGTTTCTCTGGAGGAATGTGAACTGAAGAAGTTACGCCAAAAACAGAGGTCTCATTGTGATTCACTTAAACTCTACGATTTCTTTATCAACAAAGCATGCTCGTGAATTGTACAGAGAATATTTCTTGTAATGAGCTGAAGCTTTTTGTTTATACTTGATTTTGTTGGCATAACTTGTTTTCTGCATTCTTGTCCTTTCAGCTTTTGTATTCATTGCTGAATTATCATATATTTCATTTTAAGCATCAACACACCACTGGAAAGGGAAATTCTATTGGTCTGAAAAAGGCAGCAGCTTTACAAAGTGTTCTAAGTAGATAATGGAATGTTCACAGAAATAAAAGAGAATTAGAGCTCTTAGTATTAAATGAAAGCTCATCTCCCTCCATCTTATTAAAACTGCCTTTCCATAGTGGTATAGATAGTGAGAGAGGATGTTTTCTTCGGTTGTAGGGAACCTGTTCTCAGATAAAGTAGTAAAACTGAATCCACATCTTTCTAGCAATTGGACAACCACTTCAAAAATTCTATTGCTCTTAATTTCAGCAGCCAGTCCTGGTAAGGGATCCCTGGTTGCAAGGAGCCACCTGGTGGTGAAATGTACAAACATTACTCTTTCATTTCCACCATAACAGCAGAAACCTTCAATAGGGGCAGTTTGATGGAGTTACAGTAAAAGCAAAACTAGCCAAATTGGGCCACTCCGCTTTAAACTTATGCTATACCAAGGCCCCTCCCCCTCCTCCATGGCGCAGGTCTGTGTCGTGATGGGCACTAAATCTGCTACAAGGCCAAGTGCATAATGCACTTTTTGTCGTTTTTCAATTTTATTTCAAAGTTTACAAATTTGTCCAGCCTAGAGGTAGGGTAGGGGGATGAGGCGGGTTGATGGTGAGCTGGTGGACGTTATGAGGAAGTGGACACAACATACAATGACGACCTGATCACATCACCGTTTCTGCCCATGTATTTATGTTGCATATGTAGTTGGAAAATTCCTGTTGAATCTAATCCTTTCAGTTACATCAGTGTGGCTTATTGCTGGGTGGGTCAATAACTCCAGATTAATTCAGCTTTAAAGTGTAGGTGGATGTCTTATCCCTACTGATAAAATGTTCAGATTTCCAAGGTCTCAGTGGATTCCCTCAGATCTTCGCTTTCAGCCTGAAAAAGTTCTTTTTTGCTTACTTTTATTTTTGTTATTTATTTTATAACAAGTTTGATACAAGCAGCTCTATTTTACACAGAAAAACTACAAAATGTGTAAAATAAGGCTTTTTATGAATCCTGTTTCACCAGTAGAAAAAATGAGATTCAAAACAGATCCATCAGCATCTGACAAAATAAAAGTCGGGTTGATATTTTGGGTTAAAATCCTTCATCATAACTGGAAAAAGCCGATAGATAGGTTGTAAGTGTCTCTGAACCTCCAACTTATAACATCTGTGGGCATGGCGGTGGGGGAGGGGGGGAGGTTATGGGTGGTAGAGAATGTATATTCGCTGCATTTGCCCATGGCCTCCGCTGCTGGCCCTTCTGATGCTCATGGGATCAAGGGGCATGACCATGGTTAGCAGAGCTTTGGTGGCTTGGGGCACACCTGGAGCACTCCCTTGCCAAAGAGGTTAGAACTAACAGCCAAAGCTTACCAGGCAGGGGGTGGGGAGCGGGTAAGGAAAGTGACTGCCACCAAAGACCCACATGTCAGGGACCAATGAAATTCTAATAAAAAATATATTTGTGCCTCTCATCTTCAGGGATCCAGGATCTACTCTCAGCCTGGACTCCCAGGTAGGTCCCACGTCCACTCCTGTTGACACTGTGTGCCTGATGAGACTGGGTATATTACTGCTGGATATCGATTGAAGGCCAGGGCACAGGAACTTCCAACTAAGGGAGTCCCAACTTTTGCCCACTCCATACTCCTTCCCCATTCAGTTGATGGTCTTGTAGGATCAGGCAGATGGGTCAGCCCCCACAAATGTACATAGGAAATGTCACTCTGTAGCCAGTACCTGACATACTGGGTTCCCGTGGAGCTTGTGGTTGTTACAGCGAACTCCTGCCAAAGTTGTACCAGGGGTTTGCTGGTTTGAAAGAACTCTTTGACACTCTGACTGCTCAGGTAACAGGCTGACAGAGATATAGCATTCAGGAGTAGCTTCAAACCTTTCTAAAGAGTGAAACTGAATGTCACTATTGTATTTCTATTATACATTAAAAGTATTGTCTGTATCTTATCCTGTGATACTTCAGATGCATAGAAATGCACAATATGAAAACAGGCCATTTGTTCTAACCAGTGTTTACCCCCTACCACATGTGACCAAACAGTTTTCATCACATATGGTTACCCTATTCTCATATTCCTTCAACTTATCTTCCTACATCCACTTATTCAATATAATCTTCAATGCTGATATTGTTTCTACCTCAACAATTGTACCTGAAGTGAATTCCACAGCCTCACAATTCCCTGTTTGAAGAAGTGCCTCCTGCCCTTTGTTCTAAATCTCACATTTAAACTTGTATCTGTGGACCTCAGTTCTTTACACCTGCACTACTGGAAACAATCTGCTCTATTTACCCTGTCCCATTCTTTCATAATTTTAAACACTTTAGTGTATCCTCCGACTTGGCGTAAGTAATGCCATGGGAGGTTCCATTATAATATTTCACATACAAAGAAAGTCTCATTACGTAAAGCAATGTTATTTTTGTTATGTATTGTGTGGAGGTGCTGCTGATCCTGCACAGCCGAACTCATCAATATAAACCCATAAAACACAGACCCAGTGACAGCATGGGAATCCTGCTCTGTATCTCATAAATGCTTCCACGTTGATCCAAAAATATTCTGCATTTGAAAGATCCAGAATTATCTGTTTGTTGTTTTGGTTATGACGTGAAGCATTATGGGATAGATTTTCAACAAGCTCCTCAAGCATAAATCTGACATTGCAGATCGGCTGCCCGTGAAAGAAAGCACCCAGTTTTCATTTCCATTGGTAATGACAGCAACGAAAATCAGCGGTGGGAGGGAGGGGGTTTCTCTAATTGTGGTTGATTGGCAACATTAGTTTTACACCCAGGTGTCAAGTTGAAAATCTACTTCCAGGTACTTGAAAGATTGGGTAAGATGCCACGGTGTGGCAGATTGAAATGACAGCAGTTGAGTTTCACTGTGTTATTCAGTAGAAGCATCCTCCAGCATGTCACACACTCAGACCAATTCTTTCCTCCATACTTACTGTGTTTTTATAATGCAGATTTTTTACAGAATTATACGAGACATTAGCCCTGGGGAGGAGCTGTTAGTGTTGATGAAGTGTGAAGGCTATTCACAAGAAACTATGGCTCCAGAAATACACGGTGAGTAACTGTGACACTGCCATGAACTCCTCAGACTGCTACCAGCATGGCTGCACTCGGTGTAACACAACTCCAAGTTGGTCAAAAACACGTGTCCTGACCAGGGTCACACACTCATTCAATGTTTTCCACTCAATTCTGGTCAGTGAAGCTGTTTATTGGCATGAGCTATTATTGTGCATTTGCAAAACAGCTCCACCGTTTACAGATGTTTTACAAAAAGTATTTATTTCATGATTTTAGAACAGAGCAAAATTGGCAAGTTTGTCAGAAGGCAGCAGCATTGAGGCTCCAGTGAATTTGGATGGTCTGCCTCTTCATATGGTTTCATCCTGTTTCCATGTTACGATGACCAAATAATACATTTTATTCATGCATTATCTGTTTCATAAGTGATTAGCTCTTCAATGATGTCATGATTCTCCAGAGAAGCTCAGGCCAGACAAAGAATATATTTTTATAACGATGAAACACTTCCCATTAACTTTCATTTTTTAATGAGATTTAAGTGAGTAGTTATTGTTGATCTCTTAATGTTTTTCTGCTGTTATAAATAGTTCAGTGTTATCTTTGTGCCAAATACTGGTTGAGAAAGTATTTTGAGAGAAGAATCATGCTGCTTATTGGAATCCAAACCTCCTCAATGAGATACAGAGAAGAGATTTCATTTCATTGGTGTGCAACAGTCTGTATAGTTGACAGGAAGAGGAGCTGCTGTCACACTCACTGCTGTCAGAGTTGAACTGAATTTGCTTGTCGACTCTGACTCCGACACAAAATTCACGGCCTCTAAAGAGGCGAAACTCCCAAGCCCTTGACTCAACTGTGGCGGAACATCTTGTCTCCGAGTAGCATGATCCCAGTTGTGTGGAAACAGTGTGGTGCTCATGCCAGTTGTGGCTGCTTTCCTTCTTTGTTCTCCCAGTGGCCAGGACTGCGTGTCCCTTTTGATGTTCCATGCGGTTGGATTAAAATATTACTCTTGTGCCTGAAGTTGCATTTTAAATACCCCGTATAGCAGTGATGAAAACATAAGATTAATTATCAAGCATTTGGCAGTTTGTATGCATTGCTGACACAATACACTCAGTTGGTCTATTCTCTTCTTCATAAGAAACATTCTTGGAGATATTAAAGGCCATGAGCCATTGATCCTGGCAGTGACTGCTTGTTTTGTAAGTAGCTGTGTGTAATAAATTGACTTCCTTCCCATTGTTACCATATGAAGTCACCGTTTTCTGATTCGATGTGCTTTTATTTGAAGTGAGTCAAATTAATTTCTCATTGTGTAAGAAAATGTCTTTGGAACTGCACTTTGAAAGAAAAGCAATTTTGACCATGGAAGAACGACAAAAATAATCTGTGCAATAAAACACACCTATTATAACTGTGTACAGAAAACAGAAACCCAAATCTGTTTATAATCATATCTTGGCAAAGAAAACATCAGCAATTTATTATAAAAAGGGCTGGGTGGCATAGTTGCTCGGACATTACTTTGAATAATTGGCTCTCTTCTCCAGGGAACTGCTTGAATCTGAACCAGGGAAAGCCAATGAAGGTCCTCTCTGTCTGATGGAATGCAAGGGTCAAACAAGAACTGAGTCTGGCAACAGACAAAAGTTTAAAGCAGAAAGCTCCTGTATCCAGTGCAGAATTCCACATGGTTGTACACTAGGATGGGCCTGTAGAATGCTCCTCAGGCTTCCAAGATTTAAGGATGGAGCTATGAGAATGGCCTGAATTGTGTTTCATGCTCATTGCCAACTCTAGATTAAAGTGTTCTGGGGAGAAGGTGAAGGAATTATTGAGAGGATCCAACTCACATACTATGTGATAAATTTACATGTAATTTATGGTTGGAGAGCATTGAAGGGTAGAGCTGAGACACATTAAGCCTTCAATAATATCACTGGTCCTCTAGGGCATTTTAATGCATTTACCAGCCTCTGGGGCACTTTGATGTGGTTATTGGTCCTGTAGAGCATTTCACTATTCCAGCTCTGTACATGACTACCTTATGGCTGTGTTTTGCTGCTGGCCATTTTGATTAAATTATGTTCGTACTATATGAAGGGACTGATTGAAACATGTTAACATAGCCACCACATGCCAGCAATCCCACCCCAATTGCCAACAAATGTATATAAAAATACCTTGTTTCATTTTATACTGGCCCTGTTGTTGGACTATTAAAAAAAAGCTTTCAAAATAAAAGTGCAGTGCAATTCATCATTTGTTGGTGGTTTTGGAATGGAAATATGAAATGTCAAAGGGTTGTTTTGGATAATAACCTGAACTCCAACTGGATCTCTTGAGGTGTGAGAAAGTTATGTGAATCATGAACTGTGTGATTCTGATATCCATTATCATTCATAGGCCATCTCTAATTGATTATTGACTAACGTCATATAAAATCTACATCATGTGCGTTTTTAATTGAGAGGAATAGTTAACTCTCTTGCCAGTGAAATGGACTTTACCACATCTAGTACTGATAATAATTAATTGACGTTATTAAGTCTTAAAGTTCAGTTGAATCTAGTTTCAAGTTTATGAAATGGCGTTTCAATGTTACAGAGGAGCGTGAGTATCGGTGTGTTGAGTGCAATAAACTCTTCGAATGCAAGGCAGAGCTACTGGACCACCAGAAGTTTACTTGTAACAATTCCCCCACTGCATTCTCTATGGTAAACGAAGACTTCAAACCGAAGCTGAATGGTGAAGACGAACTTCACGAGTGTAAAGAGTGCGATGGAGTATACCCAGATGCTCAAAGGTGAGTCCAGCAATTCAAGATAATCTTTTGAGTCTCAGGCTTTCTTTGGCAGACTAATTCAATGTACCATACCTCCAGACACCAACAAACTATTGGGGAAATGTAATTTGCTAAGGATTTGCCCTGCAACTCAACTCTGTCCCCTGCTAGATGCCAACAAGCGTTGACTCCTCTCAATAATGTTTGACAAAAAAGGCTACATCATTCTATTTTCTTGCAAGAACTGCTTGTAAAATGTTCATTAAAAAGATTTTTGCAATTTTCACCCCTAAAGCAGGGGCTGTACCTTAGAATTATTCCATATGCAAAGGGCATATAATGCAGATAGACAGAATGAAGGTGCAATAGGATTATGAGAGTAAATAAATTATATCAGTAGGAAAATTTTCATCGTGTTCATTGACAACCATAGTATTTTAAAATAATTTGAACTTTTATTGATTTGAAAACTATTATATGTTTTAATCACATTGGGCTGGATTTTACCAGCTCCCTGACATCGGGGGTCGTGGCGAGGAATTAAGGAATAATTATTTACCTCGTCGCACCTGCCGTCCCACTTCCATATTACCATCAGTGGCCAGCACTCCAGCGCCGTCCGATCTCCAAACGTAGATCCGATGTGGGGCATTGGTGGGGAGCGAGGAGGAGGTAAGTATTTCAGTGTTTGGGGGGGGGGGGGGGGGTGGTGGGTGGTGGGGAAGAGGGAAAAAAACTGAAGGGGGTCAAGGGAGTGATGGGAAGGGGTAAAGGTAAAAGTTTCTGAACTTTGCGGGGGGGGGGTGGGGGCGTAAGGTCAGATACTCAAGGTAAGTATTTTTGGGTGGGGGAAGAGGGCAGGAATGATATGTAAGGCTATCGGGGGGAGGACGGATGGGAGAGGGGCTGGAAATATTTCTGCAATTTTTAATATTTTAAAATGCACTGTTACTTTAAAAATTAAAAATGTCACCACTAATTTTGATGGCAAGCCCAGTGGTGTTGACTGCTAGACATTAAAGTCCTTCTTTATTTACGTTTCAAACACTTCTCAAGCACCTCGAGCCAAAACAATGCACTTTCAGTTTTGCCTAGAATCCTTCAGCTACAGGAATGTAAAGCTAGTTGTTTATCTTTCAACTTGTCAGTCAAAGTCTGACTGGATGCAGGTGGGGCCTAGTCAAAAGGACACCATTGACTGACAACTCTGAAGTAAGCAACTACTTTCTTTAGAATTGAAGTCTTGAGAACAGTGCAACTGCATTTTTTTTTATTGCTTAGCAGAGTTCACCAGAAAAATAAACCAATAAATATAGAAAGTCAGAGAAAGATGGAAAATTACAACCCAGCCAAAGCGACTGAAGCTGTCTGTCACGACTTTGCATATTTGTGCTCAGAATTACAAAAAAAATGAAAGCTGTATTGAATACCTGGACATGCACAGATATTTAACTAACCAAAATGTACAGTTATTTAGCTCCACATGGCTTTCAATTATTTTACCAAAACAAACACACGTTAAACCAAAATAAAATTACTAAAATATCTAGGAATATGCTTAAACTGGCCTCAGTGTGAGCATCAGATGAGGACAGGGTCAGGCTTAGCTGGGATGCCTTCCATTGTACCATCTAAGCTCATACATGGTGATGTGGTGGAGGCCACCAGCGTGCATTGAACCATTGAAGGGCAAAGAATTGAGAGAAACATTTTTGGAATATGCTGCTTTTAACTATTTAAGAATAAAGTCGTAGAGTCATTATGGCACAGAAGGAGACCATTCAGCCCAGCGAGTTCATGCCGGTGCTCTAAGAAATTCCCCTGCTCTTTCCCTATAGCCCTGCAGGTTTATTTCACTCAAGTGCCCATCTAATTTCCTTTTGAAATCATTGATCGTCTCCGCTTCCACGATCCTCATAGGCAGCGAGTTCAAGGTCATTACCACTCACTGGGTAAAAAAGTTCTTGCTCACATTCACACCCTACATCTCTTGCCCAAAATATTAAATCTGTGTCCCCTAGCCCTTGTCCAATCAGCTAATGGGAACAGCTTTTCTTTGTCTACCTTATCTAAATCCTGTACAGCTCGATCAGATCTCCCCTCAACCTCCTTTGTTCCCAGAAGTACAATCCAGCTTCTCCAACCTAACCTTGTAGCTAAATTCTCTCAGCCTTGGAATTATTCTGGTAAATCTCCTCTGTACCCTCTCAAGGACCCTCACATCCTTTCAAAAGTGTGGTGACCAGAACTGGACACAAATTGTGGCTGAACCAGAACTTTATAAAGGTTCAGTAGAACTTCTCAGCTTTTTTACTCAATAGCTCCATTTATGAAGCCCAAGATCCCTTATGCTTTGTTAACTATTTTCACAATATGTCCTCGCACCTTCAAAGATCGATGAACATGCATCCCCAGGTCCCTCTGTCCTTGGATACTCTTTAGAACTATGCCATTTAGTCTATATTGTCTCTCACTATCCCTTCTGCTAAAATGCATCACCTCACACTTCTCTGTATTAAATTCCATCTGCCACTTAACTGCCCATTCTGCTAACCTTTCTATGTCCTGTTGCAGTCGGTTTGTACCATGCTTACTGTTTGCCACTCCTCCAAGTTTGGTCATTGGACAATTTTGAGGTATTACTCTGTATTCCAAGATCCAAGTCACTTATATATAGCAAAAAAAGCAGTGGTCCCACCACTGTCTACCATGTTCCACTCTGAAAAACAACCATTTATTATGACTTGCAGTTTTCTGTTCTTAAGCCAATTTTTAAAAATCCAAGCTGACACTGACCCTCCTATTCCATGAGCCTCAATTTTGTTCACCAGCCTTTTATGTATTACTTTGTCAAATGCTTGCTTAAAATCCATATAGACAACATCCATTGCATTCCCTTCATCAACCTTCTGTTACTTCATCAAAAAATTCAATTAGATTAGTCAAGTGCAATCTGCCTTTTCCAATTCCTGCTGGCTATCCTTAATTAACTCATAACTCTCCAAGTGCCTATTGATTTTTTCCCCGAATTATTGTTTCTAAAACCTTACCCACCACTGATGTCAAACTGGCCAACCTATAGTTACTAGGAATGTCCGTACATACTTTTTCGAATAAGGCTGTCACATCTGCCACTCTCCAATCCTCTGGTACCTCCCCAGTATCTCGGGCAGATTGGAAGATTATGGCAAGCCCTTCTGCTATCCCCATCACCACTTCCTTTAGCAACCTGGGATGCAAGCCATCTGGACCAGGTGACTTATTCACTCTAAGCATAGCCAGTCTTTCCAGTACATCCTTCCTATCAATTTTCACCCCATCCATTACCTCCACCATCTCCACTTCTACCAATTTTTTTGTCAGCTTCCTCTTCCTTAGTAAACACTGATACAAGGTACTCATTAAGTATTCTAACCTTGCCTTGCGTCTCTAGGCATATATCACCCTCTTTGTCCTCTTTGTCCCTATTCAGACCCACCCCGCCTCTCACTACCCATTTACTATTTGCAGGCCGATAGAAGATTTTTAGATTCCCTTTTACGCTAACATCTGTTATAAATTGTTCCCTCACACATTTTACATTGAGAAAGGTGATGAGATGAAAGCCTTTTGGTCTCCCACATTCTGGTACTGGATACAGACGAAGCAGAGTCAGTAATAATTCCTGTTACTGCTACAGAGGAAGGGAGTGACAGGCTCTCTCTTACTGACTCAACAGCTTGGACAGACACCTACTGACTCACACAGAGGAGCGAGAGTACAAGTGTGACCAATGCCCTAAAGCCTTCAACTGGAAGTCCAATCTTATTCGTCACCAGATGTCACATGACAGTGGCAAGCACTATGAGTGTGAAAACTGCGCCAAGGTATGGTGAAGGGTTTCAATGCCTTATATTTTCAATTGTTACCAGGATAGGAAAAAAAAAGTTAGAAATTCACAAAGTATGCTTCATTCTTGAAAAGGAATATAGGTAGAGTGTGTTCCAGATAGATTTGGATTTCTAATGCAAATTTGACATTTTGGAATCCATTTATAGCTCCTAAAATGCTTGCAGAAATATTAAAAATATCGTTAAGGTTTTGTCTCTCTACCTAAAAATGAAGAACATTTTTTTAAATGAACTTCAGCACCCAGGTAACCATGGGGTAGAGTTTGATGTTTCGCAATAATGTAAACTGGGGGATAGCGAGTCAGCAGCCTGTTTTAAATCTCTCCCGATTTTTACTTGTATTGAAGTCAATGGAAGGATGTAAAACAGACTGCCGGCACACAATCACCCAGTTTACATTACTGCACAATGTCAAAATCTACGCAATGTGTTTAACATGCTGTAAAGTCCAGGTTAGAACTCCTTTAATTTATACCTGCGTATTCATTTTTTGTTTTTAAAATACCTACAAAGTCACAGAGGACGACCGTAAAATAAAATCATAAGGCTAATTCTGCTCTACCAGCAGGGGGCAGTGCACAAAGTGAGTGCATTGTGACAAATCATAGACATGCAGTTTGTGATTTTTAAATCCTGGGAGCGTGGAATCTGCACAAATGTGAAGGTAGACTAGATGTTACAGTAAATACATAAGCAGTTTTCTAATTATATTAGTTTTCATGCTTTAGATTTGACTTTAAGTATACTCTTGAGATGAGTGCATAAAGTGAAACCTGATATAAAAAACATTATATATCAATGATCATTATTAGCCTAAGCATTTGTGGTCCCATTGCATAGGCAAAACAGCAGATGGAAAAAGGAGAACATGCTAAATACAGAATGAAGATTAAGTCAACTCAATGAGATGGTGTTAAAATAAAATGCTGTATACAGAAACTGGTCTCCATGTTCGTCTGAAAAGCTGTACTTTGATGTCCATAAGACCTGCTTTGCTTCATCTTCCTGCATCAGATTTCTTTACTATTTCCCAGCAGGTTTTTACAGACCCCAGCAATCTACAGAGACACATTCGCTCCCAGCATGTTGGTGCTCGGGCCCATGCCTGTCCAGAATGTGGAAAGACATTCGCCACTTCCTCAGGTCTCAAGCAACACAAGCACATCCACAGCAGTGTCAAGCCATTCATCTGTGAGTTTCCCTGTTTGTTCTCCTCACCTTTAGCTGTGACACCAGTGATTTCACCAAAGAATGCATGAACATCAGTAGAGTACAAGAGGATTTGTTTACGGTCAATTCATTCAGCTCTTTGAATTGTTGTTGATGGCAATCCAGGAAGCAAACAGCTCAATCGATCTTCAGAGGAGAGTATTCTGGGAATGGGCTACTTCCATCTCTAGCAGTTGGTTTTGAATGCAGCTAAAACTGATAATAGAGGGCTCTTTCTCTGATGGTTCTCAAGGTTCTGTGTAAAACGGACTTTTATATAACTCAGATCTAGTTCTTAGTGTGTGTGACTCCATAAGTAGATAATGTCCACTAAATTGTCAGACCCACTGAAAGAAACCACATAGAAAAAGGTGAGGAGATTGAGGGTGCTCTTTAAGGTTGAGGTTAACACGACTTATTGGGACAGAATAGAGGCAGCTTTACCCTGTTCGAAACCATTCGATGCTGTCTGGGATAAGCTGTTAAGTTCCTCCAACTAAATATTGAGAACTCAGAAGCTATTGAGCATGGCTCCACCACAAATTCCCTTGCCATTGACTCTATCCCCTCCTCAGCCACTGTCTCCGGCAATACAAGACTGTTTGCAATCTCGTGTCCTGTTTCACCCTCAGCTGAACTTTTGACCCCATATCCTCTTCATCACAAAGACAGCCTAATTTCATTGAATCAAAGAATGGTTACAACACAGAAGGAGGCCATTTATTCCATGTGTCCGTGCCGGCACTTTGCAAGACCATCTCACCTATTCCCACTCTCCCACCTTTTCCCCATAGCCCTGCAAATGTTTCTCTTCAGATAATTATCCAATTCTCTTTTGAAGGCCTTAATTGAATCTGCCTTCTCCACACTGTCAGGCACTGCATTCCGGATCCTAACCACTCGCTGCATAAAAATGTTTTTCCTCACGTCGCTGTTGCTTTTTTTTCCAATCACCTTAAATCAGTGCCTTCTGGTTTTTAATTCTTCTGCCAATGGGAACAGTTTCTCCCTATCTCCTCTGTCCAGACCTCTCATGATTTTGAACACCTCTATCAAATCTCCTCTGATCCTCTCTTCTCCAAGGAGAAGAACCCCAGCGTCTCCAACCCATCAACATAACTAAAGTCCCTCATCACTGGAACCATTTTCATGAATCTTTTCTGCACCCTCTATAATGCATTGACATCCTTCCTAAAGTGTGGTGGCCAGAACTGGACACAATACCCCAGTTGAGTCCAAACCAGTGTTTTATACAGGTTCAATATAAGTTTCTTGTTCTTGTACTCTATGCCTCTATGTATAAAGCCCAGAATCCCTTATGTTTTACTAACCATTTTCTCAACCTGCACTGCAACCTTCAATGTTTTGTGCACATATACCCCCAGGTCCCTCTGCTCCTGCACCTTCTTTAGAATTGTACCCTTTAATTTATATTGCCTCCCCTCGTTCTTCCAACCAAAATGAATCACTTCACACCTTTCTGCATTAAATTTCATCTGCCACTTGTCCACCCATTCCACCAGCCAGTCTATGTCCTCTTGAAGTTTGTCATTCTCCTCCTCACAGTTCACAATACTTCCAGGTTTTGTGTCATCCGCAAATTTTGAAATTGTGCTCTGTTCACCCAAGTCCAGCTCATTAACATATATAGAGTCATAGAGTTTTACAGCACAGAAACAGGCCCTTCAGCCTGATGCGCCGAACATCAAGCACCCATCCAAAACTAATCCCACTTCCCCGCAGTTGGCTCGTAGCCTTGTATGATATAGCGTTTCAAGTGCTCATCTAAATACTTCCTAAATGTTTTTAGATTAGAGATACAGCACTGAAACAGGCCCTTCGGCCCACCGAGTCTGCGCCGAACATCAACCACCCATTTATACTAATCCTACGCTAATCCCATATTCCTACCAAACATCCCCACCTGTCCCGATATTTCCCTACCACCTACCTATGCTAGTGACAATTTATAATGGCCAATTTACCTATCAACCTGCAAGTCTTTTGGCTTGTGGGAGGAAACCGGAGCACCCGGAGAAAACCCACGCAGACACAGGGAGAACTTGCAAACTCCACACAGGCAGTGCGAGGGTTCCTGCCTCTACCATCCCTTCAGGCAGTGTTCCAGATTCCAACCGCCCTCTGGGTGAAAAAATTTTTCCTCAACTCCCCGCTAAAACTCCTGCCCCTTACCTTAAATCTATGCTTCTGGTTATTGACCTCTTCGCTAAGGGAAAGTTTCTTCCTATCTATCTTATCAATGCCCCTCATAATTTTGTATACCTTAATCAGGTTCCCCCTCAGCCTTCTCCGTTCCAAAGAAAACAACACAAGCCTATCCAGTCTCTCTTCATAACTGAAATGCTCCAGCCCAGGCAACATCCTGGTAAATCTCCTCTGCACCCTCTCCACTGCAATCACATCCTTTCTATAGTGTGATGACCAGAACTGTACGCAGTACTCCAGCTGCGGCCTAACCAGCATTTTATACAGCTCCATGATAACCTCCCTGCTCTTACATTCTATGCCTTGGCTAATAAAGGCAAGTATCCCGTATGCCTTCCTAACCACCTTATCTACCTGTGCTGTTGCCTTCAGTGATTTTTGGACAAGTACACCAAGGTCCCTCTGACCCTCTGTACGTCCTAGGGTCCTACCATCCATTGTATATTCTCTTGCCTTGTTAGTCCTCCCAAAGTGCATCACCTCACACTTCTCAGGATTAAACTCCATTTGCCACAGCTCCACCCATCTTAACAGCCCATCTATATCGTCCTGTAATCTAAGGCATTCCTGCTCACTATTTACGACACCACCAATTTTCGTGTCATCTGCAAACTTACTGATCATACCTCCTATATTCACGTCTAAATCATCAATGTACACTACAGACAGTAAGGGTCCCAGCACCGATCCCTGCGGTACACCACTAGTCACAGGCTTCCAATCGCAAAAACAACCCTCTACAATCACCCTCTGCCTCATTCCACGAATCCAATTTGCCAAATTACCCTGGATCCCAAGCCTTACTGAAGTCCATGTAGACGACATCAACCCTCATCTACACTTTGAGTCACCTCCTCGAAAAATTCAATAAAATTTGTTAGACATGATCTCGCCCGACAAAGCCATGCTGTCTATCCCTGATCAATCCCTGCCTCTCCAAGTGGAGATTAATCCTGTCTCTCAGAATTTTTTCCAATAATTTCCCTACCACTGATATTAGACTCACAGGCCTATAATTACCTGGTTTATCCCTGCTACCCTCCTTGAATAATGGTACCACATTTGTTGTGTTCCAGTCCTCTGGCACCTTTCCTGTGACCAGAGAGGATCTGAAAATTTGTGTCAGAGCCCCCGCTATCTCCTCCCTTGCCTCACATAGCAGCCTGAGATACATCTCATCTGGGCCTGGGGATTTATCCACCTTTAAGCCCGCTAATGCAGCTAATACTTCCTCCTTTTCAATGCTAATTTGATCAAGTATATCACAATCCCCCTCCCTAATCACTACACCTACATTGTCCATCTCCATCATGAACACAGATGAAAAGTAATCGTTCAAAACCTCATCTATGTCCTCCGGTTCCACACACAGATTGCCTCTTAGATCCCGAATGGGCTCCACTTTTACCCTGGTTATCCTCTTGCCCCAAACATACTTATAAAATGCCTTGGGATTTTCCTTTATCTTGTCTTCCAGTGATTTTTCATGCCCCCTCTTCGCTCTCCTAATTACTTTTTAAAGTACCCTCCTACACTTTCTATTCTCCTCTTGGGCCTCCGCTGTTTTCAGCGCTCTGAATCTGCCATCCACCTCCTTTTTATTTCTTATCCAATCCTCTATATCCCTTGACATCCAGGGTTCCCTGGACTTATTGGTCCTACTCTTCACCTTTACGGGAACATGCTGGACCTGAACCTTCGCAATTTCCTTTCTAAATGACTCCCACTGGTCTGATGTAGACTTTCCTATAAGAAGCCACTCCCAGTTCACTTTGGCCAGATCCTGTTTGTTTTTATTCATTCATGGGATGTGGGCGTTACTGGCCAGGCCAGCATTTATTGCCCATCCCTAATTGCCCTTGAGAAAGTGGTGATGAGCTGCCTTCTTGAACCACTGCAGTCCATGTGAGGTAGGTACACCCACGGTGCTGTTAGGAAGGGAGTTCCAGGATTTTGACCCAGCGACAGTGAAGGAATGGCGATATAGTTCCAAGTCAGGATGGTGTGTGGCTTGGAGGGGAACTTGGAGGTGGTGTTCCCATGCATCTGCTGCTCTTGTCCTTCGAGGTGGTAGAGGTCGCGGGTTTGGAAGGTGCTGTCTAAGGAGCCTTGGTGCATTGCTGCAGTGCATCTTGTAGATGGTACACACTGCTGCCACTGTGCATCGCTGGTGGAGGGAGTGAATGTTTGTGGATGGGGTGCCAATCAAGCGGGCTGCTTTGTCCTGGATGGTGTCGAGCTTCTTGAGTGTTGTTGGAGCTGCACCCATCCAGGCAAGTGGAGAGTATTCCATCACACTCCTGACTTGTGCCTTGTAGATGGTGGACAGGCTTTGGGGTGTCAGGAGGTGAGTTACTCGCCGCAGGATTCCTAGCCTCTGACCTGCTCTTGTAGCCACGGTATTTATATGGCTATTCCAGTTCAGTTTCTGGTCAGTGGGATTCAGCGATGGTAATGCCATTGAATGTCAAGGGGAGATGGTTAGATTGTCTCTTGTTGGAGATGGTCATTGCCTGGCACTTGTATGGCGTGAATGTTACTTGCCACTTATCAGCCCAAGCCTGGATATTGTCCAGGTCTTGCTGCATTTCTACACGGACTGCTTCAGTATTTGAGGAGTCGCGAATGGTGCTGAACATTGTGCAATCAGCAGCGAATATCCCCATTTCTGACCTTATGATTGAAGGAAGGTCATTGATGAAGCAGCTGAAGATGGTTGGGCCTAGGACACTACCCTGAAGAACTCCTGCAGTGATGTCCTGAAGCTCAGATGATTGACCTCCAACAACACAGCCATCTTCCTTTGCGCTAGGTATGACTCCAACCAGTTTTATCATATTGAAATCTGCCTTCCCCCAATTCAGTACTCTTATTTCCGGTCCCTCTATGTCCTTTCCCATAACAACCTTAAATCTTTAGAGTTATGGTCATTGTCCCCGAAATGCTCCCCCACTGCCACTTCAGCCACTTGTCCGGCTTCATTCCCCAGGAATAAGTCCAGTATCGCTCCTCCTCTTGTTGGACTGTCTACGTACTGACTCTCAAAGCTCTCCTGAATGCACTTGAAGAATTCCGCCCCCTTTAAGCTTTTTGCACTCATACTATCCCCTCTAATATAGGGGAAGTTGAAATCCCCTACTATTATTACCCTATTATTTTTGCACCTCTCTGAGATTTGCCTACATATCTGCTCCTCTATCTCTCCCTGACTGTTTGGAGGCCTGTAGTACACTCCCATTCAAGTGATGGCCCCCTTTTTGTTTTTAAGTTCTACCCATACGGCCTCATTAGAGGAACCTTCTAAGATATCATTCTTCCTTACTGCAGTAATTGACTCTTCAATCAACAGTGCAATGCCACTTCCTCTTTTACCCCCTCCCCATCACGTCTGAAGATTCTATACCCTGGGATATTAAGCTGCCAGTTCTGCCCTTCCCTCAACCATGTCTCCGTGATAGCAATATATCAAGAAAAGCAGTGGTCCTAACACTGACCCCTGGGGAACACCCCGCTTCATCCAGTTCAAAAAACAACTGTTCACAACTACTCTGTTGCCTGTCACTTAGCAAATTTTGTATTCATGCTGCTACTGTCCATTTTATTCCATGGGCTCTAACTTTTCTGACAATCCTGTCATGTGGCACTTTATCAAATTCCTTTTGAAAGTCCATGTACACCTCAGCAATCACATTACCCTCATCAACCCTCACTGTTACTTCATCAAAAAACTCAAGCAACTTAGTTAAACTCCATTTTCCCTTGACAAATCTGTGCTGGCTTTTCTTAATTAATTTACATTTGTCCAAGTGATAATTTAGTCCCAAATTATAATTTCTAAAAGCTTTCCCACCACTGAGGTTAAACTGACTGGCCTGTAGTTGCTGGGCTTGTCCTTACACCCTTTTTTGAACAAGGCTGTAATATTAGCAATTCTTCAGTTCTCTGGCACCACCCCTGTATCTCTAGAAGATATGAAGATTATGGCGAGTGTCTCCACAATTTCCACCCTTACTTCCCTCAATATCCTTAGATGCATCTCATCCGGTCCAGGTGACTTACCAACTTTAATTACAGCCAGCCTATCTAATACCTCCTCTTTATCAATTTTTAGCCCATCAAGTGTCTTAACTAACTCTTCTTTCACCATGACTTGGGAAAGAAGGATGCAAAGCACTCATTTCGTACCTCAGCCACGCCCCCGCCTCCATGTGTAAATCCACTTTCATGTGTGTAACTTTGCTCACCTCCACCTCCCCTTAGCCGATTCATTGCTGAATCCATCATTTATGCTTTGGTCTTGACTCAATTGGTCCAATGCTGTCCTGTCTCAGTAGCGGAAGGCACGGCCACCAACAATAGGTTAAAGAAGGTCGGGGAGCAGGCACAAGTGCTCAGAGTCAGCAGAATGGACGGTACTTGGGGCAAGGGTTTTTAGGGATGGGGAATGTCACAGAAATTGAGAGGGGTAAGGCAATTGAGGGATTTAAACACAAGGATGAGAATTTTAAATTTGTGGCATGGGTGTCCTCTGGGCCTCCCATCTTTCACCATCCATGAACATCAGACTCATCCAAAAAGCTGCTGTATGTATCCTATTCCATGCCAACTCCCACCTGCCCATCACACCTGTCCTTGCTGACCTGTGTTGCCTACCAGACCACCATTCCACAAATTAAAGTTCTCATTTTGGGTTTAAATCCCTCCGTTGTCTTGCCTCTCCCTATCTCTGTGACATTCCCCATCCCTACAAACAGCTCCCCCATGTACCCTGCATTCCTCTGACTCTGGCCATCTATGCCTGCCACCTCCCCACCCCCACCCCCCCCCCCCCCAACCGCTCACTTCAACCTACTGTTGGTGTGCCTTCTGTTGCTGAGTTCCCACTGTGAAATTCCAAACCCCACCCCTCCCACTCCCACTCCCAGACCCCTCCAGTTTCCCACCTGCCTCTCCTCCTTTAAGATCTTATTAAAGCCCATCTTTTTGACTAAGCTCTCCCCCTCTTTGGCTCAACATGTTCTCTTTATCCTTCTGTGAAACACTGTAGGATGTTTTTCTACATTACTATATAAATTATATACAGTACTATATAAATGCAAGTTGTTGCTGCTGCTGCTGTTGTAGAGATTTGAGGATGCAAGCCCATGTCATGTCTTTTTATACTGACTTATGGTAGTGTCAATGCACTGTACAAGCTTACACTTATATGATCAGTCAATCTTTTGCGATTACAACTATACAATAAATTAAACAGAATACCAACTGGGCACAGAATTCTCTTGTCATGTTACTGGAAGAACCACATGATTGGGAATAATGGTCAGGTGACTGTTGTTCACACAGTCCGCACTCCATTCCATGAGGTGAAAGCAACTTGTCTGTGCATAACATTCCTGCTCTGAGTGGACTAGGAGCACTGTGTGAACACAGATAGTAATTTGATCCAATTGTAATCAGATTAGAGGCTGCATCTCAAGTAACAGCAGATTATGGCAAATAATCTATGCAAAAACAGCATGGACATCAGAAGTGATCACTACAACATGCAAGCTGTATCAATTACATAAAGAATGATTTTCCCTTTTATAGTTCACCATTTTGCAATGAGATTTTTTAAATTCAAAAATTGATTTTCCCCCCCCCCCCAATTTTCTCTCTCTCCATCCTTCCTCCTCTGAAGGCATGGATTCGTACTTTAATATAATTCAGTACTCCCTCACCTAAGTAGCTGTTCTTCATGCCTGAGACCACCTGGTCAGTGTTAACAGGCTATTTGACTGTGGAAAACATCATAGCCCAATCCTAACTTCACATGACATCTACACGTGTAATTTCGAGTACAAATCAGGAGTGGGAATGTCTTACTGGTTTTTCTCCTCCATAACAAAGCAACATTGAGACCAATTGTAGGGGCTCTATTACCATCCTGGTTAAGATCAGTTAGCTCAGCAAAGACCAGAGGTCAAACTAGGGATGTTTCTACTCAGTGTGGCCCAGCATCAACTCTTGGTGGTACATATACTCATTGCACTCTTGAAGAGCTAAGAAATAGATATTAAAATAGGTTGGGTATCATTCACTATTGCTTAATTAATTATTTAATTCAGGTAGTTTGGTAAAACAAAGATAGAAAACTCGAGAGCAAATCATTGTACTTTTCACCACATTTGATTGTATTTCTGCATTTTTCAAGCGATTAAACCTATTAACTTTTTTTGTGCTAGAAACCTATCAAATGATATTACAATTGTTTTTTTAAAATTTGCTTACTGCTAGGTAATTATCTTACAAATTGTCTGGTAATCCAGCTGTACAGAGTGGAGTTGTATTGTTCAAGGGTCGTATTGTATTACTCTCCCCAACCTCATCCGTAGTCATTTATTTAAAAGGCCCACACACACGCGCACACAGACACACAGTACGTCCTCCTGCTCGGCCTGTTTTCAGCAACTGTCTCTTATTACTGCATCCTGCCTTAGCTAAACAGAAAAAAATCCTTAACTACAGTGAAACAAAAAAGGTAATTATTAGCTTGTTTGAAAAAAAATAAGCCACTCAATGGAAACCACATGGACTTATGGGCCAAACATATTCAAAATAGCACTTAATTTGTTTTAATAAGCAACAACTATGCAGCCCCTGAGTACTGACTAATTACTGTGTTCTCAGAAAATTGCTTCACAAAGCATACTGGCATCAGATGGACCTGGTATTACAAAGCGCTTTGTGGTTTGCGGTGTGCTTACGGCATTTGGGAGTGATGAAAAGCTTGTCGGGTGGTAATGTCTGGAACATTTAGAAATTAGAGAGGGAGGGAAAGGAAAAAAGAGGGAGAGGTATGAGTGAAACAATGAAGTGTGAAGTTGAAAGACTACACCGTGTAGTGAGTGCTGCTAGCTTTCTAATATTAGCCCCACATGTGGCGTTTGCATACGTTGCACAAACCACACGTTGCCTGAACACTGGGGAGTTCAACAGACATTCAAATGTCTGAACAGCATCAGAATCCAGTATTACTAAAAGGTACATTAGGAGAAAAGAAAACATTCTGTGGAGTTGATATGAATCCCTAACTTTTTCACATTCTGATAATTAGCAGATCCCTCATTAAGTCCCAGTAGGAAGCATTTCATATCATAAAATCTCGGCTTTGCATTTCTAGTGTGCTGCTGTTTTCCTACCAATCCCCTCTCAATATCAGGAATTGAATGGCTGATGCTAGGAGTGCACAGTCTATTAAGATCACAGGGAGCTGCATGTGTTCAAAAATGAAACAAGTTAATTAATATGCATAGTTTCTTGATGAAAAAAAATTGAATCAGTTTAATAAGGTTTCCATTGGTTTAATAATGTGTTCGTAATTGTGTAATTATACTTTTGGTTGAATCTTGACTTTTTGTGTGTCTCAAGGAAAAGGATGCCATAGGAATAATGGGGAAGGAGAATGGATGGGGAGGGAATGCCAATTTCAGTATTGAGTGTGACGAGGTGGGGATTACTACAGACTGGATGTAAATTGAAACTCTATTTATTCTGCCCCATCCCCAAAATATGTCTTGACACCAGTTTCAAAAGATTGCCTCTTGCTTTATCAGTATGATATCCATCTTAAGAACTTTGCCAAGGAAAATGTTCCTCTTTTTCTTAAAAAAAAACTTATTTTGTTGCAGATTTGAATAGTCCTTGATCAAAATGGCAGCTGGGGGTCATTTCCTTGCAGTCAATTTCATGAAACACAATTTTAATAATGGAATTAATAGAAAAACAACCACTACACAACTGCAAAATATTCCTTTCACACTTCTTCAAATAGCTAAATTAACACTTAATAGATATAGCAGTTGAAAAGTTTGGTATTCTAACGATGGATTTTCAAGACTTTCAGATAATGGCATTTGAACCCATGAATTGATGTAGAAGAGATAATACATTTCTACAAACATATTTTTAGAAAGGTGTTGACTTGCATTTCCTTTTGCATTATTTATTTTAATTAACCGTTCAAGAGGTTTCAGGTGTACGTTACAATAAATTTTAAAAAACCTTTTAATTGCATTATATTTTTAACTCAATTACTAACTATTTAGAGATATGAGTGGAAATTACTGTTGCTGACGTTATTGTACAATTGCTTAATATAATCGTACAAAATTCCTATCCTGCCACATTATTGTAATCAGGTTAATGCCTCTATTAAACTAATATACAAAGGAATTTGGTATGGGCCAGTTAAAGTTTTTGCTTCTTTACATCCTGGCTGAAATTTCTATTCTATAATTTTAATCTAAAAAATGCAATTAATAATGATGCAAACCTGTGGGAAAAGTGGATGCCATGCTTCCCTACATTACAACTGTGACGACACTTCAAATATACTTCATTGGTTGCAAAATGTTCTGGAACATCCTGAGATCATGAAAGGCGCTAAGTCAATGCAAAACTTACTTTCTTTTACTTGGATAGAATTACATCTCAACTTGATTCGGCTGTGAAGCTCTGATGATGCATTTGCCCCATTACAAATAATGCTTAACGAATGTGACTGAGTACCACAGGATGCTCACTCTGTACCAGTAGATGTTCATTTACTTGCAAAGAACAATGCTTAGCACATGATGGAGGACAAGTAAAATTTCATTAAGGAACCTATTGCAAAGATGGTGCTGGGAAGCTCCCATTATCTTGTATGCGATCATCTCCAGTACTTTTTCTGAAATTATATTTAATTCTATTTGTTGAGTTTTAGTCAAGACCTGAAAGATATTGACTGTGTATCACTTGGCACTGAATCTATGATGCTGGATGGCCGGGCTACTGCATCTGAATCTAACTGTTCATCAAAAGACAGTTGCACTCTTCCATCCAAATATTTCAGATAAATATTTAATGATCAGCTGTTTGTCATCACTAGTTATTAAAATTCTGTTAAAATACTTAACCTACGTAAGAACTATACATTTATTACCATATACCCAACACTTTCAATAGCATCTTATTGCAGTGCTTTCAGTTCTCTTATGTAATAATCTTGCCTTTCCTTCATATAACTAACCTACAATTGAGTTCAGGACTCGACCTTTAATTTAAATCCTCTATTCTCCCATGAAATTCTACCTGATTTTCTGACAATAAGCCTTTCATAAGCCTTCACAATCCTTTAAGCGAGCAATATATTTTGATAATTTCCTTCCATCCATTTTACTTCATGAGCAGCACTTGAGTAGAAGTTATAGATTGCAAAAGAAACCTGTTAACTCTTTCTAAAGATTTACTTATGGTTACATGTTTGTTCAAATTAACATCTGAATGATAATATGCCTCTTTATGGGCAGTGCTTTATTGTTAACCAATGCTCACTGGGCGTTGGGTTCAGCCTCCACAGGCTTATTTCAACCAGAACGCTCAGAGCCAGAAAAGGAGAAGATTTTTCACTTTATCAGTCTGACAGGATTGTAATCCTGTGTGAAGTGTAATGGCTCAATACATGACGATCAATGAAAGACTCGGCTTCACCTGAATAAAGGCATATGCTGCCAGAAGTCATTTGTAACATTGGACTACAAATGAAATTCCCTGGGACCTATTCTTTCCTCATAGAAAATAAATAAATTTAGTCAGATCCATCATTGCAGGTCAAGTCCTAGTTCTGGTAAATCTCCAAGTGGGTGGTAGTGTAAAGATAGGCAGCAGTAAACACTTGAGCAGCTGAGCAAAAACAGCAAATGGGGCAAGCAGCTGGCAAGACCAAGGGCCTGATGCCAGGACAGGAGGGTTGACTTTGAGTGGAATTTGCATATTGGCAAGACAGGCACTCCAGCAAGGACCATTGTGCTGAATGGAGTTAATTATCATCCTGGATAGCTATGAGACAATGCCAATTGAGATGTTAAAGACAATGCCAATCCTGGTAACGGCATGCACATAACTTTCTTGTAAAGTAGATCCATGTTCACACATGACTCTGGTTTTACATTTACAGTTATAGTTAGAGATTTTTTGTTGTAATATCATAACTTCCATTAGAATAGTGGACAAAAGAATGTCATATAAACGCATTAAATGATTGATATCACAATTTTCAGGCTCATATCTCTCACTATTCAGTGTAAAATGAATGGAATCACATATTCTTTAAAATCTTTGACAAATCAATTTTTAGGTGCACTGAATGTTCCAAAGACAATATTTCACGTGTAATTTTTAGGTTTATTTCTCATACTTCTTCAACATGTATCCTCTATCTCTTTCTTTTGGGCCTCCTTATCTCGAGAGACAATGGATACGTGCCTGGAGGTGGTCAGTGGTTTGTGAAGCAGCGCCTGGAGTGGCTATAAAGGCCAATTCTAGAGTGACAGGCTCTTCCACAGGTGCTGCAGAGAAATTTGTTTGTCGGGGCTTTTTGCACAGTTGGCTCTCCCCTTGCGCCTCTGTCTTTTTTCCTGCCAACTACTAAGTCTCTTCGACTCGCCACAATTTAGCCCTGACTTTATGGCTGCCCGCCAGCTCTGGCGAATGCTGGCAACTGACTCCCACGACTTGTGATCAATGTCACACGATTTCATGTCGCGTTTGCAGACGTCTTTATAGCGGAGACATGGACGGCCGGTGGGTTTGATACCAGTGGCGAGCTCGCTGTACAATGTGTCTTTGGGGATCCTGCCATCTTCCATGCGGCGCACATGGCCAAGCCAGCTCAAGCGCCGCTGACTCAGTAGTGTGTATAAGCTGGGGGTGTTGGCCGCTTCAAGGACTTCTGTGTTGGAGATATAGTCCTGCCACCTGATGCCAAGTATTCTCCGGAGGCAGCGAAGATGGAATGAATTGAGACGTCGCTCTTGGCTGGCATACGTTGTCCAGGCCTCGCTGCCATAGAGCAAGGTACTGAGGACACAGGCCTGATACACTCGGACTTTTGTGTTCCGTGTCAGTGCGCCATTTTCCCACACTCTCTTGGCCAGTCTGGACATAGCAGTGGAAGCCTTACCCATGCGCTTGTTGATTTCTGCATCTAGAGACAGGTTACTGGTGATAGTTGAGCCTAGGTAGGTGAGCTCTTGAACCACTTCCAGAGCGTGGTCGCCAATATTGATGGATGGAGCATTTCTGACGTCCTGCCCCATGATGTTCGTTTTCTTGAGACTGATGGTTAGGCCAAATTCATTGCAGGCAGCCGCAAACCTGTCGATGAGACTCTGCAGGCACTCTTCAGTGTGAGATGTTAAAGTAGCATTGTCAGCAAAGAGGAGTTCTCTGATGAGGACTTTCCGTACTTTGGACTTCGCTCTTAGACGGGCAAGGTTGAACAACCTGCCCCCTGATCTTGTGTGGAGGAAAATTCCTTCTTCAGAGGATTTGAACGCATGTGAAAGCAGCAGGGAGAAGAAAATCCCAAAAAGTGTGGGTGCGAGAACACAGCCCTGTTTTACACCACTCAGGATAGGAAAGGGCTCTGATGAGGAGCCACCATGTTGAATTGTGCCTTTCATATTGTCATGGAATGAGGTGATGATACTTAGTAGCTTTGGTGGACATCCAATCTTTTCTAGTAGTCTGAAGAGACCACGTCTGCTGACGAGGTCAAAGGCTTTGGTGAGATCAATGAAAGCAATGTAGAGGGGCATCTGTTGTTCACGGCATTTCTCCTGTATCTGACGAAGGGAGAACAGCATGTCAACGGTCGATCTCTCTGCACGAAAGCCACACTGTGCCTCAGGGTAGACGCGCTCGGCCAGCTTCTGGAGCCTGTTCAGAGCGACTCGAGCAAAGACTTTCCCCACTATGCTGAGCAGGGAGATTCCATGGTAGTTGTTGCAGTCACCGCGGTCACCTTTGTTTTTATAGAGGGTGATGATATTGGCATCGCGCATGTCGTGGGGTACTGCTCCCTCGTCCCAGCACAGGCATAGCAGATCATGTAGTGCTGAGAGTATAGCAGGCTTGGCACTCTTGATTATTTCAGGGGTAATGCTGTCCTTCCCAGGGGCTTTTCCGCTGGCTAGAGAATCAATGGCATCACTGAGTTCTGATTTGGTTGGCTGTATGTTCAGCTCATCCATGACTGGTAGAGGCTGGGCTGCATTGAGGGCAGTCTCAGTGACAGCATTCTCCCTGGAGTACAGTTCTAGGTAGTGCTCAACCCAGCGGTCCATTTGTTTGCGTTGGTCAGTGATTATGTCCCCCGATTTAGATTTGAGGGGGGCGATCTTCTTGATGGTTGGCCCAAGAGCTCTCTTCATGCCATCATACATTCCTCTGATGTTTCCGGTGTCTGAGGCCAGCTGAATATGACTGCATAGGTGTTGCCAGTAGTCATTTGCGCAACGCCTAGCTGTTCTTTGTGCAGTACTTCTGGCTGCTTTAAGTGCTGCGGATGTTAATTCGCTGGGGGCTTTCTTGTAGTTCAACAGTGCAATGCGCTTAGCGGCTATGACAGGTTCCAGCTCTTCATTATGAGATTGAAACCAGTCTGCATTTCTCTTCGCACTTTTGCCGTAGGTGGTCAAAGCTGACTCATAGATGGCGTCTCTGATGTGGGCCCACTTGGTCTCAGCATCCCCTGTGGGAGTGTTTTGAAGGGCTGTTACAAGTGAATTTAGAAATTTTTGTAACAGCTGTGGGTGAGAAATTCTGCTCGTGTTGATGAGCGGGTGGCCCTTCTGCTTGGAATGATGCAACTTCTTTGGTCTGAGTCTAACCTTGCTGCACACCAGGGAGTGGTCGGTGTCGCAGTCCGCACTGTGGAAGCTGCGTGTGATTTGAACATTGTTTAAGGCGGCTCGCCTTGTGACAATGAGGTCTAGCTGGTGCCAACGACGCGATCTTGGGTGCCTCCATGAAACCTGGTGACAGGGTTTAGTGTGAAAGAACGAGTTGGTGATGCAGAGGTTATGATAGGTACATAACTCAAGCAGTCTCTGCCCGTTCTCATTCATCCTTCCAACGCCATAGCGCCCAAGGCAGGAGGGCCATGAGTCATGGTCGGCCCCAACCCTGGCATTAAAGTCCCCCAGCAGGAATAGGTGTTCGGTGTTGGGGATGCTGCTAATGATGTTATGGAGTTGTTCATAGAACTGGTCTTTAGCTTCAGGTGGGGAGCAGAGTGTTGGAGCATAGATGCTGAGTAGGTGTACTGGACCAGAGGTGGTGAGCAGTCGGATGGACAGTATGCGTTCCGAGCCATTTGAGGGAGGCTCTATCATGCTGAGCAAGGAGTTTCTGATGGCGAAGCCCACTCCATGCTGTCTTGGTTCTTCAGGATCCCTGCCCTGCCAGAAGAAGGTGTAGTCTTGCTCTGCTAGAGAGCCACTCGCGGGGAGGCGAGTCTCCTGAAGTGCTGCAATGTCCACATTGAGTCTACTGAGCTCGTTGTTAATGATGGCGGTCTTCCGAGAATCGTTGATTTGTGTAAGGTCTTCCGACAGGCCAGGACACATAGTTCTGACGTTCCAGCTTGCAAAGCGAAGGGCTGGTACCTTCTTTCCTTTTTTCATGTTGTTTGGTGCGGTGTATCAGTCCACCTTTCGGGCAATGACCCTGAGCTCCAAGCACCCATTGAAGCAGGCAGACTGTGGTGGGACAGAACCTTATTGACCGGGGGCTGCCCGGTTTGAGGCGGGCGGTAGCTGTCCAGTGAGGTGCAATTACCTCTCCCACCGACAAAGGCAACCCGTGGCGCCCAGTTTCTACGCCAATTTATCTGGACTTATAACCCGTAACTGCTGCCTTCCGTGTTGTGTCAGTCGCTGTGAGGCAACTATGGAGTGACCTCTCCATGGCGCATGCCTGGGCAAATTTATGGAGGTTGAGAGTTGCCCAGTCGTCAAAACCCCCCTCTCGGCCTTTCTGGTGGGATCCAAAGGAGTGCAGGACACGACGTTTGGCACCAGTATGGCTGCAGGAACTGCCGGAAATATGCCAAAGGTGACACATGACCGCCTACGGGGTTCCGCTCCGGATTATCTGTTAGGGTTTACTCCCTTAGCCTTGGTCTCTCCCGAGACGCCCACAAGGCAGTGGGGTTGTTGGGGCCCCTACACAGGAAGTCTTGAGAAAAGGTGCCCCGAACACCCAAAAAATCCACGAACGGCCCCCCCGGCCGCAACTTCAAAGCGCCCGAGGGAGATGGCTCGGAGAGCATCTGCAGCGCACTGTCGGCAATGCTGCATGCCTTTATTTAAACCACTGCAAAAAAAAAACCCTTCGCAAATGTAATCACCTCTAAGTCTGCCAAAAGATGCTTCACCTCCCGAAGGACGTGGATGAGCTTTCCGGACGTCGATGATGGGCACTGAGGAAATGGCTTATTACCTGCACCAGCTTCCCCCCCCCCCCCCTTTACCCCCCTTCCACCCCCACCCCCCTTCCCTGCTCCACCCTTTCAGCTCACCCCCTCACAACCCCGTCCCAGCCCGCCCCCCCCTCGCACCATCTTCACCCCGCACCCCCTTCCCCTGCACCCCCCCCACCCCCCTACAGCCCCCTTCCCTGCTCCCCCTCGCACCCCCCTCCCACCCCCTCCCTCTACCCCTCCCCCTTGCATCACCTACTCCCACAGGCACCATCCTACACCTGTGTAGGGGCCCCAACAACCCCACTGCCTTGTGGGCGTCTCGGGAGAGACCAAGGCTAATGGAGTAAACCCTAAATCCTCTATCTACTGGCTTGTATTCATTACAGGGTCAATTCCACAGGACTGACCTCCAGATGAGATGCCCTACTGGAAAAAAAACCTTGCATTAATAAAGTTAATAAACATTAACAGAGTATCCCAAAAAACTTAACAACCAGTCAATTACTTTGAAATGTAGTCACTGTTGTTTTGTCAGTAAACATAGCAGCCAATTTGTGCCAAGCAAGGGTCCACAAACAGGAATGAAATTAATACCAAATAATATGTTTTTGGTGATGATGGTTGAGGGATTATTGTTGGCCTGCACACAAGGGAAAACACCACTGCTCTTCTTCCAATACTGCCACAGGGTCTTTTATGCCCAACTGAGAAGGCAGGTTTTGCCTTAGTTTAATATCTCATCTGAGAAACAACACCTTCAACAGTGCAGCACTCACTCTGTACTGTGCTGAAGTGTCACCCTAGATTATATGCTCAAATCCTGGATTAGAGTTTGAACATGTAGCTTTCTATCTCAAAGGTAAGAATGCAGCCACTGAACCAAAGCTGACACTAGGTGACGGAGCAGGTTGGATATTCAGTTCAATATTGGCTAGTTAACAGGAGACAGAGTAGGCATAAATGGGTCATTTTCTGGTTGGCAAGATGTAATGAGTGGTGTGCCACAGGGATCTGTGCTGGGGCATCAACTTTTCACAATTTATATAATGACTTAGGTGAAAGGACCGAAGGTATGGTTGCTAAATTTGCTGATGACACAAAGATAGATAGGAAAGTAACTTGTGAAGAGGACATACGGGGGCAAAAAAGGGATATAGATAGGTTAAGTAAGTGGGCAAAGACCTGGCAAATGGAGTATAATGTGGAAAAGTGTGAAATTGTCCACTTTGGCAGGAAGAATAAAAAAGAAGCATATTATCTAAATGTTGAGAGATTGCAGAGATCTGAGATGCAGAGGGATCTGGCTGTCCTCGTGCATGAATCGCAAAAGGTTAGTATGCAGGTACAGCACATAATTAGGAAAGCTAATGGAATGTTATTGTTTATCGCGAGGGGAGTTGAATACAAAAGTAAGGAGGTTATGCTTCAGCTATACAGGGCATTGGTGAGACCACATCTGGAGTACTGTGTACAGTATTGGTCTCCTTATTTAAGGAAGAATGTAAATGCATTGGAAGCAGTACAGGGAAGTTTTACTAGACTAATACCTGGAATGGGTGGGCTGTCTTACGAGGAAAGATTGGACAGGCTAGGCTTGTATCCGCTGGAATTTAGAAGAGTAAGAGGCAACTTGATTGAAACATATAAGATCCTGAGAGGTCTTGACAGGGTGGATGTGGAAAGGATGTTTCCCTTGTGGGAGAATCTAGAACTAGGGGTCACTGTTTAAAAATAAGGGGTCGCCCATTTAAGACTGAGTTGAGGAGAAATTTTTTCTCTCAAAGGGTTGTGTGTCTTTGGAATTCTCTTCCTCAAAAGGCGGTGGGAGCAGTGCCTTTGAATATTTTTAAGGCAGAAGTAGATAGATTCTTGATGAGCAAGGGGTGGAAGGTTATCGGGGGTAGGTGGAAATGTGGAGTAGTCAGTTCAGCCATGAACTTATTGAATGGCTGAGCAGGCTCGAAGGGCCGAGTGGCCCGTTCCTGCTCCTAATTCATATGTTCGTATGTATGTAACATTGTAGTGCTGTCTCTGACTTATGTTTTTATCTAGCAAATCTCTACTCTAGTGGAGGAGCCTTATTGAAATTGCCCTCATATTTATGAGTATTCCTTAGTAAAAGAGAATTTACAGCTGAGGTATGTTTAAAGAATAGAAGCTATGAGATTGTTACTTGACGCCTCAGCAATAAACTAGCATTGTGGATTGGTTAGCCATTATGAAACTGGCCAACTTTTGATTCCATTGATTTCAATGTAACATGAAAATTGGTTGGTTTCTAGAATGGGTGTTAAAGTGAAAATCTACCTCCATGCCTCAAGGGATATATGCTGGGAATCAACAATAATGAATAAAATGACGATACTATGATGATGGGTGACTGATGCAGAACATTGATTCCCATTTCCCTGTAAAATTGGGAACAAAGACATTGTGGATCATTATGCCCATTATCAAAACTGATCAATTGTTATTTTCCTTAAGTCAATGGGAATTAAAATTGTGTGGGTGGGGAGGTGTTCTATAACAGGTAGATGATCAGCAACACTGGTTTTATGCGCAGCAAGTAAATCAAAAATCTACATCTGTATCTTTCTATAGACACTAAATAAGCCTGTGACTGATTTTTCCAAGGGCTAAAGCATACTGAGGGTCAAATATAGCTCCTTTTCAAATATTAAAGTTATTTTAGAATATCAATGATAGGGCACATAGGAACATAGGAATGTACAGATCCAGAAAAGGCAATTGCGTTCCATCTGATCAAAGCTTTCTGTGTAATGTCAGTCAGTTTAATTCTTCAAAACAGCTTAAGCCATTACAGGCCAAGCATCAGCATTTTGAACTAATGTATATTTCACAAAATGAATTAGATTTTCTGGATTGGGGTTTGGAAGTATCAACCAATCGAATTGGTTGGAGACTGACGGAAACGATAGGATCAGATGCGGGGCAGTGCTGGAGACTGTCAGAACCAATCAGATAGGGTGGGTGTAGAGTTTTCAAAGCCAATCAATCAGATGTTACTTAGTACCACTGTTGGTTGCATACAAACTTGAGGTAGAAAACTTTTAAGATGAGTGTCTGAGTGTCATAGTTATAGGCATGTGCCTGTAATAAACACACTACGAAATTACAATTTTTAATAAATGAACTGTGTGGAGATTTCCAAGTATTTCCTTATGTTAAGACTTACTTTCAACAACCTTACTTACTTCAAGTCTGAGTGAGATGAAGAAAAGGATGTTCCCACGTGTGAAGGCTTTATGTGAGCATTTTTGTCACTGCACTCATGGAATTGCCCAGGTTTGGAAATAAAATAGGGAGGAAGTTGAAGTTTTGATATTTATTTATTGTTTTTACAAAATTATACAATGTACTGGTAATGTGTGATACAGAACATTGGCCTGTGTGTATGGGTAACAGCAACTGGTTATGGTCTGTCTCTTTTGAAAATGTTTTCAGTTTGTATGTGCACTTGTGATGGAAGTCCTTTTGTTGCTATGCAGTAACCAGGAAGAAAATCTGCACTTTCCATATTGGAGCTGACAACATCCGTGGGAGATGACAGTCTTAATCAATAAGCATCTAATAGAATGCAAACCCCTGAGTGGGAGTCAGTCAGATCCACTTGAGAGTACAAAATTTAGTTTCTTTATGCCTGTTCTGAAAAAGCACATTGGGCTGAATTTAATGATCCCGCTGGGCGTGCAAAATGGTGACGGTCCCATGTGTCATGTGAGCAGCCACACCACCGTGATTATGCGGAGAGTGGCCATTTAACATAATGGAGGCGGCCGTCAACTCCAATCACATGATGGGGACACCAGGTGAGACGCCTATCATGGCGTCAGTTGATATCGGAGCAGGTGCTGGCGCCATCTTTAAAAGCCTGCCAGGCCTGAATTCACTTTTTCCTTGCATTCTACAGCAGTTGATTCATTGGAAACATTTCTAAATTAACATCACTTGCAACTTCAACAAACAACACCTCTGGGAAGACTGCTGAGGATGTCAGACGTCCGAGCAAGGTGGCCCCATGCTTCGATGATGCCTCCCTGCTGATTCTCCTCCTGGCTGCAAGGGAAAGTTGGGAGGTCCTCTTCCCCAGCAATGGCAAGAAGAGGTCCTCCTGTCTGACCAAGCATGTCTGGATAGAGATTGCAGCAGGGGTCAGCAGCTGTGGGGTAACCCGACGCAACTGGGTGCAGTGCAGGAAAAGGGTCAATGACCTCCCGTGTTCAGCCAAGGTAAGTGCCACATTCGAAAATTGCTATGTGTGATTTGGGTGTCATTATACGGTGTGCCACATGGCGAGCATGCCACTGCTATTCTAAAGGGAGAGAGGTAATAACAGATTCATGACAGATGCACGACTGCATCTGTGAAACAAGCCACTCTCGTTTATATCACCGCCCAAGTAAATCCCATGACTGGGCGAGTCAGTATGAGATATATTACATCCCCCAGTTATTGACAAGGGACCCATGTTAGTAAAATGGTCATGGTGAAATGTATGTCAATTTATAATTGTAACATCCTTCCTCTTGCAGGAGAAGAGGGCCCATAACAGGAGGATGGTGGCTAGGACCAGTGGCTGAGTGCCAGACATGTGTCCTCTCAGCCAGGCTGAAGAAGAGGTCCTCGAACTAGCAGGGTGCCAAGGCAGTTGCGCTATATCAGATGGGGAGATCGAGGTCCCTGCGCAAGAGACTGATTATTGCTGATCAGCTAAAAATTCATTAATAATGGAGAGCCACCTCTGGCATGTTGTCCATAATGGGATATGTGTAGCCTAACCCACACATGTTTTTATCTTGCAGGTCGGCGTTCGCAGGTGACTGCAGCCCCAGAGGGACTCCTGTCAACCTTTGAGGAGGAGCAAAACTCAGAGGATGCACCATCCCATGACTCTTCCTGCACCTTCCACCAGCTCAGATACTTTCACCTCGGTGGGTAACTGCTCAGCTTTAGAATCAGGGTCACAAGCTGGTGAGAGCACTGCACATGCGCCTGAGCAGCTGGCTGAGGCTGAGGCAGCCGAGGCCTCCGACAGTCAGAGGGCTGTGGGTGGCCAGGCCCATGCTGAGCCCCAGGATGATGACGAGCCTCTGGTGTCAACAACACAGGGCATGTTAGAGTTGCAGGGAGAGTAAGGCAGCATCTGGCAGAGATGCCAGAGGCAATGCGCAGCCTTGAGCGGATGATGGAGGAGTCCATCCATGCCATGGCTGCTGCCTTGTCCCAGACATGCAAGCGTATGGCTTCATCCATCGAGAGATGAGCGATCCTCATGGAGAGCCACATTCCACAAATCTGCCACAACCTACAAAGCCTCACCTCGGCCATGATCTCAGATCAGCAGTGGCAGGGCGAGAGAAGAACCAGAAGCCTGGATACCTTTTCCACTCCTAGTCCTCTGGTAAGCAGGAAGGTTCAAGTGAGCCTTGAAAGGGAGGAGGAGAGGATGCCCTTCATATCTGGGGGCTCCCCTCAGGGCATTCAGAGTGTGAACAGCGGCTCCTCAGCCCCTCCACCAGTGAGCCCAGCTCCAGCAGCTGCGGCTCCAGAGGACAGTCCTCCACCAGTGCAGGAAACCCTCAGGCAGCCAGGGCCCGCCAGGCCTCAGACACCCAGAAGACGGCTGCCGAAGTTATCCAAGGCCAAGGGGTGGCCTGATCAGCAGCCTGCCTCCAGCCCAGCTGCTAGCGCAAGGGTCACACTGCGTAGAAGCACCCGCAAACGTATATAAAATAAAATCACCTAGCCACACACAGGTAGTCACAGGTGATGCAACTATGTTATGTACAATTTAATTAAATGCTTTTTTGTGCCAATCATTAGCCTTCATTGTGTGAAAACCAGCTTCCATCATTCCTTAATTGTGAGCCACTGAATTCCAACATACCCCTTATTGTAGTGCCAATGTGAATACAGACCTTATTAACATGGCAATGTGACTGAAGACCTAATCAACATAAGCTCTCCCATGGTCCTAGCATACAATGTAGCTGTTCTGCATTCAGGTTACACAGAAGGGAAGGAGGCAGAAGACTACATGCATGAAGGTCAGTCATTATTGCATTCTCTTTGAGGAGGCATCAGGATGGCTGAAAGCAGGTCATTATGAGGTTGTCTCTTGCCTCCTTTGCCTCCTCTCACTATGTCTGGTCTCCATCGCTGTGTTTTCTTCCATAGCTGCTTGGTCCTGTCTCTCCTCTGTGTCTTCATTGGAGGATGTTGGTTGCTCACATATGTCTTCCTCATGTAAGACCTCTCCCTTCTGAACTGTTAGATTATGCAGAGCGCAGCAGACCACCACAATACACAAAACCCTCAGTGGGGCATACTGCAGGGCTCCACCAGATCGATCAAGGCAGCGGAACCTCATCTTCAGTAGCCCAATGGCCTCCTCGATTGTCGCTCCACTGCATTGCGAGGGTTTCCCATAGGTGTCAGAACCCATGTCTTCAATGGGTAGCCCTTGTCCTTGAGAAGCCACCCTTGAGGGTCAGAGTGTGGATTGAAAAGGTGAGGCACCTGGGACTGTTGAAGGATGTAGGCATCATGGTTGTTTCCTGAGAAGCAAGAACACAACTGCAGGAAATGCTTTTGGTGATCACAGACCAGTTGAATGTTGATTCAATGGAAGCCCTTTCTGTTGATGAAGGTTGGTCCGTGGGAGCCTTGATGGCCACATGCATGCAATCTATCACACCTTACACCTGGGGAAATCCAGCTTTGGCCTTGAAACCGATGGCCCTCTCAGCCTGACTGTCTGGCTCTGTCCAGTAGTGCACATAATCATCGGCCCTCTTGAACAGGGCATTGGTTACCTCCTTGTTGCAGCAGTGGGCTGAGGCTGGGGAGACCCCAAACGTGTCCCCGGTGGATCCCTGGGAAACTCCCAGTGTGTAGAAGTTGAGTGTCACGGTTATCTTTAGGGCCATAGGCATAGGGTGACCACCAAATCCCATTGGTTGCAAATTGTCCTGCAGAAGGCCGCATATATTTGTGGCAGCCTCCCTAGAGAGCCGTAGTCTTCGCTGACGGTGTCGCTCGGACATCTGAAAGTAGGTGATGCGAGTCCTGTAGATTCTCTGGCGTACTTGGGCCCTTCTTGGCCTGGCTGGCTGCTGCTTTTCACATCTTGGAGCTTCAGGGTTAAGCACTGCTGCTTTTTGGGCCCACCACCACTTAACATGCCAAAGGGATCCAGAAACACAGGGTGAATTAGTCCCATGGCAGGTGCCCTGGGGCCTTCAGCTCCCTTCAGATGCAGAAATGAGCCTGTCCAGCCAAATATGTTTGTCAATCTTTGCTCGTCTGGATGCCTGATGTACCTCAAGACTAAAGGTTACTGTTGGTCTATCATCTTTCCCACAAACAACCTCTACTATTGCAGAGCACCTCACTGTTACACAGAACCCCCCTGCAGAGCACCCCCGGTACACACATCCACCCTGCAGAGCATCCCTGGTACACACATCCACGTTGCAGAGCACCCCCGGTATACTGAACCCCCTTGAACATTCAACAGAGCGGCAATGGCCGCTGTACCCCCCACTTCCCCTTTGCTGCTATGCTCAGGTTACCTTCCCTTTCACGGCACTGAGGCCTCTTGACTCGGTGCCTCCAGCTTTTGAGGGTCACAAATCTGAAGGCACATGACTGCCGCATGTCCCCCATAAAATTGCGAACCATTCATAGAATCAAAAATGATTACATTCAAATTAATGCTAAACAGCATTTCAGAAATTGAAATTAGATTGATGTCATGTTGAGGCGTCAATACCGCCATGGTACTTCCCCGTCTCTGATATAATCGTGACACTGCGGCACGACTGTGGGTTTCGAAGCGGGCGACTCCACAGTAATTCTCCACCCCACCCCACACCAGCGAATCCGCCTTAGAGGGGGGCACAAAATTCAGTCCATTATGTACATCTCAGTTATTTTTTTAATGATTATAGTCTGTAATAGTTTTTATTTACAGTACTAGAAAATAAATCTTTTCAACAGGGTCAAAAGGGTAATATGGCCTAAAAATCACTGTTGCCAATAATAATGGACAAACACTTGATTTATTTGTGTAACATGCCTTTGTCGGCTACTTTAACAGCAGTAATAATTAATTTACTTTAAATAAGTTAATGCCTCCATTAACATAACGGACAGAATAATGTCATCTGAGCTTCAGCATTCAGCCACAGTACTTTCTAGCCTCTTTTTTTAAGGTTTTACAACTCAAATGCCAAGATTTTCAGCTTCTCCACTTATCAACCTGCAATCTTCCTCCCCTTAATGTGAATTTTGACTGTGTGTTAGTGCAAAAAGGGTGATAGTAAATAGGCAGCCTGTTTTATATCTCTCCCAGGTTTTATTTCTATTGAAGCCAGTAGGCTGCCGATTCACTGTCACTCATTTTATATTATTGCACAAAATCAATATGTGCTCCAAATGGGTGCAAAACCATGAGCAGCCGAGTACAAAAGCCTAGTCAAATTGTTTGAACTTACACTGCATGTTGATCAACAAGTAAAAGAAGAAAACTCAGCTTAATGTTTAGGTGTGATCCTTCATACGGGACTCAGCTCTCAGGTTTTGCTTTGATGACACCAACTTATTCTCATCACTGCTGCAGGCTATTTACAAATTGTTTATTTAAAGTAGTTAAATCATAATCCCTTCTTTCTCTCACCTGCGTTGGGCTGCTGTGCGATTCAGAATAGGAACAGTGAGCTGGCTTTGTCTTGTGAACGTAGAATGCGTTGTCAGTTAGGACTATATTGTAGACGTGTTGGAATATGTTCCAATTCAGAAAATAACCTGATCCACCTGGGGTTAGATTCTCAATGAAATCAACTGGACCCTGCAAAGTTGCATTGAGGTCTATGTATCACCTTTCATTTTCATGTTTAAAATGTATTTAACCCTTTCAGGTAAAATTTAAATTAGTTTTTGACATGAAAGGTAAAATTACAATTGGCACCAAATTGCCAGAAAAATGCACTGAATAAAGTGTGAAACAAATTTCTGTGGGGTAAGATAATTGATCCCAGACACTTCAAGACAGTAAATCTTATACCCTCTGCACTCCTATCCCCCCATTCCCCCTCCATCCCTGCCCCGAAGTAATTTCTAAATTCAGTAACTTCTAAATTTACCATCCAAAAACTGCGCTTTCATGTATTTTAAGTTTTTTCCCCTAAATATTTAAGCAGCTCAAGTTATGATCAGCCTGTGTTCAGCTGCACTTTATGTCTAATGGTGTGTTTTCATATGTCACAAGGCTTACCATCAAGGCTCTTTTAAAGTGGTCAGCTTTTCTGGCACTGTTTCAGCTTTTCTGAAACTGTTGGCCAGGTTTTACTAGTTCTTTAGGTTAGTACTTAGTTTGAGGTGAAAGGCAAAAACAAACATATGTTGCATAATTACTATATATTAAGTCTGTTGATAGTTTGACCTGTTTGGGTCATCACCAGAGAGCTAGTAGTGTTTTTATTGAAATATATAAAAAGCCTCCTTCAGCCCAATGACATCTGTAATACCCTTCAGTGTTTTCTATTTATCCTTCAATATTTAATGTTAATGAGGTTACAGAAACGTTCAAACGCAGGAAGGCTACCATCAGGAACAGTAAGAGGGGAAATAGAGGACGTGATTGTTGGTCCATGGGAACTAAGAGTGCAGGATGGGATACATTCAATTCAGCTTCCTTCTTTTCTGCTTAAAATAGCGACTGGATCATTGCATTGTGATATTTTGTCAGTCTTTTACAAATGTTAAAAAATAGTTGTTGACAAGTGATTCAGAGCACTCAATACCCATTGTTTTACTTCTTTGATGTGCAAGGGATGAGTATGAATACAGCAACAATTCACTATGAACAAGTGCAGATCCCAAGATACCAACAGAGGCTCCAGGATTCTTTAAAAAAAACAGCTGGTTCCATTCAAAAAATGCATTTTATTTCATAATGTGAATTTGGAGCCAAGCACTGCTGTTGTCGTTCCAATCAGCCACAAACTCAAACAGGCACAAAGAGGAAAAGACATCACCTTATATACAACCTATAGGCTCATATTCTTGCTCAATAGCATTGGTTGAAATCTTGGGCATGCAACTAGATTTAGTGACCTCCAAGCTTGTCCACCTGAACCAAACAAGGTTCATACATGAACACCACCCAAGTGATAATACCAAGAGTCTAATCCATGTGATCCACCACTGCAATAAAACAGCCACATCATCTCTGGTCCTTATGGATGCAGTTAATTCATTAAACTGGGTGGAATGGGACTTTCTGCTCTACCATGTTGGAGAGAATGACCTTTGAGAATACATGCAAGGAACAAATTAAAATGTTGTACTTAGGAGTGGGGTGTCAGGAATTGGGTGATGCAGGGGGTTGGATCTTTCGGTTCTAATAGAGCCTAACCCAAAAGGATTAACATCTTCTCTATCTGCTGGCTCTAAGAGTTATATTTGGCAATTCAATTCAGTTCCCAGTGGGCATAGAGACAGAGAATAAAACTGGCCTTTATTTGGCACTCAATGGCACTAAACTGGTCATTGAACTCAGAGGCAACAGGATGACTAAAACCTAATGTTGGGACAGAGTACTCTGTATCGATGCTGCACCTAATGTGAGAATGCCAACCCTTTCAAAATTCACACAAAAGTAAATAAGGCAAAACAAATCACATATTTTCCTCCCAAAGTTGGTGGTGGGCTGTGAATCGAACACCCATCCATCCTCCTAGTGACACAGAGCATGGCATGAAAGGCCTACAAAAACACTGGAGTAAACCTGAGGCCTCCTAGTAAGTGAAAACCCTCAGTAAAAAATATTCCATGCAATGCAATTGTGTTCAAATTATAAGTTTGATGATTTTTCAAGTTGAATTTTCTCTTGTATAGTTCTGTTTTACGTATCAGTCTGATGGATACAAAATTGTACGCATCAAATTAAATCGCCTGTATCTCAGACTTCCATTGGATAATCTTTGTCCTAAGTCATTTATATTATTATCACTACTCCACCTGTGCAAGTGCTTGATTATACATTGCTGCATAGTTGACGTTTTCACTTTTCCTACACAGGTGAGGTTTGTCGCAAATCATACACGCAGTTTTCAAACCTATGCCGCCATAAAAGGATGCATGCTGACTGCAGAACGCAAATCAAATGCAAGGACTGCGGTCAAATGTTCAGTACAACCTCTTCATTAAACAAGCATAGACGATTCTGTGAGGGGAAGAACCATTTCACCACGGGGGGATTATTTGGTCAAGGCATTACCCTTGCAAATGCTCCAGCTCTGGATAAGTCCGGTTTGGTTAACATGAATCATAGCAATCCTGGTCTTGCTGACTATTTTGGTGCAAATAGGCACCCAGCTGGACTAACCTTTCCAGCAGCCCCTGGCTTTCCATTTAGCTTTCCTGGTCTATTTCCTTCAGGGCTTTACCACAGACCGCAATTGATACCTGCTAGCTCACCAGTAAAAGGACCATCAGGCACTGAACAGAACACCAAACACCAAAGCCAATTGTTGGCATCATCACAGATGCTACACAACACGCCTGACATTTTGAAAGCAGTAAATCGACAGTCATCCTCTGATGAAGTCCGGCCAGTTGAGGTTCCATCCGAGAAGTCATCTGAGGAGAAGCCGCGAGGTAAAACCAGTGACCAGTCAGAAAGCAGTGACCTTGATGATGTCAGCACACCCAGTGGTAGTGACCTAGAGACAACATCTGGATCTGACTTGGAAAGTGACGTTGAAAGTGACAAAGAGAAAAATAAAGAAAATGGCAAAACTGCAGGTGACAAAGTAAATAGCCCTCAGAAAGCAGTCCCTATAAACAACAATAAGAAAGATTTTTCCAACCACTCACTTTTTTCCCCTCCACTGGATGAACAGATTGCTGTGACAGGAGCTGTTAATGATTCTATTAAGGCCATCGCTTCCATCGCTGAGAAATACTTTGGCTCTACTGGACTTGTTGGCATGCAAGACAAAAAAGTAGGGCCACTGCCATACCCCTCTATGTTCCCCTTTCAATTTTTCCCTGCGTTTTCTCAACCAATGTATCCATTCCCAGATAGAGACTCGAGTGCTGTACCTTTAAAAATAGAGCCGCAATCACCAAGTGAGCTGAGAAAGCTAAGGAGTGGAAATCCTGAGTCACCATTTGACCTCACCACCAAACGCAAAGAAGAGAAACTAATGCCAGCTGTGACCTTAAAGCCACTGACTTCCCATTATACCAGTGAAGAGCAACCACTGGATTTAAGCATGAGCAGCAGAAGCCGAGCCAGTGCAAGCACCCAGGTAGAACCACGGAAAAACCACGTGTTTGGGGAGAGGAGGGATTCCAATGTTGAGCAAGCCAAAAGTTCAGACCATTCTCTGCAGCATGCCAAACCAACCCCTTTCTTCATGGATCCTATTTACAGGTAAGACAACATGTTGCACTTGGTTTGACACTTTAATGAGAATTTAGTTGAACATGTACAAAACTAATGAGGATTGTTATACCGCATCTCAAAGTAATATAGAGCAATTCCACGGAGTCTACTTTCATTTTGAGTGCAAAATTATAATTTTCAATAACCACTCAAACCATGTTCCCAATAATTCTGCTGTCTCTGACAGCTTCACATTATATGTTTGGTAAGCATCACACTCGGCTTCTCATTGGCTAGAATATCCCAGTAAAACCTGTTCCTGCCTTGGATAGCACACTCCTTTTCAAGTTCAGATACTAACTGCTACTTTCAGTGATAGGAGGTAGCTGCACAAGATAAATTCCAAGTTATTGTCATTACTTAAAGGAATAGTGCACATTATATCATCCCTACACTGTTACATCTCATAATATTATTTGGTTCAATTAAGCTCTCTAGTAATTTTGGATTTATCTTACCTACCACACCTTTGAGTTTGTTGGTTTATGACTAAGTAGACTAGTTTTGTTCTTATTTTTTAAGCTCTCTTATTTAAAAATATTGCTTTTTGTTCCCCTTTTTACATTTTCATATACTGATAACATTCCACTGCAGAGAGGAACAAGAAACATTCCCCTGCATCTACCAATGCAACTCTGTACTAATCGGTTCCCAATGAAGCAGCATCCCAATGAACTTTTCATTCCCTTCTCCAATGTGGTAGAGTCTTTATTTGCTGTAGGTACCTCTATCTGATCATCTGCCTGAGATCAATGTGAAGAGAATCACAGGCACAAAATAGCATGCTACCATGACCAAAAGTAATATTTATATAGGTTTTCTTGCATCAAACTTTGGACTTGTCTGTTACAAATGGCTTTGGTTCAGGCAGTAAACTAATGCATTGCCCTCTGTGTAGTTTTTCCAAAATGTTTTCATCAACTGAGATTAATTTTGTTAATTTTGTTAATAATTTTGTCAAAGTAGAGTGGAAAAAAGGAAACTTTCTGACCCAGTTGAAGCACTAAAGGAGAAGTACATGAAGCCTGCTCCTGGTTTCTTATTCCATCCACAGGTAAACTGATTTCCTTGTTCATTGGGCTCATTTTCATAAACATTAATACGGTGTTATTTTAGACTAATACTTTAGAATTATTATGTTTCAGTACCATAGTGTATTTTTGCTTGTAGTGTTTTTCTAAGAATGTTAGACCTCAGTAGTGCAGTGTATTATTATATAGTGTATGTCAGGGTATTAAACCAAGTAGCATTTTGCATTATTATTTATTATATGCTCGGACTATTATGGTCCAGTTGTACAGTATAGGGGTACAAACCCAGGAGAACAGTGTATTACTGTTTAATATATATAGACATTTTAAACCCCAGGAGCACAGTGTATTAATATCTATTATTTGTAGAAGTATTAAACATGGTGCACTGTATATTATTATTTAATTTACGCCATGGATGAAGGGATCGAGTATAATGTAACCAAATTTGCTGGTGATGAGAGAATGTGAGGAGGACACAAAGTCTGCTAAGGGATATTGATAGGTTAAGTGAGTGGGCAAAAAATTGACAGTTGGATTATAATATGGGAAAATGTGAGGTTATTCACTTTAGTGGGAAGAATAGAAAGCAAAATAATATTTAACTGGAGAGAGAATACGGAATGAAAGACTTGCATTTATATAGTGCCTCTCACGACCACTGGACATCACAAAGCACTTTACAGCCAACTGAATACTTTTGAAGTGTAGTTACTGTTGTAATGTTGGAAACACGGCAGCCAAGTTGCACACAGCAAACTCCCACAGATAGCAATCTGGGTAATAGTGACCAGATAATCTCTTTATTACGACATTGATTGAAGGTAAATATTAACCAGGACACCGGGGATAACGCCACTGCTGTTCTTCAAAATAGTGCCATGGAATCTTTTACATTCACCCGAGCAGGCAGATGGGGCCTTGATTTAATGTCGCATCTGAAAGACAGCACCTCCAACAGTGCAGTGCTCCCTCAGCAATGCACTGGAGTGTCAGCGTAGATTTTTGTGCTGAAGCCCTGAAGTGGGACTTGAACCTGGAACCTTAGGATGATGGGGTTGTCTTATAAGGAAAGGTTGAGTAGGTTGGGCCTATATTCACTGGAGTTTAGAAGAATGAGAGGTGATCTTATTCAAATATGTAAGATTCAAGGGGGCTTGACAGGGTAGAAGCTGAGAGGATGTTTCCTCTCATGGGCTATCTAGAACCATGGGCATAGTTTCAGAATAAGGGGTTCCCATTTAAGGCAGAGATGAGGAGAATTGCTTTCCTCAGAGCGTCATGAATCTTTGCAGTTCTCTACCCCAGAGAGCTGTGGAGGCTGAGCCATTGAATATAGTCAAGGGTTCTGGGGAACAGGCAGAAAAGTGGAGTTGAGGCCAAGATCAGAACAGCCATGATCTTATTGAATGGTGAAACAGGTTTGAGAGGCTGTATAACCTATTCCTGCTCCTATTTCTTACGTTCCTATGTTCTTATCCAGTAGTACAGTATATTGTTTGTTATATGTAGGAATATTATATCCAATAGTGCCGTGTATAATTTTATATTATATGTAAAAGTATTTTGCTCCAGTATTACTGTGCATTATTGTCTGATGTATAGGAATATTAAAGTTTAGTAACATAGTGGATCATTAGCCCATGTTGAAGTGCTATATCCCAGTAACACTCATTTTTAGGAAAATGTTTCTATACGAACAGATAAATATTTAATCTTCCAGTTCTAATAAAGAAAATAGTTCACCATTATCATCTTTTGAATTCCTAGCCACCTTCCTCTCAAGTGACAAATTTATATCACAAAATATCACATAATTGTAAATATAGAAGGAGGTGGCAACAGGAAGTACCCAATAGTAAAGTTCTGAAGCAGGTCAAAATGGAAACATTACTAAAAATATGAAACTTGTGGAATGTTTCTGGTTGCAGCATAATCATGGTTCAGGAGATCTTGAAGTTTTTGCTGGAAAATGGTGCTAGTTTGTCTTTCAAAGCCCAAATTTCAACCCTCCTAGGATTGCTTGACAATGACAGTTATAGAATATGAAACATTTTATTCTTTCACTTTGTTTTATCCCAAACACATTTAAGGGTCAAGCCTATGCCTGATACTGTTCACATTGACCATTGTGCCCCCCACCACCCCATCCTTCAGATATCATTATCCAGGTACACATGACTAACACTTGGGCGACATTCAAACTGGTGTCTCAATTTAATCCATGTGTCATTTTAGAGTTCCCAGGGGAAAGGGTGGGGGCAAGATCATGGTGTTCACATTGTTGTTAAAGCTAATGGAGTGGGGGGATGGTGGTAGGGTAGATTTCCAGCTTGTCCCTCTGGCTTAAAAGTGGTGTTGCTGATCAGTCACCAGTTATAGAAACCATGTGAATTTCATTTTCATGGAAGACAAGTTGAAAATCTACTCCATATCAGTCTGGGTTCAGACTGTTATCATAATAACTGCATTCACCTGAATTTAGTTGTCCTGAGGGACAGCAAGTGTATCATTATGTCACTGGGCCAGTAATTCAGAGACCCTTAACTATATTTGCAGATAATTGATTTGTCTGATTTTTCTATTTTCTTTGGACATTTATTTTCCTAGGGACTGGCAACTGAATTTTCCTTTGTGGGTCGGGAACCCACACATGCACACATGTTGGGATCCAGAGGACGATTTTGGGGAGGCGGCCAATTAAATAGCCGCCTCCCGGAGCCCTGTTCAATTAAGGATCCCAAGGCTGGAGGGCCAATAGGAAGCTCTCCAGCCCTCATAGATCAGCAGGCCCACCATCAGAGGTGGGAGCTGCCGATGTAGGTAGGTGAAACAGAGGGCACCTCAAGATGGAGGCACCCTCTGAGGACTTCTTAAAAACAAAAAGCGGCCACAGCTACCAGGCTGTCATTGTGGATGGGGAATCCCTTCACTGGTCGGCCTATGGCTGCAGCTGTAGCCTTAGTATGTCAGCTGCAGGGAGGGAGGTTTAAAACTATGCTGGAGTGCTGGCTCCCATCTGCCGTCGTGTTTTGGCTGCTGCGGGGTGGGGGCGGCCGGTGGATGACTGCAAAATTCCAGTCAGCCTCAGGACATTGACCTTAATGGGCTGCCTGCCACTTCCGGATGGGTAGTCGTCACCTCCCCCTCACCCCACCCCCAAACCTGCCACTACCAAAATGGCCCAAAGGCAGGTACATGCTGGCAAATCAGCACATAGCTCTTTGACAACAACAACAATTGTATTTATATAGTGCCTTTAACATAATAAAATGCCCCAAGGCACTTCTCGGATGCATGATAAAACGAAGTATGACGCCAGTCTTCCAGCCCTCCTGGCTCTGATGCGTTTTGAAAATTCTGCCTCCAGAATAAAGTTTCAGCAAAATGTTTTTTGCAAGGCACTTTTCCTCATGTACTTTTGATGACATCATAGTTAACCCAGCATCCAATTCAAATTCACATTTAATGCCTTCTATCCATATGGGGACCAAAATTTCCCATTGTCCCTTTCATGTTATGAAATATACAGGAAAATGCTTCTCTTCATCTTTCTCATCTCGTGGTATACCTTCTTCCTTAGGTTCCTCATTGGAATTGGCATAACAGATACTGATTCATTGTTTTTTATTAATATGACTTGGGGCATTGTTTTCTTCTTCCTGCCTCCAATCTAGCAGCACTGACTGGCTTCCATCAACACCTAGCTAAATAGTCCTTATTAAATTATCAGTCTGAATGATTTTTCTTTTACCTCTAGCAAGGTTGAGCAACTCTTGTTCACTTTGGAGTTGTTGGACTCTGTGGCCTGGCAGGTGTGAATCACAAGGGCTATTTTGAGAGCGCTACCATACATGAGTTTACCAACAATTTCCTCTGTACTAACATTTCCTTCAAACAACAGGCAAAATGGTCTTTTAATGTACCATTGAGAAAGAACAACAATTTGTATTTATATAGTACCTTTAATGTAGTAAAACATAGCAAGGTGCGTGGGAGCACCATCGCCTCCAAGTTGCACACCATCCTGACTTGAGCATATATGGTTGTTCCTTCATCATTGCTGCATCAAAATCCTGGAACTTCCTACCTACCAGCACTGTGGGAACACTTTACCACACAAACTACAGCAGTTCAAGAGAAGGTTCTCCACCACCTTGTCAAGGCAATTAAGGTTGGAAAATAAATGCTGGCCTTGCCAACGATGCTCCAAGCCAAGAATGAATATTTAACAATGTCTGGAATAGCAATAGAATATTGACCTAATGCCTAGTGAGCCTATGCTCAAATCTCAGCCTGTGTTATCGTACAAATCCAGTTCCCTTTATTGGGCACATTTTGGTCAACATTCACCAAAGGAGACATTCTGTAAGTGAAGCATTAGCTGAAGCAATCATAGCTCTTGTTAGATAGTCACATAATGAGTGTGAAGGCACTCCAAAGAAGCCCATTTTTAGACTTTCTCCTTTCAACAGTAGGGGAAGATAAATGGCAGCAGTGAAAGAAAGGGCTTAGAAAGTATTTTGAACGTGTTTGAGGGTGAGAAATAACAAAATAAAGATCCATGACTCCCCTAGTTCCTGTATAAGTCTGTAGCATTATGATCCTAGTCCCATTCCTCAGTTGTGAACCGTTCCATGAGGGCGGCCTGCTGTGATATCACTTACTCAAACTCCTTAACGAGAAACAAAATATGCCGTGGCAAATCCAATCGTCCAAATCAGGGCACAGAGTGTTCTGACTAAAGGAATAAGAAACAGATGAGAAATAGTTATTCACAGTCTCTAAATGGAGAGAGAAACAAATAATGTGATGAAAGGATTGATTAAGCCCCTGCCGTTTAGTTCAACTTTGAACTAAAGGTTTTCAGATCCAATTGTTTGGGCAATATTCAAAGTAGTGGCAAGGAGACAGTGCCTAATAAGGCATATCATTCATCTCTAGTCATGCTGTTGTACTGCAGAACTGCTTCCTGAATGCTTCTTCAGCACTGCTTTCCAGTCCCTATGCAGCAGAAACTGCTGCATTTATATTCCAGGACAAGTTCTATGACAACTGATTCCACTTTAAAACATCTGCAATGCATAAGCCTATGCATGTGCAATTGTTTTGGAATCACTGTTCACAGCTATTTAACTGGTAGTAGTGCCTTCCTCAATGTAAGGGGCAAGAGTGAGTGCTTCAGCCACTTGGATCACTGACAACCAAAGAACATAGCCACAATTTAGCATCCTAGAAATTACAGCACAGAACCAAGCAATTCAGCCAACTGCAGCTGTTCTCGTCTAGTTCTTCACTTGGAGCCATCTCCCAGAATTTTGAAAGTGTCCGTTTGGTCTCCCTCTACTTGTCTTTTTCTGTTCTGAGGAAACCCTTCCTTCAAACTGTTCCCAAGATTCTGGTCTGCCTTAGATATTCTCTTGAGTTCAGCCAGTGTTGGTCACTCCCATGAGCAGTCAGTCTTATGTTTGAGAGTGTGACAATACAGCCTAAAATCTAATTGTACAATTGTGTAACCCAGGAGTGTAATAATAGGATCCGTTTGTGATTGGAACAGTATACTATATCTTGTACAAAAACAAGAAATGCTGGAATCACTCAGCAGGTCTGGCAGCATCTGTGGAAAGAGAAGCAAAGTTAACGTTTCGGGTCAGTGACCCTTAAGAAGGGTCACTGACCCGAAACGTTAACTCTGCTTCTCTTTCCACAGATGCTGCCAGACCTGCTGAGTGATTCCAGCATTTCTTGTTTTTGTTTCAGATTTCCAGCATCCGCAGTATTTTGCTTTTACTATATCTTGTACTTCTCCAATTTTTTTCAAAAGTGGAATGAGAAACATTTGCCAAGACAAAGCCAGTACAGATCATTAAGCTGCTTTAATTTACAGGTGACAAGTGAACATGCAGTATAATAGTCAACATAAATTCTGCTTACATACTTAGCTGTACTCACTTCTCTCCTCAAAAACATTTGCCAAGAGTTAGGAATGCTTGTATCTCCTTCAGGTTCCGCTGCTAGTACAAACATCCAGGAATGCGCAATGCTTTCAACCAGAACAACATTCCCATTCTGGGATCTCTGTTGTAATGTAGAATATGGAGCACTGTCAATTCAAAGTAGTCTGATCCTTTCTGGGTTTGGTGTTACTATGAATATGCCTATTATTCTGTGTAGTGATTAAAAAAAAAACAAGCTTTTTGCATTCATTCCATCACCTTTTGCTGGGAGGTCAAAATTTGGTACAGTATTCTGGCTGGTCAATGCCAAGAATAGTCACATCTTTGATATGTGTACCAAGCAAGTAACTCATTGTTCAGTCCCAGTAACTGACCAGCATTGTACCAAAGTGAAATTAGGCACATTCATGTGGCCTACAGTAATTCAGCATGTACAGTCCCTGCCACAGCCCCCGCCCCTGCCCAGGAAAGTGGGAATGGGGTTCTTTAGACTGAAATAGTCAGTAGTGCTCCCCAGCCTGCCGTTTGAAATATTCATGAGAATCCCTAACTGAATTTCCCACTGCTCTTGCATCTAAACAGATTGATCACCAGCTGGCAAAAATTGCCCGAGCTGTGGTGGAATTTTGAACTGGGTGGATTTCATGTTAATTCCCTCTCACAGCTATAAATAAATGGAGTGGTAATAAATGAAGTGCTGCAGACTATTGATTGCAAAATTACCACTGGATTGCAGCTTTGCAATTCTTCAGTTACTTCTGTGAATTGAAAGAATAGGCTTAGAAATTCTTTCTGATTTATGTATAATAATTCAAAGCTAAAGTAATATAGTTACCTTGGTAACTAAAATATGTTGTATGACAGCTCTTTTCATTTTTAGTAACATATTTTACTGATGTTCATGTGGTTATATGGCTAAGCGTCCATAGGAAAAATATTGTGGTTTTTAATATGGATATAATAATTATAAATCAAAATGATAACCGAGATGATTAGAATGTGAATATGAGTAATGTATTATTATTATTTTTATATTTATAATGATGCGGGGTTTAAGCTGCCATAAGCCAAATCGACAAATGCTATGACACAGTTTGATATAGGCTGATAATTTCCACCTTAGCTAAATGTCCAGATAGCCAACTGGTTCTGCCGCATACATTCCCATTAGTTTACTTACTATACTTTATATTTTCCTGTAAAGGTTTTAAAATGCTGTTAAAATCTGCAAACCTTACACTAGTCCATTTGTGTTAGTTACTGAGATCTAGCTTTATGCATAATTACATCAATATGCATTTTTTACAAGTAGAATGGTAACCCCATTCCTCCCTCCAGGCATCACTAAGACCACCATCACTATAGAATCCCCTTTCCTATGTGCTGAAGCAAAGTGAAGATCAATTGATTTTTATGCAGCATTTTTGATGAGCTTTCCATATCCGGTTGCACGCTCACTTCAGCTCCAACAGCTGGTTCTGGGATGGCCTTTGCTGTACTAACCAACAGCCTCCCTAGCTGGCAATAAAACCCAGTTTAGTTTTCATCACCACCTCTTACTATATGTCCTGTTGAGTCTCTGTTCTGAGAGTGGCTTGCACAATACTGATCAACTGTCACTAGTGCAAGACTGTGCTTAGTGACTGGCTCGCAGCCTCCAATCTCTGACTGCAGACCGCTTGTACATAATGAGATCGGAGTGCCACTAGTTTGAATGAATTACTAAAAAGTTCTGTCAAAGTATATCGCCTTGCTGTATCACTCGAGGTAAAAAAAATTCTAAGCAATAATGCATCCTTAATTATAACCTTGAAAGATTTTAAAACTTAAGTACACCTCTTTAATACAATTATTAAATTTAAGGTAATTCCCCACTCATTCTGCACTACCCTGCTGTTGATGCCACATATTTAATGCTCATTGAATTATGTCGTCCAGCTGAAGAGGTCATGTAAAAAGGAAAAGGATTGTTGCAATTTAAACTAAACAAAAAAAAAAGATTTTTTTTTAATAGTTCTTTTTAAAAAGAGTAACTCTTTTAATGCCAGAAATTTTGCGCTATGCTGTTAATTGGATTTTATTTTAAATTTAAAATGTAGGTATTTAATGCATTACCAGCATTGCTGAACTGTTATACACATCTCATTATACACCTTGATAGATATTGGATACTACAAGAAGTGATTGAGCTTTGGCAACTTGAATATAGATTAACAACATCTGGAAAAAAGGTCACGGGAGCAGGTCTAGAGCATTGATTTTGGGAAAAACTTGCATGGAATGTTTATTTAAATTTGCCTATTCAGAGTATCACAGCTTTTAAAAAAAATTATAATTTCAAAAGTGACATTTTAAGATGCATTTTTAATTGGCTTTGGTAATAATCAAACACCAGCAGTAAGGGGTAACATTAAACAGTGCAACAACAACAACTTGTATTTTTTTGGTGCCTTTAATGTAGTAAAACATCTCAAGGTGATTCACAGGAGCGTTATCAAACAAAATAAGTTAGAAACCAGTGAAACAGAATCCTGAGCAAAGCCTGGTGCCAAAATAAGCCCTGTTAAACCACTGGAAAGAGAGGATCAGATGGCAATAAATAAATAGAAATGATGATGTTTCAGAATCTAGCTATGCTGGACAATACATATTTGACACTGCTTCTAGGTTTATGCTGGGAGAAGGGGTATGAACCTGGTGTCATCAATCTAACATCAAAAAAACATTGCGAATAAATGATTTGAGGCCTCCCTAATAACTCTGATGTTTAAGCTTTTGAAAAAATCTGATCAGCGGACATGCAAACAATATCATTTGTCATTTGTAAACAATTATGGCAGCTGAAAGAGACGCAGTTTGTGGATTGTAATTTATTTTTGTATTTTGGTCCTACTCCCTAGTTCCGCTTGCCTGATCAGAGAATTTGGGTAAGTTCCTCTGCTTATAATTCCAAACCATAATTCATAAGGATCAAAATGGTTTATTAAATGGTGCATAACTCATGATGATTTAAAATCCCCTGCCCCTCTCCCTACCCTCCACAAATAAAAATGTAAATGTTTGCCATTTTACTTCAGGATCAGATTGCATTACCATAATCACAAGCAGTATTTAAGTAATTCACACAGTAGGCTGAGTTATAAATCACTCCATCTGGTAATTCAAACGATAACAGGGCCTCTCAATAGCCACTTGTATTTATTTCTGTCACCAATAGATTAGAGCTGGTGAATAGCAGAGTTTGTAATAATTGCTTAGGCCATTGTTGATCATATCTTTGCTTTCACAAAAAAAAAGGTTAAAAATATTTGCTTTTGTCCAATAATGGCGACGTCTGCATACTTGATTTGTGCTGGGAATAGAGTTAAATGCTGGATTGCATCAGTACAAGGTTAACAGTCTCAGTGGGATTAGAAGGGGGTGGTATTATTTCCTTATTCAGACATCTGGCTGTTGATAAGATCAGTGATTCTGAGAAAGTAAATCACAAATTATTCAGCTGCTAAGTAATACTGTCATTCACTGATATTAAGTATGTCTTACATCTATATAGGGCAGTAACTGCAGTGATTTCACTCCCTGGGGATCTTTGAATAAATATGTTCCGGCTTTTTAAGCTGTTTGATGTGATATGTGCTTTTATCAGATTATAGCTTTACAAAAAATAATATTTTCCTCTAATAATAATGTTCAGTGTTTCCTTGGAATTTGATAAACCAATACAAACCTGATCACATCATATTGGTTAATATAACCAAGTACTTTATATCACAAATATTAAGAGTCCTAATTTATTCTTCACCTATCTTGATCTAGACAGTGCTGGTAAGAATGCTTTAGGTTATGATTTCCTGCTGCCCAGTGAGGTGATCCCAAGATTTTACTGTAATTAGATAAATGACTACCAAACCCTCTGGTACTATAGATGAGTCAATCTAGTGTCTCATTGAAGCTAAGAATACAATGTTCCCTTTTTTCCGGAATCTGAAAAAGAGCTTTGCTGCTCTCTACTAAAGTCTATACCATTTCTTTGTGATTTCCAGTCATGTGCATTATCACTTAAATGGAAGTGTTACTCTCCTGGCCATTGTATATACCATTCAAAAATAGTATGTTCACAGTTAATCCATACAAAGTGACCAGAGTATTCCTTCCTCCCAGAATATCGAATACTATAAACTTACCTCTAATCATTTTGCCATTAATAAGATTAGTTGTTAATGCTATTAAAAATAAGGTTTAAAAATATTCATGTCATACTTACTGTTTCAAAACACAGCAATATAACTTTCCAGTGAATATCACATACAGAGATGATCAGTTTCAATGCAAGATGAACTCTTTTCCCATAAGTGTTTTATCTTTTAAAAATGTAACTGTTTCTTTTCATTTCATTTGGTCCTTATTGCAGTTATTGCATTGTTTGTTCTATTATTGTCGTTGCCCATTACTGATGGATGTGATTTTGAACCACTACTGAAACAGTACTAACAATTAGTTGTTTTTTAATTTATGAAACTTCCCACTCAAGAAATATTGCAACAAATTTAAAACACTTTTAAAATAATAAGTGCACCTTCTTGGTTAAATTCAGATAGTCATAATTGAGATTTTCAACAAGGATTATTGAGTGTATCCCAGCTTCTCTGATGATGATGTAATGCACACTGCCTAGATATCCACCTCCCATCAACCTTCTCCTGAACCTGAGCAATCGTATTAATGTTAAATCCCCCTCTCAGCAGATGGATATTACATTGTTAAAAATGAGTCGGCATAGTAACTACACATTTTATTTAGAAAAAAACTGTTCCTGCTCTCAATGATTTATTTCCAAACCATTTTCCAGAAACTGCTTCTGAGTATGAATTATTAATATAATAACTTCCTATGTATTCATTATCCTTTCCCTTAACTAGTCAGTGTAAGACCTTTCTACCCTTTTGTCATAACTAGGTGTCACAGGTTCTCTCTTCTCTCTTTTTCGTAATGTTTTAATTGTTATCCTGTCATCTCCATATGTTTCAATAGATTTGTGCTCTTGTTTAAAACAATTATACAAAAATATATTTGTAATGTACACTAACAATAAAATATATATACATTTTCAAATAGCATCTTAAATATAGTACATATATGTAGATATACCTATATATATATATAATGTAATATATTTAAAAATATATGGATTGACAAAACATTGGGGGGGGGGAAGAATTCCCTTGTAACACACAGCAGCATCATTAGTACCTATGTCTGCCCTTTGATCTGTGATGTCAGCATCCTTCATATTGACAAATGTGCTGTCCAGTTGCATTGTGCAGGGAATGTTTTAGCAGCTATGAATGATTATGAATCAAGCCTGAGAGCAGGCAGACCTTAGTGCCTTCCAGTGCTTTCACATTTGCTGTGTGACAAGTAAATGCATCTAGACTTTCCTTGGAGATTTTCAAATGTTTGATGAAAGACATTTCGCAAATTGGCAGAGGTGCCTTGTACAATGCAATTTGTAACTAGCACCGAGAGTTATAGTGTGAAAGGGAGAGAGTGGGCGACTGGAGCAGTCCGCAGGTTATGGAATGAAGGTACTTACTGTAAATGTAAACAATTAATTGGGGAAGTATAAATACATCAGCTGCTCCATTGCATAAGGAAGAACCAAATCTAAAAGAAATATCCCTGATAAATCCCCACTGCAGCTTCTCGACAAGCTATGAGGTCTAAATGTATAATATTCATAAATTTATTTATAGTCACCTCAGTGGCAAAAAAACATTTTTATCCACTTAAATATTTCAAAAAGTGTCAGTATTTTCATAAGCCCTGGCTTATTTAGCCATATAGTTGGGACATTAATACCTTTATTTTGCATTCTTGAAAAAAATGTAATTTCTTTTCTCTCTCTCTCCTCCACTTCTTCCCCCACATGTCAGATGTCAGCGATTGAGAACATGGCAGAGAAGCTGGAAGGTTTCAGTTCACTGAAGCCAGAAGCCAATGACCTCCTACGGTCTGTCCCTTCAATGTTTGATTTTAGGGCTCCCCCGTCTGTCATTCCTGAAAGCCTGCTGCGAAAGGGGAAGGAGCGGTATACCTGCAGGTAATTACAGTTCCCACAAAAAGGGAAATATAGTAGCAGTAACACTTTAATAGTTTCCATACATTTTCTTTTGCAAATAATTATAATGAAATAAAGAAAATGGCAGCCATATTGTGTCATCTTGTAACAAGAGTGAAAATAGGGAAAGTTAGTTTAGTTAAAATCTTCAAAAAAAGAAAACAATCTGTTTTATATTCTCAACTAACTAAAGCCAAATCACAATGCATTTTCATAAAAATAGTAATGCAATTATTGGTTACCTAGCAGGATCACTCAACAAGGTGGATTGAAGCTTGAGTCTCATCCACAAAACTGATTGACTCTGCACTGCCTGATAGTGGTATTTATTTATTTAGAGATACAGCACTGAAACAGGCCCTTCCATTGAGGAAAATGTCATCACTCTTAGGGTGCCCTATCACTGCAACTCACCTGCCTTTCAGGGGAAATGATGCCACTCCTAAGTGAAGCTTGGTCCCACCTGCATCTTTGGACAGGGCAGTTTCATTAGTTGTGTGCTTGAACACTAGGTACAGCATATTCCATATTGAATGGCATTTCCTCCCACCACTGACCATAGGAGTGTATTAGTGGTAAAAATGACTCAACAGCATTTTTGGCTTCTAGCCTGGAGGAATCTAAATAAATAAGGTAAGAAACAATAAATATGAAAACTAGAGCAATCATAGAAAATATAAACAGAAAATGCTAGAAATATACAGCCCATCAGGCAGCATCTGTGGCGAAGGAAATAGAGTTAACATTTCAGGCCGGTGACCTTTCATCGGAACTGATAACTCAATCGTACAAGTTAGTTTTATTTAACTGGCATGGGAGACATTTCAACATCTGAACATGCCTGAGACTATATAAGTAAATAGGCTGATCATATCTAATCCTAAAGTTATTTATATATGATGCAACAGACTAGGTTATAATAATCGCAGAGCTTGGTCGAGTCACATATCTTGAGTTAAAAAGAATTGGCTTCATTGTGTGTTCTTTAGCAGCAGCAGTGATTCTCTGGCGATATTTTTTACCTTCAGCAGTAAACTGGTGGAGCAGATCACATTGATCACTATTCACATTGATCTCAATAGAAATGAAAATTGTGTAGATTCTATGGCAGGAGAAGATGCTGTGGACTAAAGTTGGTCAGGGATGTAGAGTTCAAGAAGATTGCAGAGGTATGAGGGGCAAAGCCATGAAAACATCTAAACACATGGATGAGGATTTGAAATCAAGGAACCGGAATAGGAAGCCAATGGAGGGTATCAAAGATAGGCGAATGAGATTTAAGCAATGAAGATCTGAATGAATTAGAATTGTGTAAGGTGACATTTGGGAGCCCAACAATAACAGTTGAATTAACAAAGGTGAAAATGGGTGATTCAGAGGCAGTGAAGGTGCAATCAGAGCAGCAACATTTGATGTTTTGGAGATGAATATAAGCAGCCTTGGTAATGAACTGGAATTTGAGGTTTGAAGCTCAGTTCAGAGTCAAGCGGGGACATTGAGTTTGTGCACTGTCGGGATGAACATGAGTGGGCATCCAAGGTGTGAGATTGGATCAGGGGTTGGGTATGGAGTTCCAAGGTGGGACCAAAAGACATTACTTTGGTCTTTTCAGTGTTGGGCTGCAAAAAATTCGTCTACACCTTGAGCTCAGACTGGTCATCCGATGACTTAGCGCCACACAAGTGATCAAGGTTGGAAGTAGAGAGATAAAGCCAGTGCCTCTTCTACAGGGCCCAACTGCTAGCTGGCCTCAAGTTAAATGAGCAATTTCTCATAATTTTATAAAGTTCTTCAATCTGGTTTAATATGCACATTTTAGGAGATTTCCAATCTGAATAGTACTGTACCCCTCAGGAGATAACTGAAACTGATGAGTTCTCTGCTACTTTGAAGATAGCAGTCTACTGATTACTGGACCGACTGTAAACATTGGACTGTGACTAAATCTGTACTCATAATTCAATCAGGCTAGTACTGTACTCAGTGGTGATACTCTATCCTGTCCGGTACTATGCCCAGTGAAGAAATTGGGAGACAGTCTGGTTTGACTCATATGTACATGAGTAATTTTATCATCTGTATTATTCACTTGGATGAAAATCAAAAGTAATTTGGGTTTTTCTGTTGTGTCTATATATGATTATATCATTTCTGAACACAAATATTATCCACATGTGGTTTATGAGGGGAACACAAGGCATTGGAGCACTAGCCTGCTGTGTCATAGTGATGGGACGTGCTGTCTTCTATATAGTGAGTTACCAATCTCCATTTTGCCATTGTGATGAAGTGCTGAGCAGAGGCCAAAGCCTTGCCCTAGGGAGAGAAGAAAAATCAAACAGTGGATCTCTCTAGGCTGCTCTTGCACACCTCTGGGTGCTCAGTTTTGGAATGACACTGGCAGAAACCTGTGGAAAATTGCACTCTCACCTGGGGATGATGCAAATTGCTGAGGGACTAAGAAAGCGAGAGAGTTCAAAGAAAGGAGCCTGTAATAAGGGAGTATTACCACAGAAAAGAAACAATTGGGGATGTACAATTGTGTGCTCCTTGTATCCAGGGAATTTAAGCATTTCTGATTTCAGGAGGTGACGGCCAAAGTACTTGCCAGGAAAAGCTCTTTTCTGTTTCCTGCCTAACGACATTCAGATTGCTGTAATTAGAAAAAGAGGTTTCCTTTCAAGACGAAATTAACCATTCAAATCATGATTTATAAATAAATGGCATTTAAAAAAAATCTTTTCCTACTCCCTGTGCACCAAACAAACTAATGCAGAATGAATTCCATGTCTGTTCCTTGTAACAATCCGTCTGATCTTGTTTTTCTTCCCATAACAGATACTGCGGTAAGATTTTCCCAAGATCTGCAAACCTGACCCGGCACCTTCGGACACACACTGGAGAGCAACCTTACAGGTTAAAATAAACATATTACAGAAAATCCCAGCTATAAGTAGCACCTGTGTAGAGGTTGCTTCCTTACTGAGGTGTTCACCAGTCAGTTTCAAAAAACAGTCAAGTCTCCGAAACTAAAAGATAAAAGCATTTGCAAGAAGATCTAATTTATACACTGTATTTCACAGTAAACACTCCAAAATGGGGTGACTGTTTACATTTTAGGCTTTGAGGGAGCTCATATAAGTTGGCACACTAATATAAAATGATGCAGATCATGCTTTGGCCACTAATGCACCATAATAGAGTCTCTGAATTTCGATCCAGTGTAATTAAACATTTTGAAGTGTGAGTATGGATATTTGTGTCAAAAGGTACTGAATTATCATAACAGTTTTTGCAAATTCATAAAATTCTCCCTCACTGAGCTGAAAGTTGCTTTAAACATACACTTGTGACCAGATAGCGCCCTTTTCTGTGTAAATTGTGAGACTCATTTATTTCCTATTGAATCCTCATTCTCCATCTTGATTTTCTGGAACATTTTCCCAAATATTATCCAGTAATCATGTGCATTTAATTTTGCACTTTTTTACACTTTATGTGAACACTACTGGTGAAACTCTCAGCAGTGAGCTGGAGCATTTGGATCACAATCAGGAATCTCAAAAAGGAGTTTGAAGCAGATCTGCCTGCTAACAGAAAACATCCAAATCACTCCCACTAATAGAACGCTCACCATTTATCAGTGAATGCAGAATTTATTCCATGCAACATGAGTGACTCAGCCCATTGATGACTTTGTAGCTTATCAGTTATGTTCCTTTTATGTGTGCCATAAATTCTGTGCAGTACAGGCAGCGCACTGCACTGTTGGAGGTGCCATCTTTCAGATGAGTCCTTAAACAGAGGCCCCATCTGCCCCCTCAGGTGGATGTAAAAGATCCCACAACACCATTTCGAAGAGGAGCAGGGGAGTTATCCGCAGTATTCTGGCCAATATTTATCCCTCAAACAGCATCACAAAAAACAGATTATCTGGTCATTATCACATTGCTGTTTATGGGAGCTTGCTGTGTGCAGATTGGCTGCTGCATTTCCTACAATACAACAGTGACTACATTTCAAAAGTACTTCATGGCTGTAAAGCACTTTGGGACATCCTGTGGTCATAAAGGTGTTATATAAATGCAAGTTTTTTTTATTGACTGGCTAGACCCTGCACTAATTTATCTGCCTAGATAGCCAGATTGAAATCTGCCCTTATTATATTTTTTTGCACGGCTGTATCTCCTAATGTCTATTGAGTTATCCAGATTGTTTTGTCCCCTAAGATCTTATATGAACATAGGAAGATGACAAGCAGGAAAAAACCAGTTGTATATCTAGTCTGCCCGACACTTCCGATGGCTCGACCATCATGACTAAACACTTTGGGGGGAACTTTATGCTCTCCCCAGCGACGGGTTTGGAGGTGGAAAGAGCATAAAATCAAGTGGGATGGTGACGGGGACGGGGGGGGGGGTTTCCTGCCACCATCCTGCATCCGCTAAAATTTACTGCTGGGCGGGAAGGCCGTTCGCAGGCCTTCCTGCCCCGCCGCCAGTTGAAGCCCTTAACTGGGCAATTAACCCCAAATTAAGGGCCTCTTCCTGCTGCAGCCGCAATTAGCCATGCAGCGGGGGGCCCTGTTGCTGCGCTGGAAGTACAGCACAGAAAACTTTGTGGGCTGCTTCCTGGCTGCGTGGTTGGTGGGTTCTCAGGGGGGGGGGGGGGGTGCGGTTGGTGGTCCTCATTTAAAGGCACAGTGCCTGAAGGAGGGACCCGGCATCAGGAAGGGGGGAGAGACTGCTGAGATCCACCACCCTGCTCTTGCTGCTGACCTCCTCCCCTGCGACGCCTACCCCGCAAGACCCCTCCCGTCCTGACCTACCTGAGGCCTGGTATCAGCGAAGCTCCTCGGCTTCCGGTAGGTGCTTCTCAGCAGCAGCCACCACCTCCTCAGTGGCGCTGCAGCTGCTGGCCTCTTATCGACTGGCACCTCTCCAAGGACGGGACTTCTGGCAACGGGGTCCTTGATCCTGTAAAACACCCGCTGCTGTCCACGTAAGTGCCTGATTGGCACTAGATTTGGCGGGCCTTCGGAGAAGAGGAATGCGGGGATCTCAGCATCGCTTTTTCCAGACGTCAAGACCCCCACCTTCTGGATAAGATTTCCCTCTTCATTATGACTGGACACTTCATAGCTTGCCCATGCACCTTTCCCATCCCCACCCCCCATAAACCCACCCACTGCAGCCATGTTAACCCTCGGGAGAGACAAAAATCCAGAGAAAAATTCAGGGCCGCTAAAGGAAAAAATATCCTGGAAAATTCCTCTCCAGCCCCCTCAGGCGAGTAAAACCTATCCAGGAGATCACATGGACCATGTGTTATCTGTTAATCCACTTACCCTCTTTGCAGACTGTAAAGCCATACTGCTTCACAGAGACATAACCAGTAACACATGTGCAAATGTAACAAACAAATTGTGGTAGATTTCCAACTGGCGCACCCCCACCCTCTGCCCCGGGCATCAAACTGGCATCATAGATCAGTAGCCCAAAATAGAAACGGCCTGATTCTCACCTCCGCTGATTTGAACTGAAAATTGGGCGGTTTCTATAGTGGCCAGCCAACCCGCAACGTCGGTTTGATGCTTGGGCAGCCAGTTGAAAATCTGCTTCATTATTTGATAATACTTTGCGACATTTAATTAACTCAGTCTACACATATACACACAATCATTTGTCTGCTTCGAACTTACCCCCTGCCCCACGCCCCCCCCCCCACCAACTCCACCCTTAGGAGAAAAACAGGGCTCTGCAACATCTTCTTTGTACACGTAATGTAACAGTAGAGATTGCTTATGGAAAGTCCAGCCAAGGGCAACCCATGGTTAATGACTACAGAGATTCTTGTAACAGTAGAAAGACTCTAAAATGCTGTACAATCCAAATTGTAGGCTGTGCAATCAGCAAAGAGATTTTCAGCGATAAGACAGAGAAAAGTGATTTGGGACATTCCATGCGGCATGCCCCCAAGGCTGTGCTGTTCCTGAGTGTGCGCGGCTGTGTGGAACCAGACTGCACTATCCATGGTTTATATATAACTGCAAGCATGACGCAGATTATATGTTTTCTAATGCTTTGTGGGACTGAAACAATTAGTACCGTATTAAATAATTTTCGCAATGAAAAATCACCATTCTTCATTATATGACAGATATATTTTTTTGAAGTCATCGAGAGGAAGTAAGTTGAAAAATAAGGGTGATGAAGACTGTTGGCGATCTGCCAGAAACAGCAGTCAGAATAATTATTTTCTGTCTGTGTAACAGCTTATGGAGAAATACAGTAAAGGCCCAAGGGATTCTAAATGACTACAGGGTATGAAAACTGATGCCTCTAGTACCAGCTTGATAGACTAAACTGCATCCACTGGCACAGAATTAAACATTTACTCTGTTTATTGCAATCTTTCTTGGAAGATAACAGAGCTTCCTTTGGGACTGGCAATTGAGCAGTCTAATCGTGGAAGAAGAAAAGATGTAATCATTGGACATAATTTTGCATGAAAAATCTTGGCCTTGTTTGTCATTCTTTAGAAGCTGCATCACATGGGATAGAGCAAGCTGACCAATTTCTAAATGTGTCGTGTTACCAAAGATATTAAATCACAGAGGCCCTGCATATTCATACGTACAGAAAAGAAGAAACAAGTACATCTGGGCCAAGTGCCCTGACGGATTAACTTCCATACGGAAGACTGTGTAGCAAGTTATCTGTCAGAGCACAGCACACAGCTGTATGATTCAATGTTGCATTGCCATCTGTGTGTCTAGAGTAGAGGTTTCAATCATAGAATTACACAGAACACACAGTACAGAAACAGGCCATTTGGCCCAACTGGTTCATGCAATCTTTATGCTCCCCACGATCCTCCTCCCACCCTACTTCATCTAACCTATCGACATATAGATTTAATGATCTCTTACCGTCAAGTGCTCATTTGTTTCCAAAGCCAGTGTATTTTTAATACTATCTCACACTTCCTCGTGAACTTCACGTGGAGGCATCCTGAGGATCCTTCATGTTCAGTAGATACAAGGTGCATTAGTTGGGGAAGGAGGAAACTGCTTATTTCCTCACTCCCTCCCCTTTACTCTGGAGGAAATATTCTACCGTCCATAAATCACTCCACTCAGAGACCTAAAGAATATTGGTTAAAAATAAAGAGCCTAACCACAGCTTTCCCTGGATTCACCTAACAAGTGCAGATATCAAAAATTGATTGAAGTATAGGGCAGGTCAGGTGCACTACAACCAAATTACAGCACTTGTGCGTTAGGTTGGTATGTATGGGTTGCCGAGTGCTATAACCAAATCTCATGAACCAAGCGTTAAAAGCTTCTTTCTCAGATGTGACCAATATACTGCATATCTCCTGGTCTCCAAAGGGCTTCCAGTGAGTACTTTGGAACTCTGAGGTGCCACTGGGTTTAGAAGTCAGCCATTAAGAAAAAATGACTTTGAACAGTACAAGAGATGATCACTGTCTTGAAATAAAGTTGAGACTGCTTATCCAACACTTATCCTCAGTAAAGAAATGTATGCTTTTGTTGATTTACTTACTTTAAATCCTATAATATTTTGAGCCTGTCTGGACACTGTCCTCAATAAAACTTATGTACATTTAACTCTTTTAAGCTAGTTCGATTCAAGGCATTATATTGAACAAGATTTCTACTGCTGGCATAATGTGTAAGGTATCTTGTGTGTTTTTCTTAAAATTCAAAACAGAAAAAGTTACAAGGGCTTTCAAAACCATGAACAGTTCTTGATCTTAAGAAATGTTACTTAACCGCATCTTTCTTTTTTAAAGGTGTAAATATTGTGACCGCTCGTTCAGTATCTCTTCCAATCTGCAACGGCATGTTCGCAACATTCACAACAAGGAAAAACCATTCAAGTGTCACCTGTGTGACAGGTGCTTTGGTCAACAGACCAATCTGGACAGACATCTGAAAAAACATGAGAATGGAAACATGTCAGGTATGCAACCAGAACTGAGACATTGGGCTTTGAACTTTTGGACTGTTGTATTTCCATTGTGTTATTTCTCAAAAAGAAAATAGCTTAATTAAAGTCTGGATTCCACATGTGCAGTCTGATCCCAATCCTTCCTGCAAAAGGAGGAAGATTGCATGACACTGGCATAAGCCTGGAAGCAGATCATCTCCCTGTCCTTTTCAATCAGGCAGTGGTACGAGACAGGAGGCAGACACGAGGAGCAAAATGATTAAGTAACAGCAACTTTCATTTATATTGATGCCTTTATTTTGAAAGATATTGCAAAGCCCTTCACCAAGGAATAATCAAAAAACAGTGGAGACTGAGCCAAAAAAGGAGATATTAGATAGGGTGACAAAAAGTTTGGTCAATAAGGTGGATTTTAGGGAGGAGAGGGCAGTGGTGCAGCAGAGGGGATTAATGAAGGAATGCTAGAGTGTGGTTCCTAAGCAGGGCTATGAAGCATTTTAAACACAGGGATAAGAATCTTAAATTTGAGGTGTTGGTGGACTGGAGGCAATGTAGGACAGCAAAGACGGGTGAAAATTGGTAAACAGCAGCTGGTGCAGGATAGGATCTGGGCAGCAGAGTTTTGAATGAACTGAAGTTAATGGAGGGTGGTAGAAAGGGGGCCAAGGGAGAGCATTGAAATAGACAAGACTAGGAATGACAACGGCATTAATGAGGACTTCAGCTGCAAGTGGCCACGTCAAAATCAGATGGCCCATGACTGCCTAGGAGCAACATAGGAATAGGAGTAGGCCATATAGCCCCTTGAGCCTTTCCATCATTCAATTAGATCATAGCTGATCAGCAGCCTAACTCCATTTACCTGCCTTCATCCCATATCCCTTAATGCCTTTTGTAAACAAAAATCCATCAATTCAGATTTAAATTTAACAATTGATCTAGCATCAATTGCCATTCATGAAAGAGAGTTCCAAACTTCAACCACCCTTTGCATGTAGAAGTGTTTCCGAATTTCACTCCTGAAAGGTCTAGCTCAAATTTATAGTCTATGCCCCCCTAGTCCTGGACTCCCCAACCATCAGGAATAGTTTATCTACAATATCTGTGCCCCTTTAACATCTTGAAAACTTCAATCAAGTAACCCCTTAATCCTCTAAACCACAGGAAATACTAATTTTTGTAATCACGCCTCGTAATTTAACCCTTGGAGTTCAGGTATCATTCTAGTAAATCTATGCTGCATTCCTTCCAAGGTCAATATACCCTTCCTAAGGTGTGGTGCCCAGACTGCTCACAGTGTTCCTGGTGTGGTCTGACAAGGGATTTGAATAACTGAAGCATGACTTCTAAACCCTTGTATTCTAGTCCTCTAGATATAAAGCACAGCATTCCATTAGCCTTTTTGATTTGTTTTTGTATCTGTTCATGACAATTTAATGATCTCTGTACATGGCCCCCCCGGTCTCTTTGGACCTCTGCTGTTTATTGCTTTTCACCATTTAGAAAGTACCCTGTTCTGTCCTTTTTAGGTCAAAAGTGGATGACCTCACATTTGCCTACATTGAAATCCATGTGCCACAGTTTTGCCCATTCACAATCTATCAATATCGAGTCATTAATGGCACAAAAGGAGGCTATTTGGCCCATCGAGTCCATGTAATCTTATGCTTCCATCTGCACTGCTTACAATACCACCTATCATTGTGTCATCAGCAAATTTGGAAATGTGGCTTTCTATTCCATCATCTAAGTCGTTCTTAAATACAGTGAATAGTTGAGGCCCCAACACAGATCCTTGCTGGATACCACTAGTCACCATCTCCCAATTTGAGAACCTCCCTACTATGCCTACTCTGGCGGAATTTTACACCCCCCACCCCCATAAGCGGGCTGGAGGCGGGTGGTGGGGAATTTGAGTGGGAGGCGAGGGGTGCCGTTCCTGTCGCCTACCCGCCTCTGCTGTTATTATACCAGTGGCTGGGTATGTGGAGAAAGGTCTGCCAGCCAATTGAGGCTCTTAAGTAGCCAATTAATTGCCACTTAAGCTCCTTCTCCTGCCACCGCTGGTATATTACCAGTGGTGGCTGGACACTTCACCGGGTGGCCTCCTTGCGGGCTTGATGGGGGAGGGCCTCCTGGTTGGGCATCCTGTGCCCTGCAGAGGATCCTCCCAGCAGCACAAACTGTCTCCACTGGATCACCTCCCCCCACCCTCTTGATCTTTCCCACTCCCACCTCACCAGGGCCCATCTGATTGTCCCCAGCGAGGCCCCACACTCTTACCTCCATTCCGGGGCTTGAGCTTGTTGATCCTGGCTGGGTGCAATCCCAGCTGTGGCTACCACTTCCAGTGGCACTGCTGGAACTGAAGAGCTGCCAGACGTCTGATTGGCTGGCTGCTCTTGGAGGTGGGGCTTCCTGCCTCAGAGGGGCAAAGGTCCCAACCGAGGCCAATTAAGAGCCTGGGCCATGAAATGTTGCTGCGTGGCTTCTAGGCCTGGTGGAGGCGGGCACGCCCTGACTTTTCAGCTAGTGGTGGGGCATCCGCCACAATGTAAAATTCTGTCTCCTGCCCCTCAGCTGATTTTCTGATCAAGTCAATAATTTGGCATCAATTCTATGAACTTCAACTGTATCTAACAGTCTCTTATGAGGCACTTTATCAAATGCTTCTGGAAGTCCATACAAATCGCATCCATTGACATTTCCTACTTTACCTCCTACTACTTTTGTTACATCTTCAATGAATTCAATTAGGTTCATCAGGCATGACCTCCCCATTACAAATCCATGCTGGCTTTCTCTAATCGACTGAAAATATTCAAGGTGTTCAGTCACTCTACCCTTAATTACAGACGCTAGCAATTTCTCAACAACAGATGTTGGACTAATTGATCTATAATATCCTGTTCTCCCTTTGTCACTTTTTTTATTTAGAGATACAGCACTGAAACAGGCCCTTCAGCCCACCGAGTCCACGCCGACCATCAACCACCCATTTATACTAATCCTACATTAATCCCATTACCCTCTCACATCCCCACCTTCCCTCAATTCCCCTACCACCTACCTATACTAGGGTCAATTTATAATGGCCAATTTACCTATCAACCTGCAAGTCTTTTGCTGTGGGAGGAAACCGGAGCACCTGGCGAAAACCCACGCGGTCACAGGGCGATCTTGCAAACTCCGCACAGGCAGTACCCAGCATCGAACCCGGGTCGCTGGAGCTGTGAGGCTGCGGTGCTAACCACTGCGCCACTGTGCCGCCCAAACTGTGCCTTAAATAGTGGAATGACATGCACTATTTTCCAATCTAAAGGAATGATTCCCAATTGAGAGAACTTTGGAAGATTACAGTTAGACCATCTACAGTGTTCTTACTGACTTCCTTTAAAAATCCTGGAGTGGAAACCATCTGGTCCTGGGGATTTGTTCCTCTTTAGTGCCATTATTTTCTTTATTACTGTTATTTTTCTGATATTAATTTTGATGAATTCCTAATTCAATATTAGTTTTCTTGGAATGTCTGGTATGCTGACCCCTTCCTCCATTGTAAATACTGATGCAAAGTAATTATTCGGCATGCCCACCAATCCCTTATTTTCATTGATATTACCATTATCAGTTTTAAAGGGGCCCATATTTTTGCAAATGCAATTGTGTTAATGTTTTTGTGTTGATTTTGATATTCCTTGCAAGTTTCTTTCCATCCTCCTTTTTTGTAGCTCTTTCTATCTGTTTTTTCACCCTTTGCTGCTCTTTGTATCTTTCATATTTGTCAGGATCTGTACTTTTTGTATGCTTTTTCTTTAGTTTTATGTTGTCTCTTGCCTCTTAAGTTGTCCATGGCTGTCCTTTTTGGCAAGTGGAACTGGTTTTGTATCATATTAAATTCTTTTGAACACCTCCCACAGATCTTGTCATTTTACCCATGAACAGATTTGCCCAGTTTACTGTGGACAGTTTCTGTCTCATCCCATTGAAGTCAGCCTTACCTAAGTCTAGAATCTTGTTGTTTCACCTTTCCCTTTTTCAAACACAACATTGAACTCGATCATGTTATGATCACTATTAGATAAATATTCTCACACCGTTAGACTGTTAACTAAATCTGGCTCATTACTCTTTACTAAATCTAATATCGCATGCCCCCTTATTGGTTCTAGGACATATTGCTACAGAAAACTACCCTGGACACGCTCAAGAAATTCATTACCTTTCTGACATGTGCTAGTCTGCTTATCCCAATCTATATGAAAGTTAAAATCCCTCATTAACGCAATTCTGCTGTTGCTACATACTTATTTAATCTTTGCATTTATACAATTTACCACTTCACAGCTGCTACCAGGGTCCTAAACACAACTCCCACAACAATCTTAGATCCTTTTCTATTCCTTAGTTCTACCTATAAAGGGTTGGATTCTATTTTTCCGTCACCAGAAGCGGTGGCAGGCGGAAAAAGTGGTGGCCCACACGTGCAGTCTGCACACCGCCATGCCGCCGCGATCTAGCATATGGCAGCTCATTACAATATGCAGGGTGGCCCCCACCACCAATCATGTGGCGGGGTGGCCTCGGCGATGGCGTCGCCTGTTTTTGCGCAGGCACTGGCACCCTTTTTAAAGGGCTGCCAGACCTGCGTTGACAAATGAAAGTTGATCCTGTCCCCACCCCACAACTGCAATATAAAAAAATAAAGATTTAATAAAGATGACGTTCCTTATGGGACCCAGAGCACTCCTCCTGGTCCCACATATGGAAGATTTCCACTTAGCTTGGAGAGCCTCTTCATCTTCCTGACAGCTTCTGATGTGCTTTCATTTGCCAGGGGAAATTTCCCCACTCAGGCCCAAGTTAAAATCCAATCAGTGTTGACTTCGATTTGCATAAATTTCAGTCTCTGTTTGCTTCCAGTGTGTGTCTCAGCCACTGAATGGCAGTGAGCAGTTATAGTGGTGGCCAGCAATACTCTAGTGAAAATGGGGTAGTAAGTTTGAACGCTCCATTTTAAACAACTCACTGCCTTGTACCAACCGGGTGGGATGGGTTAAAACTCCCACATTATTTCTAAATTGCACTATTGTAGCATCTGCATCACTGAAGCATGGCTGCAGAGCTCAACATGGTTGCCAAGGTGTCTTGATATTTACCTGACAATGGCATGCAGTAGTTTTTATTCATTCTGCTTTGACCATACCCATTGCATGTCAATAACTGGTCGATCAAAATGTGACTTCTTTCAAACTGCAGCTAGTATTATCTTGCCTCCTTTTCTAAGCAAAAGTAGATGTGCTACAAGAAACAGGAAGATCACCACAGTTTATTTTGGCACCACATCTCAACAGGCCCTGTAACCAGAGTATTACACTGACATGGGATAACTGGACTCTAGCCAGTATAAAATGTCATCTTGGTCCAGTGAAAATAGGTGTTGGACAAGTAGACTATCAGCTGGTGTTTTATAGTTGTAATTTTTTTTGTCTTTTCTGGCCAGACATCTCTTAATAGTGGTAAACAGGGGAAATGCTTGTCAGTGAAACAATACCAATGATGAAAGTTCAACTATTAAGGAAAAGAAAAGTAAATTGGGCTCTGACAGCCCTGCGGTTAATGCTGAAGAAATCCTAAAGGGGCAATTGTTACCATATCAAAGGTTTTGGGCATATTCTGTGCTTGGAGCAGACAAGAACAGCCCCATTCCAAACATCTGCTTAGAAACTCCAAGACAATGCAAGACTTTTTTTGTTTCTGTGCATTTTCTTTTAGTTTAACTTTAATTATGAACTTTATTTGCATTTTTTGGCAATTATAATAGCATCACTGATTGAACCACTGTGTACTGTGCTGTTTGTAAACATGGGGTTTGAGGATCAAATTCCTCTTAACAAAAAACAAAGGGGTACCTGTTTTTCTTTGCAATTAATGACCTGCCAATGAAATCATTGCCTTGAAACTATTAGCATCTGATCAGTTTATGTATACATATGAAATGTTAATAGAGGTCTTAATCCATTTACAATAAATAGGTTGATGCCTCCTTCCAGAAATAGTGGAATGATAAATTTTGGTTCTGATGCTGGGGAATACATTTTACAGTTAAGATTTTCTCATGATACAGCTGTTTGATTTGTTAATTTCAATGGGATTGGAAAGCTATTAACCTTTGCTATTGCAGAGGAATTCTGTAATTCTACCTTTTCAAGTTTTCCCATGTAACCACTGTACACAAAACATTCTCCAAGCATTTGACTGTACAGTTACCCCCTGTCTTTTTAGGCGACTGCTCCCCCAACCAAAAATTAAAACATTCAATGTTGTCAATTTTCAACAGGTACGGCGACATCTTCACCACATTCAGAAATAGATAGCAGCAGTGCCATTCTGGATGACAAGGAAGATTCCTACTTTACAGAAATCCGGAATTTCATTGGAAACAGCAACTACACTGAACGTTCCCCAGGGCACTTGGAGGAGAGGTGAGGAACATATCTTGCTGACTGAGTAAATGTTGGTTTCCACGTTAAAAAGTGGGAAACATTTTTATTGCCCTACTGAAAGTACATTTTTATTGATTTTGTTGTATTATTTTTGCCGTCTTTGCCAGTCAGGGCATCACTGTCAAAATGCATGTAAATGTATTAATTATTAAGTACTATTACAGGGAGACAGATGCTCTGGGGAAATGGGATCTGTGAATGTGACTGGCTTAAGATCCATTTTGTGGATCTGAGGATGAAGCAGATACAGTATACCTTGGATGGGGTAGAATTTAAGTTCAAACTACACATCTACCAGGGACTGGGCCAGGAGTAGTATAGGTAATGTCTAAGTAGCAGAAAAATATGGCATTGTTCTTAGTCAAGGAAATGTTTTTTAGTGCTCACAAAGATGGAAGGGCAAGGAGAAGAGATGGGAGAAGATAAGACACAGACTGCTGAAAAGAAAAAATTCATGCATTTGAACAAAAAGTTAGACCTTCTGTTCATACTCTGTAGGTCACCTTGGCCTTGGCACAAAGCACATCCAGCTAAAAGATTTGGCCCTTTCCTGCAGGGATTGTTTCAGTCCTTAGTCACTCAACACACAATTAGCTCGTCACAGTCAAACAGTAATTTTAATAAATCTGTGGCCTGGTCTTCTGTTTTACAGATGTAACGTGCAATCTGGCTATTGAGTTACAGTATTGAGAACAGCACTGAAAAGGAATACTCCCTTTTTAATCATTTACACCTGTAACTCATTAAGAAAACTGAAATCAAAAGGATAATTTTGGCACCATTGTAACAACAAAATCTTTGTTATTTTAATTTATTGGCTTGTGAGATGTTGCTTATAACAGAATCATATATCCTTAAGCAGTGTGTGCTCAAGTGTCATTAAGTAAATAAATTTAGCTTTTCAATTTTTCTTTCTTGAAATCAAATTTTCCATTGATAACTAAATACATCCATGCCGTATTATAGGATTAACCTAAAAGTACACAAGATTACAATTCTTGAGTGGTAATATTTAAGCGGTCTCCTGGAAGCCTGGCAAAATCGGTTCATAGTAACAGTGAATGAGTGTGCACAGTCACACAACAGCTCTGAACTTTCATTTTATACCAAAACTACAAACACTAACTGTTATGAACAAAAACATCTAACAAGATCACATGTGCTTCCATAAGAAAAGTAACTCTGTTCCAGATGCTAGCAGGTCACACACTAACTAGATACCTTGATTATACTCAGAAAAGCTCATGGGCAGCAAAGGTGCATAGGCCAATACGAGTTTATTTGAAATCTCAGGTTCTTCAAGCACAACCTATCAACTAGGAAACTGTAGAGGTGTTGGAATGAAATCTTCATATCAGTTTTCACAAGTGAAGACCATAGGCAAGTTCCAGTTCTAGTCAAATTGTCCCAGGAATCTAAAACAGATGTACAGCTTGGTAAAGCATGTTATGAAGAAGCATAAGATTTAAATGACCACAGGGATGCCTGGACAAGATGAACTATGCAGTAGAATTCCCCATGGAAATCAGCAAGGAAGTGGAGCATGATGTCAGTTAATATTTGTAGAAGCTCCATAAACAAAGCAACATATCACTCATATAAATATGAAAATGGATGATTGGAAATATCATGCAATATTCAAAAAAGAAATTGGACATACACTTGGGGATTACAGAGTATTTTGACTAACACCAGAAGTGGGAAAAATCCTCAAAAGCATTCCATTGAAGGCTATTACCATTTATTTAACTAGTTCAGAAGCTGTAGCATAATCAGTTTTAGGATTAATAGATCATGCCTCATAAATCCATTGAAATTGTTTGATGTGGTAACGAAATTAGTCAGTAACATATATCCAGTTGCTATGATTTATTTGGATTTTGTAAAGTATTTAATAAAATTCCACATGTGAGGTTTTTAAGGAAAAACTAAGGCTCATATAGCAAATTAGGTAGCTGTAATTAACATTTTATTGGCAGTTGAAATAGAAGATACATGGATGAAGTCTGGGAGGTAATGGCAGCTGACGTTCTATTGAATTCTATTCTGAGTCTCCTCCTATTTACACTATTTACAAACAATATAGTGGGATACTTCAAAAAGGAATGGGATAATTTACATTAGAAATTCAAATTAAAAATAAGTGTTGGTGACATCAAATCATGTTACCAGTTAACAATGATAGGAAAATTGTTAAAAGTCAGTGGGATTTGGATAAGTTAAGCATACATGGTAAGGAATGACAAATGGATTTTTATATGGATAGAAATGCAGAGTAATGTATATTTAAGTAAGAAATATTAAACATGTTCACAATGAGTAGATGGCCAATAGCAAAGGTAGAAAATTCGGAGGATTCATGTGTGATTATCAACTATTTGTTGTAAAGATTCTGTCAATGTGAGGCTGTTATCAACAAAGCAATAGGTTAACTTAGTTGGGAGGCCACATTTGCAACATTTAGGGCTGAATTTTATATAGGAAGTGGGGGTCCCAACGCCGGGCCAGAAATGCCAGGGGAACCCTGGCTCAGCCAATTGGGGATACTGCGTCTGCAAATTATGGTGGTGGCCACTGCTGGGGCTGCTGTAGGCTTGGGACCAGGTGCACCACTGGAGGCTCAGAATAAAGGTAGGTGGGTGGGCTCGCCAGGGCCACACAGACAGGCCCTGACAAGGGGCTGGGGGGGGGGGACATTGGTTGGTGCAGGCATGGGGTTGTTGGCACGGGGGCAGCCTTTGCTGCCGCGGGCCCTTTGTGGGCCACAGATTGCCCAAGCCCCCCCCCCTCCCCCCACCACAACCTGCAGGGAGTGGTGGCCTCCCCATGTGGCGGAGGGACGCCCACTATTGGTTAAATGCCATCGGCGGTGAAAAGAGGCCCTTAAGTGGTCAATAATTGGCCACTTAAGGGCCTCAATTGGCCTCTGGGCGGAAGGCCATCCTTGATTGACCTTCCACGCCTGTGACAAAATTCAATGGCATCGGGAAGGAAACGGGCAGTCCACCCCCAGCCTTCGCTCGCTATTTTATGGGGCCTCCTTGCCCATCCCTCGAGGGCTGTTATAATTCAGGCCCATGAGTGCAGTTTGGGATCACCTACCTTCGAAGGACATTCACACATCTGAAAGTACTCAGAAAAGACTGCTCCAGCATTTAAAATTCAAAATTATACAGAAAAGGTCTCAGGACTAAGCATATGTTGCTTAAGGGAAATTAAGATTGAGTAAGGACCTAATCTAGGGCTTTAAAATTCTGAAAGACATTGATGTGGATGGAAGCAAGATATTTAGTTTAAGCACAGGGCGAGAGAATGCAAGTCCAAATGTAAGAGGATATAAGCAGGACCGTGTATTTTTTCTCAGATTGATATGTGGAATACATTGCCATCAAAAGTAGTTAATTTGTTTAAAGAAGAATGAGAAACATTTCTGATGAGCAACAGGACTGAAGTCCATTGAATAAGCTCCTTCGGACCAACAGGGAGCAGAAAAGGACTAGCCATGAGGTGTCCTGAGAATTTGAACTGCAGCCAAATAAATGCAAATTCCTTCTTTTACTTTCTTTCTATTGTTTTACTCATTACTCCTGAAGAGCAGCAAGAAATTTCAGAGAACTTTATCTTTTTGAAAGGTTTAGTTGTAGATGTTCAGCTCACTCAGATTAATCATGTTAGGTAGAGTCCATGACTGTGTATATCGTGCATGGTTCCTTTGAAGGTGTAGTCTTAATATGTTTTGCATCCTTTTCTCATCTGTATTTCACATATTCTTATTACTGCACTCAAAACCATTTCTAAAATCAGATATGCTAACAGTTTAGTGAGAAAATGGAGGAACTTAGAAATTTCCGTCAGCATAAAACTTTTCACTGGTAGAAAATTTCTCATAGTAGCCAGGAAAGCTAGTGTAGTAGTGTTCACTTACTAGCCATTTCCTTAGGTCTGGTCAGGAATTTCCTCAGCACTTCTCCTACTCCACCACCATGATTTCCTCGGAATTGTGGCAGGAAAGCCACTTACACACGTGAATGTGGTTTCTGGTACATTTCTGGTGAAGATGTGGCGATTGATCTGGAGTAGCTCTGAGGAAATTTCCAACCTAATTAAATTGCTGAATGAAGACATTGAACCGCTAATCACTAGCACTAATACACTCAAGTAATTCAACCAGGGCAATTAAACCGGCAGATTGGCCCCTTAAGTGGGAAGCGCCCCATGTTGCAGGAGTGACACATTGCTCATCTGTTGTGCTAATTTTGCAGAGCAATTGCTGGAGAGCTGCAATGAAAAAGGTCGAGCCTTTGTTTAAAGGGGAGGTGGATTGGTTCAAATTTACTTTGTGCTTTCCAGTTTTCATGCACTTTGGGGATTGTATGCAACGTTCCATTCACACTGAATTTGGCAGATGAAGACCAAGAAGAGCAGGAAAGGGCTGACTATGATGTCAGGTGGCATGCATGGCATTCTGTCAAGTCCTGCTCCTGTGTCACACATCAGGTCACCTGTATTCAGAATCACACAGAACACAGAATAATACAGTGCAGAAGAGGCCCTTCGGCCCATCGAGTCTGCACCGATGCATTAAAACACCTGACCTGTTTACCTAATCTCATTTGCCAGCACTTGGCCCATAGCCTTGAATGTTATGATGTGCCAAGTGCTCATCCAGGTATTTTTTAAAGGATGTGAGGCAACCTGCCTCTACCACCCTCCCAGGCAGGGCATTCCAGACTGTCACCACCCTCTGGGTAAAAAAGTTCTTCTTCAAATCCCCCTTAAACCTCCCGCCCCTCACCTTAAACTTGTGACCCTTCGTAAGGGGTCAACTAAGGGGAACAGCTGCTCCCTATCCACCCTGTCCATGCCCCTCATAATCTTGTACACCTCGATCAGGTCACCCTTCAGTCTTCTCTGCTCCAGTGAAAACAACCCAAGCCTATCCAACCTCTCTTCATAGCTTAAATGTTCCATCCCAGACAACATCCTGGTGAATCGCCTCTGCACCCCCTCCAATGCAATCACATCCTTCCTATAATGTGGCGACCAGAATTGCACACAGTATTCCAGCTGTGGCCTTACCAAAGTTCTGTACAACTCCAACATAACTTCCCTGCTTTTAGAATCTATGTCTCGATTGATAAAGGCAAGTGTCCCATATGCCTTTTTCACCACCCTATTAACCTGCCCTTCTGCCTTCAGAGATCTATGGACAAACACGCCAAGGTCCCTTTGTTCCTCGGAACTTCCCAGTGTCAGGCCATTCATTGAATACTTCCGTGTCACATTACTCCTTCCAAAGTGTATCACCTCACACTTTTCAGCGTTAAATTCCATCTGCCACTTTTCTGTCCATTTGACCATCCTGTCTATATCTTCCTGTAACCTAAGACACTCCACCTCACTGTTAACCACTCGGCCAATCTTTGTGTCATCCGCGAACTTACTGATCCTACCCCCCCACATAGTCATCTATATAAATGACAAAATGACAAACAATAGGGGACCCAGCACAGATCCCTGTGGTACGCCACTGGACACTGGCTTCCAGTCACTAAAACAGCCATCTGTCATCACTCTCTGTCTCCTACAGCTAAGCCAATTTTGAATCCACCTTATCAAGTTACCTTGTATCCCGTGTGCATTTGCTTTCTTGATAAGTCTCCCATGTGGGACCTTGTCAAAGGCTTTGCTGAAATCCATGTAAACTACATCAACTACACACCTGGTCACATGCTCAAAAAATTCAATCAAATTTGTTAGGCATGACCTCCCTCTGACAAAGCCATGCTGACTATTCCTAATCAAATTTTGCCTCTCCAAGTGGAGATAGATTCTCTCCTTCAGAATTTTCTCCAATAGTTTCCCCACCACTGACGTGAGACTCACTGGTCTATAGTTCCCTGGCTTATCTCTACAACCTCTCTTAAATAGTGGGACCACATTAGCTGTTCTCCAGTCCTCTGGCACCTCCCCCGTGGCCAGAGAGGAATTAAAAATTAGGGTCAGAGCCCCTGCAATCTCCACCCTCGCCTCCCACAGCATCTTGGGACACAAATCGTCCGGACCTGGAGATTTGTCCACTTTTAAGCCTTCCAAAATCTCCAATACCTTGTCACTCCCTATGACAATTTGCTCAAGAACCTCACAGTCTCTCTCCCTAAGTTCCATATCTACATCCTCTTCCTCTTGGGTGAAGTAACACAAAGTAACCTGAACATGACAGTGGAGATGTGGCTAAGGTTTAGCAGGAGAAATTGTCAAGTTGAGCCATCTCCTTCGGGAAATCCTACATCCACACATCCAACACATACATCCATGTAGTACTGTCAATGGCTACTGAAGTCACAGTGGCCCTCAATTGTTAAGCATCAGGCTTTTTTCAGCCTCTGTAGTGTCAGTCAGCTTGATGTCCACAGATGAACGAAGCGGTTCACACGTTCAGCTGGACAACCAATCCCAGTGTTTTCACAATTGACCAGCAACAAGAATGTGAGTAGATGACAGTATTCCACACAACTGTTGGTTTTTTCAAAATCCAGAGGATCATCGATTTGCAGGGTCAATAAGGCTGATCCAGTTAAGCTGCTGGTCAAACGTGACCGTCGCAATTCTGGTAGTGGGGAATTGACTGCTGTTGAAGGTCACTGAATGGGATTAGATTTTTCTTCTTCAGAGATAGTCACTGCCTGGCCCTTATGTGGCACAAATGTTACTTACCACTTGATGGCAAAGGCAGTTACTCACTTCTCGGGCTGAATTTTACCAGCCCTCTAGGCATGGGCAGGGAGATGCAGGGGCGGGGGTGGGGTGGGGCCGTAAAATGGCAAGGAAAGGCAGGGGGTGGAGTGCCCGTCGCCTTCCTGCCGCATGGCATTTTATCATTGGCAGGGAAGGTGGAAGATGGCTTTCCTGCCCAGAGACCAATTAAGGTCCTTAAGTGGCATTAAGGGCCACTTAAAGGGCCTCTTCCTGCCACTGCTGGCATTTGACCAGCTGCTAGGGGTCCCCGCCATGTGGGGACACCGCCCAGTAAAGCCAGGCAGCCTCCCTGTGGGTTGGAGGGTGAGATGGGGGCACTTCCTGATTGGGCACTTTGTGGCCCATGGAGGGGCCCACCTGACGGCAATGGCTGCGCCCGTGGAAACACTCACCCCCGCCCTCACCAACAACAACCCCCACCCTGGGATCAACTCTATCTCGGCCGTTTGGGGCCTGCCTGATTGACCTTGGTGACCACTGCCAGGCTGTTAATTGCCTGTGTGCCAAAAATGCAGCTGGCAGTCCCCAAACGGCCGAGATAGAGTTGATACCAGCTTTCCAGCCTGGTGCCAGAACCCCTGCTGTGGAGACAAAGTTCAGCCCCTCCTCTGGCATTTGACTCTTGTGGCCACATCCAGATCAAGGCTGTGATACGTTTGGAGGAAAAGAGTTTTATTTACATAGCGCCTTACACATCCTCAGGGTGTCCTAAAGTCCGTTAAATCCAATAAATTACTTTTGAAGTGTGGCCACTGTTGTTTTGTAGGCAAACAGGGCAGTCAATTTGCAAACCGCAATCTAGATTATGTGCTTAAATTCTGGGGCTTGAACCCATAATCCTCAGACTCAGAGGCAAGAGTGTTGCCAAGGCTGAGACTTTCAGGCTAGTGCCTCTGCAATTTCAGGTTCCTGACAGTACATCTAGATGGTGGAGTAGGGGCAGGATTTTCTACTGCCGTTAGAGATGGGTATGGAGGCAGAGGAGCAAACAAAATGTTAAGGGATGACATTCACAACATTGCCCAGGCCCCCTTCCATTTTGTTCAGGGTCTTCCCACCCCAGGTCAGTTAAGACCCTTAAGTGGCCAGCCACTTAAGAGCCTCTTCCTGCCTTCACTCCAATATTGTGGAGGAAGGAGGGGCCCGCCGTCCCATGGAGACGCTGCCAGGTGAGACCTGGCGGTCTCTGAGTGGGGTCAGGTCCCTCCTTCAGGGGCGATCCATGGCCCCCAGAGGGCCCCCCCTCCCCTCACTAACCTGCCTGAATGGCCATGCCAACCCCGACCCCACTTAGCTGTCCCAGAGTCTCTGATGTCCTTGGTATTGTAGGACCTCCTGCAGAACGGGTAGTGGCCACCGCTCTCAGTGGCGCTGTCGGTACCGCAGAACTGCTGGCCCTCTGATTGGCTGGCATTACAGGAGGTGGGAGTTCGTCCTTTAAAGGGATGGAGTTCCCGACGGCGGACAGTTAATTAACTGTCCACTGTGAGATAGCAATAGAGGTCCGATGGAGGGCCGAGGCAGGGTCTCCCCCCACTTTCCAGCCCACCACTGGGACCCCCTTTGCTGGAATAAAATCTGGCCCAATGAATACAACTGCTAATTGCAGAGTTCTGATTATTAAGTTCATATATATAAGTAAATATCTAATGAAATGAGGAATGATCTGAGTAAACTTTCCCAATTAAATTGTAGGTACCAAGCCCCTAGGTACAGTACATTCTGCAACCTGAGTCACCCTCACTGGTACATTTGGCAATCTAGGAGCTAAGCCTAGCATCTGTGTGAAGCAACAAGTTATTGAGCCACACAGTTTGATGATCTATTACTCCAGAGCATTAAGACTTGAGACTGAATCTTTTTTTTCTCTTAAATTGTTTTCCATTACTTTTCTTGAAAGGAATTTTTTTTAAAAACCTTTTTTTAACTCAATTTCATTAAGCTACAGAGCCACGTTTAAATCTAAGATTAGGTGCACACATTTTTTGTTGCAGTGTTTTTTTTGTGTTCTGGTTAATTTTGCATAACATTTTTAAACATCACAAAGATTACAGAGATAAAAATCTTCCCAGTTCACTTCAGTTTTTCCCCCTTTTTGTAAATGGTAACAGGAATGATAGAAAATATCAAAGCTGAAATATGCAAGATGAAATTTGATTAAATTGACATTACGTGCACAATAAAACTTCTCTTGGTGATCAGGCTCTTTTTCCTGCCAACATCTGGCCTCAACATGTAACAATGCAGGAAGTTGGTAAAGAAAGACAAGGTCAGGAGGTCACACAATGTTTCCTTTCTAACTCCTGCCCTTTCAGCTGCTTTTGATGGATATTTTATCCTCTGCAAATTACTGCATTTGAAAGTGTAATTAGCGATTTTGTTTTCTTAATCATCTAGCCTTATTCTTTTGGTATAGAGCCAGTTCTACATCGTTTATGACAGACCTGCAAGTTGGCAGTTTGAACTATGCTCAATCATACCCCCTTCATGTCTGTCCAAATCTCATTATTGTCATACATTGATAAGGAGAGACTAAATATGGCATTATTTTCTCAGCAGATGTAATGCAAAAATAAATAACAAGGAATTTTTCTTTCTCTTTTCTTCCTATCCTTGTTAATTGTTCAAGATACTACCTCACTGGCTTCCAGTCATGATTTTTGCAGTCTGATTATACAGCAGATAATGGATAGATAGGAAACGTAATAGAGAATTCCATCTGAGAAGAAAAACAGGGGCAACAATGAGATAGGTAAGCTTTAGTTTGGGAAAAAGTGCAATATAAAGAGCACATACAGAAGAACATTAAGAGATATTCCAGTTTTCACCTCAAGGAACAGTTAGATGTAGAGGAATAGTGAAAGATGGAGTTAATACATTCAGAACATGGAGTTTTAGAGAACGCACACTGGTACAGGTGAACAGGATTTAATCTTATACCAGCAAGATATGTTCTCAATATTGGCTTAGGTGTAAGAAAATTATGCTATCGCTTTATACTTCATAACTGAAACCAGTGGGATATTCTTAAAATTACAGGTTTGTGTTGAGCCTTCTATATTCCCAGGCACTGTCGTGTGATTTATTGCAGAATTAAGACTCTCATTCTTTAATACCGTGGTCTAGATTTTCCTGCTTTTAAGCCTTGCTTGTTCGATGGACTTTAATATAATTGTTTATAATATTTTGTGGAGAAGAATTAAACAGAGGTAATATCACTGGGGAGCCCTTGCATGAGGATGGCAATGCTCTGTTTCAATGATTCTCTGAAAATGTCAAATATAGGATTGGAAGAGGATTTGCACAAGGGCAGTATTCATTGAATAGAAATTTTGTGTATTTTTCTAAAGGAGAACCATTCAGCTGTAGCACCAAAGGAATGTCTTCCAAGCATCTGAATTACTCAAGATGGCGTCTGTGCCCTTCCTAGTTTGCAACACTCACTTATAATTTGACAAGAAACTAGGCTCTACCTCTAATCAGGAATATTGGCAGAATTTAATCCCCACATGCCACAGTGAGTTGAAGTCCTATGTCTGTCTCTCACTTAATGCCAGATACTTTCCCCAGTACCTGGTTGCCTTAGAGTCATAGAGTTATACAGCATAGAAACAGGCCCTTCAGCCCATCGTGTCCATGCTGGCCATCAAGCACCTATCCATTTCCCAGCACTTGGCCCGTAGCCTTCTCCACCACTTCCATGGGGCAACTCTGTGCACTGGCCAGGCTATAGTTTCTTTTCAACACATTTTGGACTGCACTAAGTCCGTTCAAGCTCGTCAGAATTTTAACTCTAATAATGCTATACACCGTGTATTCTGATTATACCTTTAGTCTCAGACTCTTCAATTTAACAGTAAAAATTTAAAAATTCTCCAAAATGAAAAGGCCTATTGCACTTATTGCACTGGCTGCTGAAATGATGAAACTCCTCTTATGGTAAAACAGGGAACGAGGAAAGAGCATTTTGTTCTAAGTCGACAGCACTGCAAATAAAATTCAGCTCCAATTTTTATATTTATAAGTCATCTCTATGAAATGAACATGATCTGTTGATAAGAATTGAAACGTGCCTTTTAGTTCCTTGAGAAAATCTAAATAGTGAATTCAACTGACTTTAATAATCATGTTTTGGACAATGCCGTCAGTATTAATATGCTTTGGAAACAATTCTATTGTGTATTTAAAGTCAGCGAACATGCAGAGTCACATCACACAGAGTACACATGTTGCACATGGTTTATATCATAGACGTAGTCATTAGGCTGAACGCCTGGACCCAGTATTCACATGGACTGACTCCCATGATTAATCTTCTCCATTCTGCTGCTTTCCTTTAACTTTGTTTCACAAACGGATAAATCATCTATTTTTTTATTCCAAAAAGATCATTTCCTGTCTTTTGTACTGAGCCTAATCTGTAAACCAATTATCATAATTGTTTCTGTGGTTGGGAGAGAAAGACTGATGTTGTGGAGATGTACGATTGGACTGGTGTTTCGAGACTGACAAAAAAAACACGTCTTGGATTGCAATCAGTGAATCATTTGTCCTTGTGGTTTCAGACGATTTACGAAATAGTGCTTTTCCTGCAGAATTGAGGCATCTGATAACTGCTGATGCCACTGTCATTTTCGTGAGCTGTACCACATTCTGCTGGTCATACACCCTGGGCTATTTGGGTTGGACCTCAGCGGGAGGTATATTTTTATCCAAGTATAAATGGGGGTGGAATTTCCCCATTGCTCCTCAGCATTCACTCTTCCCTTTTAAAAATTAAAAGCCTTCCAAATGTTACCTGTATTGTAAGGTTCTGATTTTATTAGTTATATGCTTTTTGCTTCCCTTACAAGAACATAAGATTTTTTAGGAACAGAAAAAATGCCAGTTTAATTATCGGCCCATTCTTACAGGCCAGCAATATATTTTTGATGTACACTGTTCAACAAGGGCCTTCCATGAGGGAAGGCCCACAGCAAAGATGATAAAGTTATCAATGTGATTGTATACTGTAGGAAAGGGGCAAATTCAGCATGAAGGGAATCAGTTTGTGTTATTGCAAACTTCAAGAAAAACATGGTCACTACCCCAGTCAGCTATGTACGAATTTCAGGACACCAGGGCCGGAATTATTCGTTGGGTGGGAGGCCCTGCCCACTGGCTGAAAGGTCAGTGGCAAGTCCTCCTCCGCGGGCTTGAGGAACCAGGTCGGGGTTTTTCATTACCCAGGCCCTTAATTGGCCTTGAGACAGGAAGTCCCGCCTAATGGAGCTGCTGGCCAATCAGCAGGCCGGCAGCTCTTCGTACCAGCAGCGCCAATGGGAGTGGTGGCTACTGCTGGGACTACACCCAGCTATCGCAAGCACGGTGAAGGACGGCCCTGGAAGACAGGTAGGTTTTTAGGGCCTCACCGGGGACAATCGGCAAGGCCTCGGCAGGGCTAGGGGGGGCGGGCGGAGTGTTGTGTGTTGGGGGCTGTTGGGCTTCGGGGCAGCCCTCCTTGGGGCATGGGGTGTCCGATCAGGAGGGACCCACCCCCACACCCCACCCCACCCCAAGAAGGCCACCTGGTTTTACCAGGCAGGGTTCTTGAGGCTTCTGCTGTCTGGCCTCTGAGGTTAAAATACCCGCTGGGGCTAGAGGAGCCCTTAAGTGCCAGTTAATTGGTCACTTAAGGGCCTTGATTGGCCTGGTGCGGGCAGGCCGTTTCTTGCTGTCGCTGTGTAAAAGTGCAGGGGGGGATCGGGAACGGCCCCCTCCACCTCCCACTCAACTTAACAACCCCCCAGCCACCAGCCCGCTCATTTGGGGCCATAAAAGTCTGGCCTAGGTGTGATGTAGGGAGCATGAAGTAGACAAAGACATAATCCTGGAACTAAGAAGACAGTTAAAAAGTTATTGCGAATAACCTGGATGTGTGGAAGCTGTAATAACATGCTTTCATGTTATTACTTGGGTCCCAGGAGCATGGTACTCAAATAATTTATCTTGCAATCTGCCATTGTTCTTATGGTAGGTCAACATCTAAAGCAAAGTCCACACGTTGCAGCACCTAGTAGTTAAAAAGTGGTGGATCATTGTTTGTCCCTAATTACTACCATTATGCAGTTTCCGCTAACCACACTTTCCTATGCTACCAACTATGCAGCAGAAAATAAATAGGCCTGGGACACACAATGCACACCTCACACATTAACCTGTTCTGTACTTCTGTACATGTGCATTATGTTGGATCATTCCTGAGAGTGCCTTAGCATGTGTGCCCTGACATGTGCACATAGAATCATAGAACGGTCTGCAACCAGGTCCAGGAGCCATGGAATCCAGTGGCAGCTCACCAGACCCACAAAATTGTCAGGATTGCAACCAAGTGGGCGTCTGGTATTGTATGCGGTGTACTGTCCTGACTATTAATCTGTTTCTAGGTTCATAATCAGCTTTTGTGATACTTAACGGTATCCAGAATTCCAGCCACACTTGGTAATGAAAAGGGAGTTGGACTGCACGCCAAGCAAATTGGACTTTTAAGCTGTTGGATTCCTGTTACATGTGTGTGTGTTATGGAGAGAACTGTACATTTGTGAATGTCTGTATGCATGTCTCTGCACATTTATATTTGTCGATTATATTATACATATATCTTCCCCAGAATTTAGAAAGTTAAGGGGTGGTTTGATCGAAATTTTCAAGATGTTACGGGGAACAGATATGGTAGATGGAGAAACTGGGCAGAATTTTCAACTGTTTGTCCCTGGTGAAACAGCGGGACCTGTAGCAGGTGGGGAACCTGATTGCTGCTGCAGTGGGCTTTGTCATGGCTCTTTAACTGAGCCATGGGGCATTAGTATCCCACTTACGGGTTTTCCAACCAGAGAGGGCAAGTGGGATGACCTGCCGAATCTGTCAAAGGAAGGATTTCTAATTAAAGAGAGCCTGACATGGGTCAGAAGGCTGCATTTGCTGACAACGCTACCACTTGGTGGCGTTGCTGTAGCACATGCGCAAATGCAGCATGTGCCACTAAAACGTCACAGTCTGTGACTTCAGGCAGCTGCCAGGACTAAAGATGGCGCTGCTCAAATAATCACATGGAGGCAACCTGACCTAAACACATGGCAGCACACAATGGCTGGAGGGAGAGAGCGAGCGAGTGGGCTGGGGACGGGGGGTGAGCGGAGCGGAGCGGGACGGGGGGTGGGGGTGAGCGGAGCGGCCGGGTGGGGGTGACTGGGTGGGCTGGGGGGGGGTAGCGGAACGGCCGGAGAGAGCAGCGCTAGGGGTAGCGGCGCGGCTATCCGAAGGTGCCTCCGGGCAATTGTTGGGCAAATTAATTGGCTCCATCTCATTGGCCAGTCCTTGCTGCCAGCGGAGAGTCTGTCGCCGCAGCCAGTCCAGTTTCCGCATGAATGATGCCGTTTCACTCTGCAGAACGGCCTGTTGTAGCTGATACAATTGATCTGAAAGCAAGCGAAATTTTTCATTGTAGCTGAGGGGCCTTGGCTGTTCCTCTGTAATCACAATGGCAGCAGCCATGCCTGTCCTTGTGGGTGTCTGAGATTCACGCCAGCGGCAGTTGGGGGCAAGCATCTCCAAAGACAGACTGAGATGCCTCTGCACAACAATAGCATGTTTGCAGGGCAACAAAGTCTGAATGGAGAAGATGCAGCTGCAAGCAGCCTGGCCATCATGTATCTGCAGTGTGTACTGTTTGGCACCAGAAACCACAGTCACTGTGCCTTTGTCCTGTTGCTTGATATTTACTCGATGAATGTGGCTATGATCCTGATGCATCAGCTTCACAGCGTGACTGGTGAATCCTGTGTAAAATGATTGTAGGTCTGCTGGTGCCTCTGCAATGCGCTTGAAAGAGGCTCCCTGCAGGAATGTGGAATAGGAGCGCTGCCGATCCTGGACACTGTTGTGGAAGATCAGCGCTGAGATGCATTCCTTCATGGATGAGGAGTGGTGCAGGTGCTTTATCTTGCCATTCTCTGACTCAATGAAATTGTTGGTGTTGTTCCCAAACGTTAGGACTTTACCGCGTGAACATGATGCCCACATCTCCTTCTGTGGAATCCAGTTTGTCAGCAGGTAGTCCTGCAGGGGTGGGTACAGGTGTTCAATCCTTTCTACACAACTTGTGATCTTCTCCTCCAAAGGTGCATAAACCATTTCCTCGCAGATCATAAACAACTGATCCCTCAGTTCACCGTTCAATGGGTAGCTGCTGATCTTCCTCCTCATGCTCTGCATCACATGGAACTGACAGAGGAGAACCGTTGCAGCTTAGAGATGCTTCCTGATCGCATTGATCTCATTGATGTCCTTATCCACAATGGCTGATCTCACGTGGCAGGCGCTGGATCCCATGAAATCGACAAAAACACCCACAATCTAATCAGCATCTGAGTCATCTCATTCCTCACCATGGCATAGAACACAGCCCTGCCCCTACCAACATTGTCCTGCACCATCACTTGGTACAGAGGGTAGCCGCGTTTGTTCACTATGTACATTCTCTCCATGAACAGCAGTTCAGGAAAGGCCTGCAGGTGGGCCTTCATGGCTGGTGTCATGAAGGCAATATAGAGGATGTTGCTTCCCTGCAGGCCAACCCGCACCATGGCCCTGTCCTGCTGAATCTTCTCCAGCGTATCTCACAGTGCATCCATGTTGTTATCCCCTGTTTTGAGCCGGGACTTTACATTTCTAATGTCACTAAGGGTCACGGTCTTGTTGAATGAACGCTCGATATAATCCTTCAGCTGTTTGTTCCCAGCCTGCAGCTTGACCAACTCTTCTACCTTCTGCCCTTCACCCTGGTTCAGTTGTCGTCTCCTTGCATAGAAGCGTAAACATTCTGGATCCAAAACATGACCGGTATGTACAAGATGGTAGGATCTGACACACAGTTTGTTCTTGCTCGTATTGAATTTCACACTGATGAAGACCTCACAGCCCAGGGTGAGATACCTGAAAAGTTACACAGACATTCAATGAGCACGCCCAAGTTCCTCGTGCACTCACCAAAACGTCAACCATCCCCAGGTGTGTTGTTGGCAGCAGTTTACATGAGCGCCACGACAAGGTCCCAAAAGCAGGTGCGCACCTGTTTCGCAGTGCAGAGGAGGTTGCGCAAAGGTGGTCGACCAGCCATTGCTCCATCCAGCAAATCACAACAAAGGCAGTCCGTAGACACTTAAACTGACTCAAGGAGAGAGGGTGGGGTGGGTGGGTGGGTGGGCATACTCCATAGAAACTTTACAGAAATGAAAGTGACCGTTTAGATGGAAAGCTGTTCGCTGGACTGGAGCACATATACTGCCTGCACACAGCCCCAGACAATGGAAAGGATTTTAGTGCAGTGCAGTGGACTGGAGCACATGCAGTGCCTCAGACAATGGAAATGTTTTCAGAGCAACTTACAACAGCAGAGCAACTTACCTTGGAGCAATCTCCTCTTTCTAATAAAAATGAAGCAGACTGAAATCTCCAAAACGACTGAATAATTGCGATAAAATGCCAGAAAATGCCCGACGAAACCTCTCCTCCTTCCACTTTCAGAAACTCGCGCCGAAGCTTGACGCATGCGTGAATACCTGTTGGCGTTGCATTGCTGTACGCGTAAAGCGCATGCGCAGAGGCCGACCAGGTGCGTTGCCCAAAGATGCATATGTCACGCGATGACGTCATCGGCGCATGCACTAACCAGTCCTGGCAATTCGGAATGCAGCGCATGCGTAGAGAGCAGGAGCCCGTCTGCGCATGTGCGCACCTTGGCGCAGCCTGATGACGTCAATGGCCGGCTGCGTTGTCAGGAATCACTTTGGGGTCAGAATGGCTCAACTGAACGTGGCGAGGAGACCTGCAAAGGCTGACATCCCTCCACCCCTCAACTCTCCCCTAAGTTGTGTGGTCTCTTTTCCTGCAAGGAGAGAAAAGAGAGTTACGAGTGTTAGAAATGGCTTGCGTGGAGAGACCGAACCTGCTGCTGACTTCCTTGGCCTCTTCCATACGCATGTGCTTGGTTGGAGGGGTTGGCCTCTTCCTCCCATCCTTGGGAAAGATCCCCTCATTCAATCCCTCAGATCCCATAGTAGGACCTCCAGGTCAGAGTGCAAGACCCGGAGGGTGGGGGGTAGCCCTCCAATGACAGCCACTGGCAATGCATGCCCACCTGGTCCACTGGGATGGAGGTCTTGATCCACGAGGCTGCAGATGTCAGCAGGCAACTTGCCATGAAAACCTGAGGCACTGGTGCGCACACATGTTGAAGGCACTGTTCCCTTTAAGCTGCTCATCAGAGGTGCCCCCAATGCTGTGGTGAAGGCTAGCAGCAGGGAATTGCAAGTCTGGTGAACTGACTTCCAAGAAGTCGGCAACCACCTGTCAAGCAATGAAAGCACATTTTCAGAAGAAGTGTTGTGAACACCAGCCCATCAGCTGGGCATGGCTGAGGTTTTTCAGTTTCACTGTTCAAAGCCTTCCCAGCCTGCCAGTTTTATTGAAGAAGCATTCTCCACTGTGCACTCAGCTGGTTGACCCTGGTGACTTGCCAACTGCCCAGGAAATAGGTGTGGTTTGCTGACAATGCACCGTCTGTAACATTTCAGGCAGCTGCCAGGATTAAAGATGGCGCTGCTCAATTTATCGCAAAAAAACAAATTGAACCCGAAAATCCCCTCAGTGGCTGCCATTGCCGCCTCCATCCCACCCTCAACAGTCCCCCGCACCCTCCCGCCATCGCGCCTCTCTTTGCCGCTTCCTCCGAAGCCCGTCTTCTCGTCACTATTTCCCCACTGCCTTCCCTTAGCCACCCGCATCGGCCCTGCCGCTCCCCACCACCTCCAGCCGCTTGCTCCAGACCCCACCACAGCCCCCCCTCGCCCCAGCCGACCGCACCCTGCTACTCGTCTCCCACCCCCCCTTGGGCCACTCGCTCACTCGCTCCCCGCTTTCCCCCCCCACCCTCCCTCCTGCCGCCAGCCCCAGACTACACCCCCCACTCCCCCCCAGCCCACCCTGGCCACCCACTCCCACATTCGATCACTTTCCGCCGCGCTGCCCACAGAAGCAAGGCGGGCCTCGAGGGGTGACGGGGCGACATAGGAAAGAGTAGCCGAGAGGAGGGGAATGGGGGACGCGGGGAGCGAGCGGCCGGAGAGCGGGGTGGGGGTGGGAGGGGGGCGGTAAGCGAGGAGCGGGGAACGATTGGCCCTGGGGAGTCGGGGGAGCAGTGGCAAGGCCTGGAGCGAGCGGCTGAGGTGGGGGAAGCAGCTGGTGGGGAGGGGGTTTGGGGGAGAAAGTGTCAAGGGCAGGAGCGAATGGCTGAGAGGGGGAAAGCATAGAGGCCTGGAGCAAGTGGGCTACCCAAGGGGTAGAGCAGTTAGGGGGGCAGGAGCGAGTAGTTGGCTGGGGGTGGGGGATGGGTAGCAGGCGGGGGGAGCAAGTGGCTGAAGCAGCAGTGTGGCAGGGATCGAGCGAGGTGAAGAGACGATTGAAGCAGGGATGGTGGGAGAAGGCGGGGCACCATTCGGGTGAATGGAGACAGCCATTGAGGGGTGGTGACATCATTGCGCATACTGGCAGGCTGGCAAATGGTCGCACACATTGATGACATCCACAATCACTCTGCGCATGCTCTGTTGTCAGGAGTCACTTTGATTTTGATTAAAACCTCAGTTAATGACCTATTTGCATATGACAATTACTTACCCGACAGCTCCAAGGGGATTCACCGTTCGCCTGCAAGCCTAGCCAGTTGAAACCCGTAAGTGGGTGGGGTGATGTTGGGATCCCGACATACCTTTTTAGGGGATTTAACTCCCCACACACACCCAAACCTCCCACTCTTTCCAATAGTTGTGGAGAAATTGGGGGCATAGTTTAAAAATTAGAGCCAGACCTTTCATTAGTGAAATTAGGAAACACATCTACACACAAAGGGCTGGATTTTATGGGACCCCTAAGGTGGGGTCAGAGCGGCGGGGCCCATAGAATCGTGACGGGTGGCTGGGGGGATGCAGTGCCCATCACCAAGTGATTTTTCCCAGGGGTGGGATAGGCTGACGATGGCGTTCCTGCCCAGAGGCCAATTGAGGGGGTGTTCTGCTAGGTAGGCAGGGCGCCTTTTAAAACGAGGCACCCTCCCTGTGGGCTTGGGGGAGGTGGGATCCCTCCTCCGTGGGCCACAGGGAGCCTTGGCCAGGAAACAGTGCACCTCCCAGAACCCCCTCCCCTGGACTTTATGACCATCCCCTCCCCCCACTCATCAGGGCCTTCCAGCCTTGGCCCCAGCGACCCCGCCTCACTCACCTGAGATCCAGGGTTCCAGCGCTGGGCCTGGGTCCAAGGCTGCTGCAGTACTGACAGTGGCCACTGTTCCTGGTGGCACTGTCAACACTACTGAGCTGCCAGCTCTGTGATTGGCCAGCAGCTCTTTGAGGCTGGATCCCCATCTTTAAAGGGACAGAGATCTTGACGCTGGAAATTTTGCCTCTGGAACAACAGAGGATTGCGCCGGGGGCATGAAAAGGCCGGGGTGGGGTGCTCCCCAGTTTTTCAGCCCAGCGGCAGGCGCCCTCCTCCTCCACAAAATCCAGCCCAAAGGGTAGTAGCAGTTTGGAACTCTCTTCCACAGCTGGGAATTGATGCTTGATCAATTTCAAATCTGAAATTGATAGATTTTTGTTATCCAAAGTATTGAGGGATATGGGGCAAAGCTGGTGGATATATGGAGTTAGGTCACAGATCAGCCATGATCTCATTGAATGGTGGAACAGATTTGAGGGGTTAAATGGTCTACTCCTGTTTCTGTGTTCCTATACTTCTATCTGCATGTATTTTGCTGTGTTTATGACTCTATGTGAATGAGTACATAATTATTGGTACATATCTTAACATGAGTATATGAATGCTCATGCACATCTTTGTATCTGTGTTTTTACGTAAGTACCTACAGGTATCTTATGTACATATTTGTGTATATATTGGATATGTATATATACTTGTATTAATATCTGTGCATCACAGTGTGAATGTATGCATTAGTTTTGTGTGTGTACAAGTGAAAGTGTGAAAGTTTGTATCTCTGTGTGTTGTTATATCCAGCACCTGGTAACAGTTAGTCTGATTTTAATGAATATTAAGAACACCAAGCTGGAACGTGCATTCTCCAAGTATATTGGGTCCTTTGTATTCTCTAAAGTTAGAGTCAGTCTAATGATTTCTTGAGTAAAATCCAAACATATGTCTGCAATCATATTATAGACTGTTTTTATCTATTCATGTAAAAAAAAAAGTTGCACAGCAACAGAATGATAACTGGTTATTGTGTGAAAACAGTGGCATGACTGCCTGATAGAGACTATGATAGATAGGTTAGCTGGTAAATAAAAGTGGTTTAAATGCTGAACAAACAGCAACAGCCAACAGAATGGGGACAAGAATCAAATAACAGAAACACATGGAAAATGATTGCTAATGTGTCTATTGTGTTACAATTATACTGGTAGCCAGACTAACTGGCATAGATACTGCAGTTTCAAACTGCAGTTCGCCTCTCGGACAAACACATGTATGTAAGGATATATTATATATAAAAAATTATCTATTATATATCTGGGCAGGCATATTTATTTATTTTTTCAATGTTTATTTTTTGTCAATATAATTCCTATAGTAAATTATATTTTAAAAATGATGTATGCAAAGTTAATAAATAATAAATTTGTACCTGTTCATATATCCAAACAATCACTTTATCACCCACCTCAGTCAAAGCAACATTTGCAATTCTCCTTGCAACTCATGCTGTAAAATAACACAGCAGGATGATATCCATGCTATTCACTTAAAGGTCACTGAGCTCATTACTTACTTTAAATCGTGTGAAGGTTAATATTGCTAAATCATTCCAGTAGGTTGGAGGCTATTAGAAATAACAGAAATATTGAAAATACAGAGCAAGACTGTCAACATCAGAAAACAGAAAAGACAGGTTAATGTTTGAGGCATAGATCCTTCATCAGAATAAAAGTGGACCTATGTGAAAATCAAATCTCTGGGCAAGAGTGAATTATTGGGATAAGGTTTGTGAAAGTTTTGATTTGAGTAATGCTTCTACTTTGATATTTTGAGCTGAAATATTTTGATTGTTTTTTTCTTAAACCAGACACCTGCTGGAAGTTGCCATCTGGTGGTGGTTGTTAGCACAACAAGTGACATTTAAATAGTTTACCTTAATCCATTAGAATCATCCAATAGTGTGGGTGAAAATGTTTTCAGTTTTTACAATTAAGTTATTATTTATTACATCTCCCTGTTAGCCTAGTTAATTCCAGCAAGAGTGGCCCATATAAAGAATGAGCTTCATAGCAGTTGTCACAGGCCTTGAAGGGATAGAAATGTGAAGCTGCAATGTGCTCAACCCATTAACAAAGAGATACTGTGACTTCTTAATAGAAAGGAGAGTAAAGGAGACAGAAAAGAATATTATGGAGTCATGGGGTAGATTTTCAATTCATGACCTGGGTGTTAAACTGGCATTGTTGATTGTCTGCCCATTATAGAAACTTCAATGGAAATGAAAATTGGGTGGTTTCTACAATGTCCAGTTGATCCATAATGCCAGTTGTTTACCCAGGCAGTAAGCTTAAAACCAATCTGATAGAATCATACCAACTTCAGCCGAGGAGACCATTCGTCTTATCTGGTCTGTCTCGATATCGAAGCTATCAATTCGGGTCCCATTTACTTCCTTTATTATTTTTACTGTCCAAGCTCCTAAATGTCTTGATTAATGTTTTCTATAGCCACTTGAGATGATGCCTTCCTTTTTGCACAAAAAACTGTCCTGAAACCTCCCCCTTTATGCTTTTTGTACTAATCCTAAAATCATCCATTCTTTTTACTGATTCATTAACTAGTGTGACTCAACCAATTCATCATCACCTCGCTGTTTTTGTCTTCTGACCTTGACATACAAAAAGCTGATATCCCACTTGCCCAACTTTTTTTCACCTACAATCCTGCTATTAACAGTCTCTGTATTTCTCTCCCTACATTCCGTCACTTTGAATTGTATTTGCCATATATTTTCCCAATCCCAGGCGGCACAGTGGCGCAGTGGTTAGCACCACAGCCTCACAGCTCCAGTGACCCGGGTTCGATTCCGGGTACTGCCTGTGTGGAGTTTGCAAGTTCTCCCTGTGTCTGCGTGGGTTTTCTCCGGGTGCTCCGGTTTCCTCCCACAAGCCAAAAGACTTGCAGGTTGGTAGGTAAATTGGCCATTATAAATTGCCCCTAGTATAGGTAGGTGGTAGGGAAATATAGGGACAGGTGGGGATGTGGTAGGAATATGGGATTAGTGTAGGATTAGTATAAATGGGTGGTTGATGGTCGGCACAGACTCGGTGGGCCGAAGGGCCTGTTTCAGTGCTGTATCTCTAAACTAAATCTATGTCTTACTACAGTCTCCTATATTCTTTCTTAATTCACCACGCTCTCGAATTTGGTGTCATCAGCAAATTTTAGTCCTTCTGTACCTATGGTCAAATAATTTTTGTATGTGGACAAGCCTATGGTTAAATTGTTTATGTATGCGGACAAGAGAGGTTCCAACACTGATCCCTGGGACATTTCACTAACTCTGCTTTGCCAAAGTGATAAATATCCATTTGCTCTCACTCTCGGTCTTCTGTCCATTAATTAGTTCTCTATCCATGCTTCCACTTTATCTTAATCCCATCTTGGTAAGATGTCTCTCATATGGCATTTCATTAAATGCTTTTTAAGTTTCTAAGTATACTATATCTACTGCCTTCCCCTTGGTGTACACATCTATCTGAGTGATAGATGTAAGATTAAAAGCCAATTTTTTTTTAAAGGAGGTCATTTACCTCACAAAATCTTCCATCATAAACTGTCCTTTGGAACTTCACTTGGTAATTATTTGATTGAGTACAATGTTCCACAGTGATACTTGTGCCAGTAATACTGAGACTCATATTTCAAGTCCTGGAGTCAGAGATCATTCATGCCTTGTTTTTCTCATCCTTCAGAATCAATGGAAGACACTGTGAGGAAGAGAAAACCCCCGTGACCAGTCAGAAAACTCACAAGCTGGATGATGAAGAGGAAGATGTAGAACTGGAGGAAGAGGAAAGAGGATGTAATACGATGAGAAAGCCAGTCAATGATCCGATTGCTTATAAACTGGATGGGGGAAACCAAGATGGAATTGAATATGATGAGCTGAGGAAGCCGGAGCACAACAGCAAGGAATCGCCCAGCAGGTTGGTACATACTGTGAGTGGCACCTGGACTCCAATGAGACACTGACTAACCTTTGGACATGCACTACTGAAGTCTGGATTTGCAGGTTCCCAGCAATTAATTAGATACCTTATGGGTGGGGGAGGTTGATGCTATGTAAAGAAAAACAGATCCCTACTTAACTTGCATACAGCAGAAACATAAACCATACCGTAAAGATAACTCTCAGTTAAATATTTTACGAGCCTTTTGATTTTTTTTTCACTCACCATCTTCCTGCTGCCTGGGAGGACACAAGCTATTGTTCACCTCCCTTGGAGTGCAGAAATTGAGAAGGCATTGCATGCGGAAATGGAGCTGAAGAAACTCATATCAGTTCATTTTTAAGATTTCTAATTGCATGAGCTAAGTTATCCTGAGATATTGGGGGGTTTAATTTGGACTTGTCCCACCTGGCAGGAAACTGGCTTAGTCCAATCTGCCGATGATAAAGCAGGAGGTGAGATCAAACCTACCCCTTTCCCACCCGGTGAATTAGGTTAAAATTAGCCCTATTGTTTCAGCTACAGAACTGCAAGTGAATACTGTGGGCAATTTTTGTAGCTCATCTATCTTATAGAACTGAAAGAGCCTCCATTCTCCACATTACATCAAGTGCTCAACTATATAAACACATTTTAGCAAGCAGCTTACTTGGTTCTGTTCTGGCAGAAAATATGAAATGCTATGATTGGGGGAGTATTTCTTGCTATTGTTTGCTTGAACATGTTGTACAACCAATTTATTTCTCTTTCAAGTTATAAGGAAGATGATATGAAACTTCAAGCCAAGAGTAGCCTTTCTGCCCTAGAACACATCCGGCACTTCACAGACAGCCTCAACACAAGGAAAGCCGAGGGGAATCAGTTCAGTGAGGATGATCTGACCACATACAGCACTACCCACCTGTCTGAAGACCTAAAGCAGCCCTTGTACAGGAAATCCAAGTCACAGGTAAGACTCGGAGAGAGATAGGGAGTAGATTCACCTTCAGTGGCACAGATCTGTGGATAATACAGCCTCCGTACTGAAGTGATCAGCAGACACTCTCCAGACGAATCAAGCACAGGGGCCTGAGATACATAAAGGACCTGAAGTTCCCTGTGTGCTCCACTACAGACTTATTAGGGCCCTGATTTTAATGCAGATTAGGTGCTGTCCAGCTACATTGCACCTATTCAGAATGAATGGGAATGATAGGCTGAGCAAAGATTGGCCTGGTGGCCTTTTCACAATCTTTTTGCATGCTTGCTCATTTACTAAAAGAGAATCTGCAAGCGGTCCAAAATAAAATACAGAATGCATCCGATTCTCCTATTGTGAAGGTGTTGCACAGGCACCAGGGAACCTCAGGTACGTTCCTCAAATGCTGCCAGACTAGTCAACCAGAATAATCTCCTAGCCAGGTCTAATGCAGCCTTCACTTGATGGCCACCCACTGCGCTTCTCACAGGACTTGCTGGAGAGCAATTAGCAGCAGGAAATTGAGCTGATTTTTCCCACTCACTAACCAAGGCACACTGACAACCCAGCCCTAAATCAGCTCAGACCACGGGTCAAACAAATAGCATTCCTATTCTTTATGACTCAGTTACCCACTGGCTAAACTCAGTAAACCATTGGGGAAGCTGATAGGCCATAACATTTCAACTGAGTTGGCATTTCCTATTTTGCAGCCCCACAAGACCCTACGAAACCTGTACGATAAACTGTCACTCAAAACTATAGAAACAGCTGATGTTCATTGAATTTGACAGCAGTACCTACTGAATTATTTTCTGAAATCGAATCCTGTCACCATACCAATGCTATCCTTCCCACATGTACAAGCATAATCAACAAAAAAAAGCAGTACCTCCTGGATCAATGCGCCTGTGAAGTGCCTTGGGACATTTCATTGCATTAAAGGTATATAAATGCAATTAGTAGTTGTTGCTGTTGTATGCTCCCAGCCTCATCACCAATCAGGAGAAACCTAAAATGGGTGAGGGGGAAGAGAAGAAAATTAAAATAAGCAGAAAGATTAAAAAGTAAATAAAGTTAAGTTGAAACATGTACTATAGCCATTCAAATAAATGTTATCTTCCTGACTCACGTCCCTTTTCTTTCCTTCTCTTGGTAGGCGTATGCCATGATGCTATCTCTGTCCGACAAGGAACCTATCCATTCCGTATCCCACAATGCCTCCAACATGTGGCACAACATGCCGAGAGCAGCGACGGAGCCTAATACCCTCCAGTCCCTGAGCCATGTATGACACTTTGCAATAACCGGATGGGACCAAGTCCAGCGTCATACATAGCATGACATTTTTTGTTTCTTTTATTTTTACCCTTTCCTTTGTGTCTATTTATAGAGAGAGACTCCTGAGCAGAACGCCTTAGAAATCTGCTGGGTCACCCCAATCGGAATTTTGTGACCTTAAACTGACAGTTTTAAAAAAAAAATGAAATTGTATTTATTCTCCTAGTATTTTGTTTTGCACAGCGAAGGCAGCTGCGTTGTTGTGAGGATCAATGCGACACAAAGTAGTTTGACTAGGAACTGGGAGCTCACGCCTCAGTGGCACAAAGAAAGTGTCTTCCATTGTACTCACTGGGAGAGGGTTTGACCATTTTCAATGTATCCTAGCACTCGATTTATTGAAAACTAAATCATTTGTATAAAATTCATTTGATGGGGGAGGAGGGGAGATGGGGTGACATTGGCTCTTCCTGTACAAATTGCTATTTGCATTATTTTTGTGTTCTTTTAAGCACAAATCAAGTCTCTTTTTTTGTTGTTGTGTAATTAGATCAGTTCAAAGCTCACGTCATAAAATAAAAAATAACACTGAAGACCGCCAATCTGCTTTCACAAATAAATGTTTGTTCCCCCCAAATTTTTCAAATTAACTTTAATTTTAATTTTAGACAATCATTTTTTTTATAACTTTTTATTAAAGGTGTGTGCAGCACTGTGCTATTTATTTGTCTGTTTAGTGATCTCGCACTGTTCAGTCCATACACGAGCATACACACATACACACGTACTCACAGGTGCTTTTATATAACAGGTTGAGATCTTCGATTCCCTGTCTGGGTAGGGGAGGGGTGGGATGGGGAAGGTAATGGATATACACGAGTGCCAAATAGTGTTGTTAAAAAAACAAAAAAAAAAATTCAATCTTATGCGTTTTAATGAATCTGCCTAATGAATAGACTTTATTTAGTTTGTTTTGTTTAATACAATGAGCTGATTCGATTGTATAAGCAGTTATGATTCCTTCATTACAGCATGATTCTTCTAATTAGAACCTGTACCTGATATTTTAAGCTGTTTGTCTGCTTGTGTGGTGTTTTGTTCCAGTAATCCTATTCAGTGGCAGCAATTAAGATATAAATGTGCCAAACTTATGTTTTAAAAAACAAAAAAAATTAACAGATTGTATTTCTTTTATTTCGCCAGTAGTGGCGGAGCAGATTCGTCTTTTTTTTTTGTTTATATCTGATTTTGAATAGTCAGCAAGTTGAGGTACTTTCTCTAAATGCTTTGTACAATGTATCTGTTATGCATTTAAATAAAAATATAATGAGAGGAACAGCTAATAAAAATAAAAGCAAACGTGAGGTCTGCTGGTGTATGTGTGTTTATCACTCTGAGCTTTTCGTGTTGATGGGGATTACTGAGGCAATGCTAGAAAATGAATAAGAGTGTAACATCGGGCTGTGTTTTTGGACGGAGGCTGATGTCCTGCCGTTGGGGTCAAAAGTGGGAGCTGTCCCCACTCCGGCGGGTGGCAGGACCCTGGGGTGGCATTTTGAGAATGGCAGCCCCCCTTCCCCCCCCACCCTCAACCACCCCTTAGAGCTACCAGCTCAATCAGAGGCCTGGGAGCTCAGCAGCCTCAGCAGTGCCAATGCTAATGGTGGCCACTGCTGAGGCTGCAGCTCCAGGGTGAGGGCGCCTCAATGGCGAGGTGCCCTCAAAGAGTGGTGAGTTTTTCTAGGGAAGCTGGGGCCCTGCAAGCAGGCCCTGTAGATTGGTGGTGGGGGGGTTGGGTTCGTGTTGCAATGTCACTCTGTTGCCACGGTGGCGCCCATTGCTGCTGGGGCAGGGCCCCTCCATGGGCCATGGAGTGCCTATCAAGGAGGATACCTCAGGGAACCCACCGGGAAGCTACCAGAGTTTACCTAGCAATCTCCGCATGTGGCGAATGCCCATGGGAGGTGGGTTGGAAGTGGCCCATCATTGAGCTCTTAAGTGGCCAACAGGTGGGTGGCTGAGATGCTCAGGTGCCCGCCGCTGGTAATATGTCATGGCGTCCAGGAAGATGTCGGGCTTAACTCCCGACACCTTCCCCTGTCATATTGCCAGCCCTCCTGCCTTCCAGCCCAACCCTAATGGGCAGGAAAATTTAAGCACATTAGCGGCCTAATATCCTCCGATTTCCCCATTCAGGTGACTGGATCTGTTGTGGTAGCCATTTGCTGGGAGACAGGTTGGGTGGGAGGTGGGATGGTGATGGATGTACTAATATCAGCATCTAATGGGCAAATTGGCACTCAAGGAGAGTGGGCCATTTTTGTGCAGATGAATGTGAAAGATTATGCCACTGGAATTATACTCCATTAAGACCTTCATCGTTGATAAAAGTAGCTGCAAAGAATAAGACCAACATTTAATGATTTTCCCAAATGTTGGGCTGAACTACCCTTCTCATGCTAGAATAGGGCTAGGGGTGGAATCTCTGGCTGCCACCTTGACTTAATTGTGACCTCTGACCTGGGTCAAGGCTGGTTATTTATGTCACTGTTATCAAGGCAAATGCAACAGGACCCACACATGGTACCACCAGAAGAGAAGAACCCATTTAAAAGGGGCAAAACAAGCCCAATGTTCCACAGACAGATTTTATTTTTGGTCCCAGACTGAACGAAAGCCTAAATGCAGATAGGTTTTGTGGCCTGAGGATGAGATGGGAATGGCTGGCTCCTCTTCCTCCAAAATGGTAATTGGCAGGACTTTTGCCGCCGACCCAGAACAACTGCCGCTCCTCTTCTGGCAGTCGATGGGATCAGTGGTGCCAGTCGCCGAAGATAAGGAACTCAGGTGGGTTGCAATTCCCTGCATACTCCACCATTATTTACATAGAGTGAGGTGGAGAATGGGAGGCTGACAGCCTTGCCTGCTGGGGCAGGAGGAGAACAATCCCAGTGGGGATTGGGATGCCTCCCTGTCCCATTTTCCTTCACATTCCCACTTCATTTCAGGCAGCATTCCGGACGAAAATCTAGCCCAATCATTTTCATCTGCCTGCATCGATGTGCTTACATTACAACACATATGTTTTATTTCAAAAGTCTCTTGTTAATTCAATATCACTATCAGTTCCCCGAAGTCACATGTGCACTGAGTATTTCCTAATCATATAAGACAGCCTGCAATCTCTGGCATTAGGTCCATGAAACCCAATCAGTTCAATTCTATTTCCACTTTTAGTTCCTGCTCAGTGGTTTGTTCTGTTTGGATTTTGTGGGCCTGAGTATTTGGAAAGGTCCATTCTTACTCCAATCAATTCACTGGTGGTTCTAAATTAAAACACAATTAAAGCATTGATTTATACATCCATGGTTAATAAGTGGTCCATGGTGTCCATGGTATATACCCAAGTGGTCTATGGAGACAGAGGGTAATACCACAAGCTGCTGGTCTCTATCAGCTATGGCCATTGATCCACCTCAGAGTAAACCAATGCAAAGGCTGGAAAGCTCAGGGCTGGAATTTTACGGTCCCCGCAAGAGCAGGCTGGAGGCGTAGGTGGGTGTAAAATAGAGTGGGAGGCGGATGTGCCGTTCCCATCATTTGCCAGCCCCTGCTGCAATTTTACGAGCAGCGGGGGAGGTGACAAACGTCCTGCCCAACCAGACCAATTAAGGCCCTTAAGTGGCCAATTAATTGCCACTTAAGGGCTTCCTCCCCCCACGGCAGGTAATATACCAGTGGCAGATGGGTGGCTCAGCACCTCAGGAGGCTGCCGAGTAAAACCTGGTGGCCTCCTGAATGGGCACCCTGTGCCCCACAGAGGGGCCCCCCCCTATGGCACAAGCCACCCTCACTGCAGCACTTCCCACCCCCAACCAACCACCCCCACCCCCTTGTCTCACTGGCGCCCAGCCAATTGCCCCTGCCGATGCCCCACACACTTACCTTAATTCCAGGGCCTTCCTCCATTGCTGCTCCTCTCACTGGGTGCAGTCCCAGCAGTGGCCACTGCTCCCGGCAGCTCTTGGAGGCGGGACTTCCTGCCTCAGAGGGGCAGAAGTGCAGCTCATGGCCAATTAAGGACCTGGGCCACGTAAAATCACTGCATGGCTCACAGGCCCGTCTGAGGCAGACTCGCCCCCAACTTTGGGGCTGGTAGGCGGGACCTCCTTCCCAACGTAAAATCCCAGCCCAGGTGGTGGATCATGTTACCACCCGAAGCTCCAGCAACTTCAACCTGTAACAGCAATGTTGGATGGAAAAAAGGAACAGCCATATACTCTCGTGTCTGAGACAGAAGGTGATCGGCTCAAGGCCCACCCCAGGGCCTCAAGTGCAAAACGTAGGTGCAGTACTGAGAGAATGCCATCAGGTTGACGTAAAAGAAACCACGGCACTATTCCAAGAAGAGCAGGAGAGTGCTCATTGCCAATAGTTTTCCCTTAACCAACATTAAAAAACAATTTACATGGTCATTATCACATGACACTGGGACCTAGCTGTGCAGAAATTGGCTGCAGAGTTTTCCCTACATTTCAACAGAAACTATACTTCAAATGCACTCGATTGACTGTGAAGTGCTTTGGGATGTCCTGAGGTCACGAGAGGTGCTACAGAAAAATTCAAGTTCTTTCTTTCTTTAGTCATGGCTTCTTCCACCTACCAGCTGGCGAGACTTCAGGTCATTGTCGGTAGGGACATTGTACACATAATGATTTCCAGTTTGTAATTATTTGGGCTCAAGTATTTAATACTGACAATCAGACGTTCCTCCGAACATGATCCATTTTGATTTTTAAAAATAAAGTACATGCCTTACCCATCAAACTGGACATGCGACGCAATTTTGTTTTACAGAACAATGTGAAAAACTGCTTCATTAGGCAATCAGCCATTCTATTTACACAACAGTTATGATCATGTCACACCTCGAGATATTGTACATAGAGCACCAAATCACAACCCTGTTACATCCATTATATCACAGCGATATCTGGGCCCTGTGGATGCGTTTTGCTATTGTGCCCAACACACCATTGCACAAATTATTCCAAAACACAAAGCTTACTTTTTAAGGGGAACAACTACTTTCCCACATGTGATAGAATAAACCCAAAATCTATCCTGTGTGATACACTGGTCCCACACCATCCCAAAGAGAAGATTTAAACTCCACGTCTCCCACAGTGAGACACTGATCCCCCCCCCACAGTGAGACACTGTACCTCCCCCCCCCCACAGTGAGACACTGAACCTGCCCCCCCCCCACGGTGAGACATTGTTCCCCCCCCCACAGTGAGACACTGAACCTCCCCCCACCCACAGTGAGACACTGACTCCCCCCCCACAGTGAGACACTGAACCTCCCCCCCACTCTGAGACACTGACTCCCCCCCACAGTGAGACACTGAACCTTCCCCTCCACACTGAGACACTGGCCTCCCCCCACAGTGAGATGCTGGCCTCCCCCCACTCTGAGACACTGACTCCCCCCCACAGTGAGACACTGAACCTTCCCCTCCACACTGAGACACTGGCCTCCCCCCACGGTGAGACACTGAACCTTCCCCCCCCCACACTGAGACACTGACTCCCCCCCCACAGTGAGACACTGAACCTCCCCCCACCTCCCACAGTGAGACACTGTCCTCCCCCCACAGTGAGACACTGCACCGCCCCCCCCCCCCCCACAGTGAGACACTGAACCTTCCCCTCCACAGTGAGACACTGGCCTCCCCCCACAGTGAGACACTGAACCTCCCCCCCCACAGTGAGACACTGGCCTCCCCCCACAGTGAGACACTGAACCTTCCCCTCCACCCTGACTCACTGACTCCCCCCCACAGTGAGACATTGAACCTCCCCCCACAGTGAGACACTGAACCTTCCCCCACAGTGAGACACTGAACCTCCCCCCCCCACCCCCCCCCCCCCACAGTGTGACACTGTCCTCCCTCCTCCTCCACAGTGAGACACTGTCCTCCCCCCACGGTGAGACACTGAACCTCCCCCCCAACAGTGAGACACTGTCCTCCCCCCACAGTGAGACACTGAACCTTCCCCCCCACAGTGAGACACTGAACCTCCCCCCCAACAGTGAGACACTGTCCTCCCCCCACAGTGAGACACTGCAGCGCCCCCCCACATTGAGACACTGAACCTCCCCCCCACAGTGACACTGAACCTTCCCCCCCACAGTGAGACACTGTCCTCCCCCCACAGTGAGACACTGCACCCCCCCCCACAGTGAGACACTGAACCTTCCCCCCCCACACTGAGACACTGAACCTCCCCCCCCCCCACAGTGAGACACTGTCCACCCCCCACAGTGAGACACTGAACCTTCCCCCCCACAGTGAGACACTGAACCTCCCCCCCAACAGTGAGACACTGTCCTCCCCCCACAGTGAGACACTGCACCACCCCCCAGCACAGTGAGACACTGAACCTTCCCCCCCACAGTGAGACACTGTCCTCCCCCCACAGTGAGACACTGCACCGCCCCCCCACAGTGAGACACTGAACCCCCCCCCCCACAGTGAGACACTGTCCTCCCCCCACAGTGAGACACTGAACCTTCCCCCCCACAGTGAGACACTGAACCTCCCCCCCACCCCCACAGTGAGACACTGAACCTTCCCCTCCACAGTGAGACACTGGCCTCCCCCCACAGTGAGACACTGAACCTCCCCCCCCACAGTGAGACACTGGCCTCCCCCCACAGTGAGACACTGAACCTTCCCCTCCACCCTGAGTCACTGACTCCCCCCCACAGTGAGACACTGAACCTCTGCCCCCCCCCCACAGTGTGACACTGTTCTCCCTCCTCCTCCACGGTGAGACACTGAACCTCCCCCCCAACAGTGAGACACTGTCCTCCCCCCACAGTGAGACACTGAACCTTCCCCCCCATAGTGAGACACTGAACCTCCCCCCCCCCACCACAGTGAGACACTGTCCTCCCCCCACAGTGAGACATGGAACCTCCCCCCCCCCCCCCACAGTGAGACACTGTCCTCCCCCCACAGTGAGACACTGAACCTCCCCCCCCCCCCACAGTGAGACACTGTCCTCCCTCCGCCCCCACAGTGAGACACTGAACCTTCCCCCCCACCCCCCCGAGACACTGACTCCGTCCCCCCCCCACAGTGAGACACTGAACCTGCCCCCCCCCCCGCCCCCACGGTGAGACTCTGTCCACACCCCCACAGTGAGACACCAATCCCCACCCCCATCCCCACAGTTACTGATATTGAACCCCATGATTCTGATGGCTTCCTGTTAGAGCTTAGCAACTGAATGTGCAAGATGCATATCAGATTGACACTTCACTTCTAAACAATGCTCTTTAAAATATGTTTTTTTCTTGGAGTGAAATTTTGGTTTGTGTAATCTTGGCTGTAGCAAATAATACAGTAAATTATTAAAATCCATAAACATCAGATGGTGTTTGTTTAAGCTGTTCATTATATAAAAAATAGCTATGTGGCTGGACAGCGTAACACTGGTAATTTAATAAAGGACCTCCTGATAAAAATCATAAACCGCAATGCCAAAGTGTGAATGCTTTACACACCTAGATTGGAATACAGCTTGTATCCTCTCCAATATTTATTATTTCATGTGATATATACTGTAGAGGATATCAACTAGAATTAACTGAACAAATTCAGCCAGTAACAGGGACACAGAGCCAGGAAAACTGTACAAACACTGCCAAGAAATGCTGGAAGAAGGCTGTAAAAGTTCAAAACCTGTCTAGATTAGTAGGAAACAGCCCAAAAACATAATAAAAATATCATGCATGAGTTGTATGGAAAAGACTAAATAGAATGTTTTTTTTTTAATCTGCCTGTTTATTCATAATGGGGTTGCTATGTAAACATGTTTGTGAAGATTCCCTCTGCTTAGTACATATAGCAAAATCGTAATTAATTAAAGGTATACTTTCCAATTGTTACAGTTGGGAGCATAGGAGCAGAACATGAGAGACCAGCTGTGGTCTGGAAAGGCAGATCTGCAACACAGTGCCAAACACAGTTTTCCAGCAGGCCTTGTACACCAACCTATAGTTATCACCAAAAAGCACCCACGGCTTCAGTTAAATATTACGAAGCACTTAAAAGAAACAATTTTCTATATGCTTAGATGGGATTTCACTGGCAGCTCCCTTCGATCTCTGGACTAATGGTGAGCTGTTCCATGATCTGTGGAGTTCTTAAAGGGTTTTAAGCTCTTCTTTCCAGTTTTACAGTATGCTTATAATACTGGCTTCTGCTTGTAATTTTTATTGGTATTTCCATAAGAAAGTTTTCATATTTAAAAATTGAGAATTTTTCTTTCTCCTAATAGCACATTTATGCTTACATGACACAAAAAATAGCCTAATACTGTCTTCTAATTCACTGGAAAATTGGCTGTGATTGAAGTGTTTCCAAGACCAGAACAGGACAGAAAGAGCTGAAAAAGAGAGGGATAAGGAATTAGGAGTTTCTTTTTACAACACAAACTTTCACAGTAGCTGAGTGAATGACAAGACATCTAAGTGTCAGCAGGTTAATGTAAAATGAATGATGATCATGGAGGGAACAGTGATGAAATATGAAATGAACTGGAAGAATTATGAAATAAAAGTAACATGGAGGGAGAGGTCAGGTGATCCCCTGCTGTACTGCCAATCAACATGTTTGTCTGTTGAAGATGGGACCATTATTAATGTCTGGAGTTGCCTTGAGGAGGCACATTAATATGTAAAACAGCCCATTCTATACTTAAGCCTCCTATCATCAAAATATGGGCTAGCAAAGGCAGACTGACTCCGAAGCCAAGGCCAAAACAATAGGTGTGAAATAGTACCTATTTAGCAAAATGGACCACATTCAGATGCCATTATGTAACAATGGGTCATTGTATGAACACTCCAGGGGAGAGTATATTGAGTCAATCAACTGAAACCAAACCCTAATAAGTTTTTACCTTAAAAGAAATAACTGTTCTGGGAAAGAGACACAGAAAGTCATTTCACCCAGAGAAGCTGTGAGATTGATCCAGCTAAGCAATAAGCCCTGTCAGCACCATCTTTAAACCACTGAGGCAGAGAGATTGCAAGGTGACCTTGAAAACTCCCCATCTGAGAAATTGAACTAGGACTTCCACCAACAACTTCGGACTGAGTTTTAACCAAAGGAGTCTACGACTATTCATCAATTCCAAGACAAGGAACATTCAGGCCAGCAACGCTGTTAAATATTCCTCCCAGAGAACCCAGAGGGTTTCAAAGTGAACTCTCTTTACAACAATAAAACTCTAATTGCATGCTACCCTCTACTCGTTATGTTTTTTGGTGTGTGTGAATGTGTGAGTGGGTGAGGTTGCCAACAATTTCAAGTATTGTTTTAATAAATAGTTATCTTTCTTTTTAAACCTATGAGAAAACCTGTTATTTGTCTGTTAATTTGACCTTGAAACACCCAGGGACTAACTACAACACTGTTTTTAAAACACTATCTGTGGACAGTTGAGAGATGAAAAGTGGAATCCACCCATATCATTTTCCACCTGTCCATAACAATTTAAAGAACCATTAATACTGTATTTCATGATTGAATGTGTACAACAACAACTTATATTTATATAGCACCTTTAATTAATAAAACATCCCAAGATGCTTCACTGGAGCATTATAAAGCAAAATTTGACACCAAGTCACATAAGGCAATATTAGGGCACATGACCAAAAGCTGGGTCAAAGACATAGGCTTTAAGGAGTGTCTTAAAGTAAGAAAGATAGATAGATAAGCAGAGAGGTTTAACAAGGGGATTCTAGAGCCTATGGCATAGGCAGCTGAAGGCATGACCATCCATGGTGGAGCAATGAAAATCGGGGTGCTCAAGGCCAGAAATAGATGAGCACAGATATCATGGAGGGCTGTGGAGCTGGAGGAGGTTACTGAGATATGGAGCGGTGAGGCCGCGGAGGCATTTGAAAACCAGGATGAGAATTTTAAAATCAAGGTATTGCTTGACCGGGAGCCAATGTAGGTCAACGAGCACAGAGGTGACAGGTGAATAGGACTTGATGCAAGTAAGGATACGGGCAGCAGGGTTTTGAAGGGCCTCAAGTTTACAGAGAGTAGAATGTGGGAGGCCGGCATGGAATAGTCAAGTCTAGAGGTAACAAAGGCATGAATGAGGGTTTGTTGCATCCAATCTTGCACCAATGTAGCAATGTCACCAGTGGCAATGAAGGTCCCCATCTCCCAGAAGGTTTTGTGGTTCCGTCTTCTTCCAGGCTACCTCAGGAATCAACTGCAGTATCACCCAATGTCCTGCTCATGCAAGTAACAAATAGGTGACTGATGCATAAGTTGACATGGCCAGTAGTTTTATTTATTTTCCCATTGAATAGAAACAACATGATCTAACTTCCCAGTGTTACCACACTAAAATAGAGGGATCAATGATGGCAGCCATCCTGGACATCAGCAAATGACCACAAATCATGCAGATATGTAGTGCTGCAATGATTTTGTGTTCTATGCTGGAGATGGCATGAAAGAAGTAAAAGGTTGGCCAGGATTTTATGCTGGTGACAGGGGTCAGTTAAAAGTGACACCAAGAACCCCACATCGCCTTCTCTGTGGGAGGCCCAACGAATCTAGGCACTTAAGTTGACAATGGTGGGCCTTCCACGGGATCAAGGACCCCAGCAATGGAAGTCTCGCCCTCGGAGAGTTGCCATCCAATCAGAGTTCGGCAGCTCTTTCACTGAGCAGCACCACCACAGAAGCATGGCTGCTGACAGTGGAGCATCTAGCTGAGGCCCAGGACCGGCACTGGACAGAAGTCAAAGATAAGTCACAACGTGAGGGGTCTCGTGGGGTGGTGGTCGCAGGGGAATGGGATGTACAGGGTCAGTAGCAAGGGTAGGGTGGTGGCTCTCAGCAGGTCCCCACTTCCCATTGCTGGGTCTAAGTGCCTTTTAAGGAGGGACCTCTCCGCCCCAGAAGTCAGGAAGCAGCCTACACGGTTTTTAGTGCTGTGCTTCCCATGTGGCGACAGGGTTGCCCGTCATATGGCTAATTGTGGCGGCAGCGGGATGAGGCCCTTAATTGGCATTAATTGCCCAGTTAAGGGTCTCAATTGGCGGCTGGGAGGAAGGCCATTCTTCCCACCCCAGATTAAATTTTAGCAGAGGCGAGAAGGTGGCGGAGTCCCCTCTGCCACCATCCCACCCGACTTTATGCTCTTCCCGCCTCCAAACCCCCCGCGGGGGACAGCGTAAAATTCCCCTCGTTGTACGAGTGAAATGGATCAGGCGTAAATGTGGAACAGGTTGGTAGGAAATGCTTTGTGCCAGGCAGACTTGGACCATGCACCTGGTCCTGTTTAGCAGCATTCTTAAGCTCTTCAACATCAGTTTCTAAGTCACTGGAGATAATGTATAAAGTGTTAAACATGCCCAATACCAGACATGCTGCATTGCTGTCTTTTTTGAGAGGGGAAGTCCTGGAGTGGAGATATCATAGTTTTTTTGAAGAAGTGACAGGTTAGATTGATAAAGAAATACATTTTGCAATGCATATCAATTCTTAAAAGGCATTTGGTAAGTTATCGCAAGAGGCTTGTTAAAAACATTCAGGCATATAAGAGCTAGGGTAGCAGCATGAAGAGATAATTGGTTCACAGACAGGAAGCAAACAATAAAATGGTGTCACTCGGATTAGAGAAAGTTTGGAAGTGGGGTGCGCCAGAGGTCAGTGCTAGCTCCACTTTTGTTTTTGGTATAAATAAATGCTTTGGACTTGGGCATAGATAATACAATCTTGAAATTTACAGCTGACACAAAAATAGGTGTTTGGGTAACAACGAGAAGGACTATAAAAATTTTAGGAAGGTTAGCGGAATGGGCAGACAAGAAGCAGATGCACTCTAATGTACATAAGTGTGAGGCAATAGATAAAGGAAAAAAATACAAGGAATTATAATATGCATTAAATGGAAAGACTTTGAAGGGTGTGGATGAACAGAGAAAACTAGGGATTCAGTTGCATAATTTCCTGAAAGAATAATGCAAGGAATTGAAAACTATATGAGGAGAGACTTGAGATACTGGGATTATTTCCCCTGCAGCAGAGAAGGCTATGAGAAGAAGGGTTTTGATAGAGTTATTTGAGAAGGACTATTTCCTCCGGTTGGGGTGTAAATGACAGAGTTGGGGAGGGGGCATTAATTTTAAATTGACACTTAGAGAGTGAGGTGAGAGATTAGGAGAAACGTATTTAGGCAACAAATTGTAGGAGCATAAAATGCTTTGGCATGGGGAGACATAGCAGACACTATTGCATCTTTAAAGGAAAATTGAACAAAGATTTGAAGCAGAGAAAAATACATGGCTATGGGGAGAAAAAGGAGCAGCAGGTTTAATTTTGGATTGCTGAAGCAGAGACGATACAAACATAATGGGTCAAATGGTCTCTTTCTTTCTACACCATAAATATCTATGGTTTTTCAACAGGACAACCTTCCTGGCATCCAGCTCATGCCTCAGTCCCTCCACTTTACCAGCCATCAGAGTTCACGTGCTTGCTCACAGACTCCAAATTTATCTTGCCAACCACTGCCACTTATTTGTGGCAGCTATTTCTTTTGACACATACAGCCTTTGGAATTTCTAAAATATACTTTTCAAATATTTGCTGCAGTTTCAGCAATTTTTTTCCTCCCGCTATGTCTTTCAGTGCTTTAAATTTTAGTGCATTTTCCAACGATGGCGAGCCCAGAGCACCAGGCCCAATAAGAAGTTCACCACAAATAAATATTTGAGGCCAACCCGAGACAACCCTGCACATCTGACCAAGTGAGATGTCAAGTTAAGATTACTCTTACCACTCTCTGTTCCCAGCACTTTAGCTCCAGGACTGAAGAATATAGCCTATGGTTCAATCAAAGGAGCCTGCTGTCACCACCATGTGCATTAGCCGAGCAGCTATCAAAAAAGAGTCACCATCACTCCCTTGGGATTTCTGGGGTGTCCCTCAAATGGGGAGGTGGAGTGTCTACGCCCACAATAGTTACAGGTTTAGGGCTGGCACGTAGATGAGGTAGGAGGGGCATTCTCAATCCTTCAGTCTCATTTTCCTGTGGGTTTGTCAGACGAGTGCTCAGCGAACAACACAATAACTACAGTACAATGTTAATCATCTACAATACCATTATACTTGTTCTTGATTATCCCTCACAATTATTGCAACACTGGGCAGATCTTAGCAACATTATAAATACAGATTCTCTTTACTGGTCTTTGCTGAACTCCAATGCATCAATATCCCTTTGAAATTCAAGTAGCTAAAATGCACTCAGTATACCAAATACAACCTCACCACCGTGTTATAAAGGGTTAAAATAATTTGTTTGATCTACAATGAAAAGCCCTTGAGATGCATCCCAGAACTCAATTAATCTTACCAACAACAGTCTCAAAATGATTAGATAATTTCAGTAAATGGTCAATAATCACACCAAAGTCCTTTCCTTATTGCACCTTTGCAAATGAACACCGCTCAATTGTGGACACATGTTTCATGTTTGCTATACCAATGTGCATTACAGAAATGTTTCCATATTAAATCCCATCTGCCCTTACTTAATCCAGTTTCATAATTTATCTTGATGCTTTAAATGTTATCAATCTTTCCTGCACATTACCTGGTCTCACAGCTTAATGTTATCACCACATTTGATATTATTTTCAATACCCTTCCCACATCATTTATGAATAGAGTAAGCAGGAGACGACGAGAACACACTGCTGGGGAAACTCCACTAATCACTGCCCTCCAGACAGAGCCATGTCTATTTATCATCACTTTCTGTTTTCTATTACCAGACCAATTTTTAATCCAGCTAGCTAATTTTTATCCAAAAGGCTCAGATATGGAATCTTTATCACATGTCTATCGTATTTGCAGACTATCCCTTGTTTATTAAGTTGGTTGTCTCTTTAAAGTAATTCCAATGGGCATTGCCTATACTTCTAACTGTCCTTTCTACCACTATGATCTTTAGATGAACATCAACAGCATCCAAAAAATTACTCTTAAGAAGTTTTCCCACTATAATCTTTGACTAATTGACTTATAATTCCTGATTTTTGTCTCACTCCTTTTTAGGACATTCAGATTACATAGCCCATTCTGCAGTGACTCATTTTTTAATCCATTTTAATTGTCTGCAGCTGAAGTTTGAAAGAATTCAAGTCTCTATTTCTTTTGAATCTTTGTGGATACTGTTTAAAGTTTGTATTATTGCTCACCTTTTTAAGCACAGGGGCTTGCTTGCCTGGCTTTTTAGTATGCTTTAAAATATTATTAGAAGTGGGAACTGAGATGCTGTAAATCAGTGGGTCTATTTTCAGTGTTAGCTTTTATACCGACTTACTAGTTTATGGAAAATGGAAAGCTTGTTTTGTAATTGTATCCATATGTAATGGTTATGTTTTCCAACATGGGTTTAACTTGTTACTGTTTGGTTTCCGGTTTTCATCAGTGGACCAAAAACACCAATCAAGCCAATTATAAGGAGGAGATCCCACCAATTCATACACTGATCTACTTGCAGTTAATGAAAATTAAACTAACACCTGTCCTGTTTCTTCTTTTGGGCCTCCTTATCTCGAGAGACAATGGATACGCGCCTGGAGGTGGTCAGTGGTTTGTGAAGCAGCGCCTGGAGTGGCTATAAAGGCCAATTCTGGAGTGACAGGCTCTTCCACAGGTGCTGCAGAGAAATTTGTTTGTTGGGGCTGTTGCACAGTTGGCTCTCCCCTTGCGCCTCTGTCTTTTTTCCTGCCAACTACTAAGTCTCTTCGACTCGCCACAATTTAGCCCTGACTTTATGGCTGCCCGCCAGCTCTGGCGAATGCTGGCAACTGACTCCCACGACTTGTGATCAATGTCACACGATTTCATGTCGCGTTTGCAGACGTCTTTATAACGGAGACATGGACGGCCGGTGGGTCTGATACCAGTGGCGAGCTCACTGTACAATGTGTCTTTGGGGATCCTGCCATCTTCCATGCGGCTCACATGGCCAAGCCATCTCAAGCGCCGCTGACTCAGTAGTGTGTATAAGCTGGGGATGTTGGCCGCTTCAAGGACTTCTGTGTTGGAGATATAGTCCTGCCACCTGATGCCAAGTATTCTCCGAAGGCAGCGAAGATGGAATGAATTGAGACGTCGCTCTTGGCTGGCATACGTTGTCCAGGCCTCGCTGCCGTAGAGCAAGGTACTGAGGACACAGGCCTGATACACTCGGACTTTTGTGTTCCGTGTCAGTGCGCCATTTTCCCACACTCTCTTGGCCAGTCTGGACATAGCAGTGGAAGCCTTACCCATGCGCTTGTTGATTTCTGCATCTAGAGACAGGTTACTGGTGATAGTTGAGCCTAGGTAGGTGAACTCTTGAACCACTTCCAGAGCGTGGTCGCCAATATTGATGGATGGAGCATTTCTGACATCCTGCCCCATGATGTTCGTTTTCTTGAGGCTGATGGTTAGGCCAAATTCATTGCAGGCAGACGCAAACCTGTCGATGAGACTCTGCAGGCATTCTTCAGTGTGAGATGTTAAAGCAGCATCGTCAGCAAAGAGGAGTTCTCTGATGAGGACTTTCCGTACTTTGGACTTCGCTCTTAGACGGGCAAGGTTGAACAACCTGCCCCCTGATCTTGTGTGGAGGAAAATTCCTTCTTCAGAGGATTTGAACGCATGTGAAAGCAGCAGGGAGAAGAAAATCCCAAAAAGTGTGGGTGCGAGAACACAGCCCTGTTTCACACCACTCAGGATAGGAAAGGGCTCTGATGAGGAGCCACCATGTTGAATTGTGCCTTTCATATTGTCATGGAATGAGGTGATGATACTTAGTAGCTTTGGTGGACATCCGATCTTTTCTAGTAGTCTGAAGAGACCACGTCTGCTGACGAGGTCAAAGGCTTTGGTGAGATCAATGAAAGCAATGTAGAGGGGCATCTGTTGTTCACGGCATTTCTCCTGTATCTGACGAAGGGAGAACAGCATGTCAATAGTCGATCTCTCTGCACGAAAGCCACACTGTGCCTCAGGGTAGACGCGCTCGGCCAGCTTCTGGAGCCTGTTCAGAGCGACTCGAGCAAAGACTTTCCCCACTATGCTGAGCAGGGAGATTCCACGGTAGTTGTTGCAGTCACCGCGGTCACCTTTGTTTTTATAGAGGGTGATGATGTTGGCATCGCGCATGTCCTGGGGTCCTGTTTGCACTGCAGTATATTACCAATACCAGTAAATGGTAGTTTAGTATATAGAATGAAATGGCTGAAATGTGCACATCAGAAGTGAAGGAAATAGTGGTGTGCTAACATGAGGAAAACTTTGACCCAAACCCTACCTGGGAAAGGATTCACAATCTAAAGTAAATTATCCTAATGCCTGTCAGTACAGAAGGTGAATGAAACTCAGCAAGGAGATCATATCTGATCTATGCAGAATGAAGGGTCCTCAGTGACTCTGTCTCTGTCTATGGCTGTTAAATTGACAACAGCTGTAAATGTCTTTGCTATGGTACCTGGGTGATTCAGTCAGCGTTAGTCGGAATTCAATGTCCATTTGCAGTCAGAGTATGATTGATGCACAGCTCTTGAGGACAAGCAGGTTCATTCATTCTTCCAGAAATCCTAAGCGAGAACTAGTTAAATAGCAAATCCTTATGCAATTGCTTGATTATCAGAGGACTGGAATTGGTAGCTTGTACCCATGTGGAGATATGACCATTGTCAAATCATTTTAGCATGGATCAACTTATAACAGCTTCTCATTTCTCAATGTGCAAGACATCTAGGATCATTAGAACATAGGAACAGGAATAATCCTGCTGCAAAGGAAGCTGAAACATCATCCATTAGACGCTGCATCATGATTCGGTCCACAAGTGTGCTAATGGAGTTGGCTACCACTTCCAAACTGGAAAGAATGGGCTCCAAACTCTGCACAAAGCCCTGTGCCAAGTTGGTGACAGACTTCTCCATGCTCCTTGGCATTGGCTGCAAGCTTTCTTTCAGGCTTCCCAATGCACCAAGGATTTCAATGTGCATACGCATCAACCTTCTTCTGCAGGCTGCTCCATTAAAATCCTCATCTGAGTCTCCCGCAGCAGAATTCTAGCCTCCTCTGTTCCAGTTGTATCTTAGCTAATGTTACCCTGTTTTTTTCTGACTTCAAATCTGTTTTTGAGTCTTCAGGTTCAAGTGGAAAATGGTTGGCCACATGTTTTAGGATTTTGGGTTTCCTAGCTTTTGGACGGATAGTAATCCCTAACTGCCCAGCTACATTCCTCAACTCTTCAATAGATAGGCCATTTGACCTATCCCAAGTTACTTCACTCTGGTGTCGGAAGGTACTGGCCTCAAATGTGGACATGTTAGTACTCTAGCAGCAAAAACCACAAGAAAACCTGTATTGAAGTTTTAAAAAATCTTGCTCGGGATCAATTTGGTTTCCCACTTCCAATTTCTTGTTTGTCCTTGGGTAACGATCATGGACTCCAGCCCCCAAATTACTGTTACGATCAGGTGAGGAGGAGTCGCAAGGCCCCCCCTCTTGCCCTTCCTCTTGTTTGACCGCAACAGGTTTTACTCTTTTTTGAAAAACGGTGGACATGCTTACCACTTCAGTGAGTGTTTTACCTTTTACTATTGTTGTGATTGGAAAGCACCAATCAGACAGGTTTTCTTGAGTTCAAGCAAGAAAGGTGAGTTTATTGTACTTAAAAAAATTTAAACCTGATCTAAATGAAATAATAAAACTATGCTACATTTTCACGCACACACGCACATGAGAAAAACACACACACAAATAGAGTACAGTGTGATAAGAAATAGTTTGGTTTGGACTAGAGTCCAGAACAAGTAAAAATTAATATACAGTCTGTGAGGTTAGGTAATTCCGTTGTCTTCCAGCTGAAGTTGTGATCTTGAAGTCTTTGGCTGGTCGAAGTGCACTTTGTGGCTGGCCCACCTGGCTCAGGGTTTTCTTGCAGACAGAATTGTAGGTGGCTTTCTTCCCCTGGGGTCTCTGTCAGTAGAAATCTGTAGGCTTGGATGATCCAGTTTTCAAACTTGCGATGTTATCTGGAGAGAGAGAGAGAGAACCCCTCTGGGGTTCTGCCTGATTAGCACTCGAAGCCTGTCTGCTTCAAAGTCTCAGGAGTTTGTCTGCTGTGTGTAACAAAACTCTTGGTTTTACACAGCCTGGGGAGACTGTCACATGGTTCTCTCAATCCCTTTTGTTTTTAATGAGATCCAAAGTCTAAAACCCAAACCTCTCTCAGGTGGTATTTGTCAGTATTTAACCCCTGGAGGGACGTCTCCACTTGTGAATGCCTCAAGATGGCTTTGTATGTCCCGCTAATGAGGTTGATATGGATACTGTATTCAGTTAGCCAAAGCATTGTCCTGGATGGGATTCTTGTTAGATGTGTCTCCAATTCGATGTCCTGGAATGTAAGGTATTTCTGATGCAAATTGTGGTGGCCAACTTGGCTGCCAGCTTTTTAAAAGTTAACTGTAAGATTCCAGTTCCTTTTTAAAAAAAGAAAGTTTAATGTCAGTTTCCAACCAATGAATTAAAAGTCCTCATTTGGTGTAGCATGTTTTCTTGACACCTCCCCAACACTCAGAATAAAATGTGACAACAGGAGCATTTTATTATAAGGTTGTAGGTAAAAAAGACTGTATACACACATCCATTCTCAAACACTCACTTTTCAAACTCTCACTGCCATAGCTAGGCTCTGGTTTAATGTTTTTTTTCTGGGATGTTTCTGCATTGAGTTAGATTCTGGAAAACGCATCAGCTATCATTTTTTTCCCCTACAACATGAGTAATTTTTAAATAATAGGGTTGTAAAAGCAGGTTCCATCAAAATAGCCTTGCATTTTGATTTTTGAATTTCTCTACAAAGGTTGGGGGTTATGGTCAGTGTAGACAATAGTCTCTCTATATCCATTTTGGACATAAACCTCAAAATGCTGGTGAGCTAGCAACATTCCCAGTGTTTCCTTTTCCACAGAGGAATACCTCTTTTAGTGTCAGTTTAATTTTTTGGGGACCCATCTGGTGTCTCAATGCCAGACTCATCATCTTGGAGCAGGACGTCACTAGCATCAACTGCCACTTAAAGGGTTTATTAAAATTCAGAGCTGCAAGCATTGGTTAGAATGACTTTTAGCCACTCGAAAGCTGTCTGGAAACTCTCTGACCACATTACCTTTGCTTTTTTCTGCAGTAAGTCTGTCAGTGGGGTGGCTATAGTGCTGAAGTTTGGGACAAACTTGCGGTAAAACCCACATATCTCCAAAAATCGCATTATTTCCCGTTTGGTAGTAGGGATGGGAAAATCCATCAGTGCCTATACTTTTGCTGCCCTGGGTAGAACTCACCCCTGACCTACGGCATGTCCAAGTAGGTTACTTGAGCTTTAGCAAACTCGCTTTTTGCAAAGTTTACCACTAGGCCAGCTGACGGTAACCTTTGGAAAAGGGCTTCTAATTGGACCCTCCAGGTCTCACTGTACATTAGTAAATCATCCAGGTACACGACACAGCTGGATAGGCCAGCCACAACCTGGTCCATCAGCCTTTGGAAGGTGTCTGGGGTATTCCTTAATCCAAAAGGCAGCACTCGACGCTGGAATAGGCCATTTGGGGGTGACAAATGCTGAGATTTCTTTATCTCAGGGTGTTAAGGGAACCTGCTAATAACCTTTTAGAAAGTCTATTTTGGTTATGTAGGTAGCATTCCCTACCCTATCAATACAGTCTTCCAGGTGGGGAATTGTGTGGGAATCGGCTCTGGTCACTGCATTAACCTTCCTGTAATCAATGTAGAGCCTTGTTGAGCCATTGGGCTTGGGTATAAGCACAACTGGGGAACTCCAGCTGCTCTGGCTGGGTTCAATCAGCTTGTTTTTCAGCATCTACTGTATTTCCTCCCGAACCTGGGTCAGTTTTTGGGGACCTAGGCGGTAAGGGTTCCGGTTTATGGGAGAGGTCTCTCCTACATCCACATTGTGTCAGGTTAGGGTTGTGCACCCTGGTGTGACCCTGCATATTTCTTTAAATGTTGTTAGCAGCCTTTTTAGGGTGTCTCTTTGTCCTGCGTTTAAGTAGGAGAGTGTGGTGTCTAATTGTTCTAACATTTCAGTGTTGGCTAACCGGACAGGAGGGGTTTCAGTTTAGGAACCCTTCAGGCCCTCCTCTAACTTGTCCTCACTGCCCTTTTTGTCCTCCTCTGTCCGAACTGCATGACAGACCTGGGCTTGGTTGTCCCCTTCCCGTTTTAGCATGTTAATGTGGCACAGCCTTTGTTTTTTCCTTTGGTCTGGGGTGTCAATTAAATAATTTACCCAGCTAATCCTTTTTACTACTCAGTATGGGCCACTGAACCAGGCTTTCAGGGGTTCACCCTGAATTGGGAGTATCACTAGCCGAAATGATCTGGCCTTGGCATGTTTGTCTGCTTGTCTTTTCATAGCTGTCTGGGGGCTCCTGAGCCACTGCACAGTCCTTTGTGTCTCGCTTCTGGAACATGGAGATGTAGTATAACTCCAGACGCATCCGATATAAAGGTATGGGCATATACTTTCCTCCTATACCATTCACTAGCACTCTAGCATTCAATGCACTTTCTGGGGCAAAGGTCATGTCTTTTCCCAGCAGAAGGGATTGGGTGGCCCCTGTATCCCTAAGTATGACTAAGGGTTTGCTTGCCTCACTTAAGAGATATGGGGTCACTTTTCCTTGGGACACAAAATCCTGGTAACTTTCAGGGATTTTGTTAAGTTTTCCAGTAGGTTTATTGAGTCTTAAAGCCACAGCCTGGTTTGCTGTGCTTTCCATCAGGGCCCCTTTTCCTGTACTGATCTGATGTGCACTGAATAATCCCTACAGGTTTTCCCCGTAACTTCCAGCAGTCAGCTCGAAGGTGATCTTCCTTGTTACAATGGAAATACACAGGTTTTTGGGTATCACTCCTGTTCTCATTAATTGTCCTTTTTGGCTTGAAGAGGGCCCCCTGTGTGTCCAGCTTTCCCTTCTCACCCATGGCTGTTCAGGGTCCTATCACCCTCCCACCTTTTATCCTTTTTGGGTTTTTTGAGGTGACTCAGGAAGGGTTTCCTTTGGGGTACAGGCTTGTGGACAAGTGTAAATTCATCAGCCAAGGTGGCTGCCTGCCTGACTCTTGAAAGATTTTGTTCCTCTACTTGGGTTTTAATGGAAAGGGGAAACGAGTGTTTGAACTCCTCATGAAGGATCACCTCTTTGAGGTTTTCATATGTGGGCTGTATCTTGAGTTCCCACATACACTGGTCAAAAGCAAGCTGCTTAACTCTTTCAGGCTGACTGCTGGATGACAAGGGATACCCACTGTACACCAGGCTCATGACTCTCCTCCACCATCGGACCTCATGAGGACACCACCTACAATGTGAACCATAGAACCACAAGGAACATCATGGCGTAGACCATTGGCATCCTTAAACAATAGTTCTGGTGCCTGGACTACGCGGGGGCAGTCCTCTAGTTCTCACCAGAACAGATGTCCAAGTTTGTGGTGGTCTGCTGCACCCTCCACAACATTGGCATCATAAGGATGCAACCCTTACCATCAGGCATTCAGAGGCCACCTCGGGAGGAGGAAGAGAAGGAGCAGGCATCCAGGGACCCCTTCATTTTGGACCGGCTGTCCATGAGCAGCTACTAGGAGTTGCGTGAGGGTGTTCTTGAAGGGGTAGCTGAAAGCCTGCTCCAAGTTTACCAGCTCCATAAGGAGTCCAGGGGACCCTCGTTGTGTATGTATTAGTCCCCATCCATGCAGCGGAGCCTGATCTCCAATCATCTTGGTCATCCCTGCCATTGGACAAAGACCTTGCTTTGTTTGGACCGTGCGGTAGTTGGTGTACACCGGCCATCCCACGTTAAAAGAACCCACACACAGGCATCTTCCACCCCCTCAAAATGAACTTTGGGACCTGGAATATCAGGACTCTTATGGACAACCCCAGCAGAAACAGACCTGAACATCACACCGCTATCACAGCCTGAGAACTCCATCGCTACAACATTGATATCGCTGCCCTGAGTGAGACACAGCAGGCAGGAGAAGGCCAGCTCAAGGAACAAGGTGCTGGATACACCTTCTTCTGGAAAGGTAAACCAGAAGAAGGGTGCCAACTCCACAGGGTTGGCTTCGCCTTAAGAAATGAATTTTCCGACCGCCTTAGCGAGCCCCCTTGGGTCTTAAATGATCGTCTCATGACCCTCCGGCTCACCCTTACCCAGAAACAGCACACCACAGTCATCAACGCGTACGCCACAACCCTAGAAGCAACTGATGAGGCCAAAGCGGAATTCTACTCCAGCCTTGATGTCCCGTGTTCCCAAGGAAGACAAGCTGATCCTCCTCGGAGACTTCAATGCCAGAGTTCGGAGGGACACAGACCTTTGGAAAGGAGTGATTGGCAAGGAAGGTGTTGGAAAGGCTAACAGCAACGGAGTCCTTCTGACGAAATGCCTTGAACATGGCTTGATCATAACGAACACCCTATTTTGTCAGAGAGACAAATCCAAGACCTCATGGCAGCACCCTCGCTCCAGGCATTGGCATTTGCCTGACTATATCATCGTCCGAGCGAAGGACCACAAGGATGTTCGCATCACCCGTGCCATGATAGGAGCCGATGACTGCTGGACCAATCGTCGCCTAATCCGAACTACGATCTCTATAAACCCAATCCAAAAACAGCAGTGGCAGCAGAAGCACTGCCGCAGGAAAATCAATGTCGGTGGTATCAAGGACTCTGCGAAGAAAGACCGACTCAAGCAGCATCTCACAAGCAACTTGGTGGCACTCAACAGACAGGAACCACAGAATGTCCACATTGCCTGGGCTGCCCTCAGAGCTACCATAATCAGCACTTGCGAAGATACTCTTGATTTCTAAACCAAGAAAGATCAAGACTGATTTGACAAGAACAACCAGGAGATCCAGGTGCTACTAAATTGCTAGCGCAAGGCGTTCCTGAACTGGAAGCATCACCAAAATTGAAGGGAAAAGAGCAAGTATATAGACAATTGAAGGTCGAGGTCCAACAAAAAACCTGTGACTTAAACAACAGCTGGTGGCCTGAAAGAGCGCGGGAAGTACATCAACTCGCCAACAGCCATGACATGCGTGGATTCTTCAGTGCTGTCAAGATCATTTAAGGCCCAAGCCCCCAAGGACCTACCCTACTGAGAGCGAAGAATGGAGTGTTGCTGATCAAGGACAGAGAGGCAGCCAGCACTTTGAAAATCTCCTCAATCGCAATTCAGTCCTTGATGCGAGTACTCTCGACCACATTCCACAGCATGCTACCCGCCACGACATCAGCACAATCCCAGCCCGACGTGCAATTGACAAGGCCATTCAACAACTACAAAACAATAAGGATGCCGGCATAGACAGAATTCCCACCAAAATTCTAAAATACGGCAGAGAGGCAGTCTTGACACAAATACATAGTCTCATCTCCCTCATCTGGAAGGAGGAGAGCATGCCAAGGGATCTCAGAGACGCCGTAGTTGTGACCATCTTCTGTTGTCTGCCACAGGGAAGATCATCGCAAGAGTCCTTCTCAACCGTCTCCTCCCGGTGGCTGAAGAGCTCCTACCGGAATCACAATGTGGATTCCGTCTATCAAGAGGCACAGTGGACATGATCTTCACAGCAAGACAACTCCAAGAAAAATGTAGGCAGCAGCAGCAACCTTTATACATGGCCTTCTTTGACCTCACAAAGGCCTTTGACTCGATCAACCGGAAGGGATTATGGAACATCCTCCTCAAATTTGGCTGCCGGAGAAATTTGTCACCATCCTCCACCTGCTGCACAACCACATGCAAGATGTAATCCTTGCCAACGGATCTGCCACTGACCCAATCGGAGTGCAAACTGTGGTCAATCAAGGCTGTGTCATTGCACCAACGCCCTTTTCCATCTTCCTCACCACATCACTCCACCTTATCTCCATGTAGCTCCCTGCCGGACTGGATCTACTCTACAGGACGAGCGGAAAACAATTTAACCGACGTCGCTTCCAGTCCAGAACCAAGGTCACCTCAATCTCTATCATCAAGCTGCAATATGCTGATGATTCTTGCGTATGTGCACACTCAGAGGCCAAGCTTCAAAGCCTCGTTGATGCATTCATGGAGGCGTATGAAAGAATGGGCCTTAAGGTAAACATCCAGAAGACGAAGGTCCTCTACCAGCCTGCTTCCGCAGAGCAACACTGCCGCCTGACTATCAAGATGCATGGAGAACCACTGGACAAGGTGAATCACTTCTCATACCTTGGGAGCCTCCTTTTAGCAAGAACAGACATCGACAATGAAATTCAGAATTGCCTCCAGTGTGCCAGCGTTGTTAAGTTGTCTGAGGAAAAGAGTGTTTGATGACAAAGATCTCAGATCTGGCACCAAGCTGATGGTGTACAGGGCCCGCAGTGTTACCTGCCTTCCTGTATGCATCAGGACACTGTACAGCAGACATCTCAAAGCCCTGGAGAGATATCACCAGCGGTGCCTCCGCAAGATCCTGGAAATTCAGTGGCAGGACAGGCGCTCCAATATCAACGTCCTCTCTCAGGCTACCATCCCCAGTATCGAGACACTGGTCATTGGCTAGTCAGTTACGTTGGGCGGGCCACATCATCTGCATGCCTGACTCAAGACTCCCAAAACAAGCTTTCTACTCCGAGCAAGAGTTACCAGGAGGGCAGAGGAAACACTACAAGGATGTCCTTAAAGCCTCCCTGAAAAAATGTGGCATCTCCACTGATTCGTGGGAATCTCTTGCCTGAGATCACCCAAAATGGAGAAGAAGCATCCATGACAGTGCCAGCCAGTTCGAATAATGTTGACATGCCCAGGCAGCGACCAAATGCAAACAGCAGAAGGCACGTTCGGAAATTCAAGCATCTCATTCACTTGCCTCACCAAGCACCACCTGCCCCATCTGTGGCAGAGTGTGTGGATCCAGAATTAGACTATTCAGTCACCTAAGGACCCTCGAGTGGAAGAAAGTCATTCTCATTCCTGAGGGACTGCGTAAGAAGGAGACTGAGACTCCTGTCCCCTAAGACATCATTTCATCATCACCGTTGCTCTATATTTTCTTTCAATACATCAGCTACAGACCATCACAGTGACTAATTTAGCCAAAATCCTGAAATAAAAAACACCAATAAAAAACAACTTTATCCAATAACACTTCCAATAATACATACAAAACTTAACTATTCATCCTTGTGCATTCCCATAGTCTCTATCTTCTGAGTGCCTTTGCCTGTCCTAGTGCTCCTAGGCAGTACAACGCAAGTGGCAGCAACATGGCTGGTGGAAGGCTGCTGACTATCAATGGGAGAGATGGCAGATTGCCTTGGAGGATAACCTCGAGCAACTTTGTGCCTTGAGAGCCCAGCTTCAAATTGCACTACCTCGGCGTGCGCAGCAGCATTGTAGGCTGGCTGGGCAACAGCAAGGGCACTGGTGGAGTGGCAGTGGTGGGAGCATGAAAGTTGTGGTCCTGAGAGAGAACAGCAGGTTTGTACACCATGGAGTCACTGCCACTCCCCCGGGCGGTACCTCAGCAATTCTAGTAATCTGATCGAGAAGAGATTGCTGGACTGCAGTGAGAACCTACAAGCCCCTTTTTGCACTGGTATCCACAGCTACGATGGCAGTGGCCTGAGTCTGCATGGCAACAAGCATAGATTTCATGACCTCAGTCTGAGCTTCCACTGCAGCACTGAGATGTTGGTTGGCTGCTGCCTGTGCTGCAGTGGAAACTGAGAAAGTAGCCACCAGACGCTGCATCATGGATGGATCTGTAAGTGCTGTCATGGAGTTGGCCACCATTTCCACAGTGATGTATGTCCCTATGTTCCTAAAGGATAGGCTCCATGTCCAGTGTGAAGCACTGTACCAAGTTGGAGCCAGATAGTGAGCTGTCTGGCAGACCTGCCAATACACTGAGCATCTCTGTGTGTTTGCTCGTCATTGCTGTCCTGAATGCTGCCCCATCAAAGTCCTCGGGGGAGCTGACACAAGAACTGTTCTTTCTCATATAATAAAAGCAAAATACTGCGGATGCTGGAAATCTGAAATAAAAACAAGAAATGCTGGAAATACTCAGCAGGTCTGGCAGCATCTGTGGAGAGAAAAGCAGAGTTGACGTTTCAGGTTAGAAACGTTTCAGGTTAACTTTGCTTTTCTCTCCACAGATGCTGCCAGACCTGCTGAGTATTTCCAGCATTTCTTGTTTTTACAACTGTTCTTTCTCCCTGGCCTGGCTGCAGCCCATTCATAACCAGTGACTCACCAGGTGCAGATCCCAACTCTATACTATGCTCTAAAGTACGAACTGTGCCAGTATCTGAGTTGATGGCTGCGGGTCAGATCAAGTGACAGTGCTTTTTCCTTGCACTTCCTCATGAGGCTGCACTGTCTGGCTAGGCAGCAGTTCTTGTGTATCTGAAAGCAGGAAAGGAGAAGGGGAGGGTTTGGCTGATGGAAGGAGAGTGGTGTGGAAAGAAAGAAGTCCATGGTCACACCATCTGCAGCTTGCATTTCATGCCAGAAAGCAGGATGAGGGTGAGGTGGGATTTAAGAAGAGGATGAGGCAGGAACATACCATCAATCTCAATGTTCTTGGCAATGCTGGATGCAACAGACTTGGTCCCCCAGAGCACTTAGGTGATTCAGGCACCTGTCCTCCTCCGGTTCTGCTCTGCTCCCTCCTGTTATGGACCATTTTGTCCTGCAAGAGAGTGGAAGGAATGTCAGTGAGTGCTTTGGGTGATGTGCTTGCCATAGCCAAATAACTGGAAGCAGTGAGAGGCTGGCGTGAGGCTGACAGCATTGGTATGTGTATGGAGTGAGGTGCAGTCTCTGAATGTTAGACATGCATCCTGATTGCTGATGGCTGTGTGATGGTGGTGCAGTAGGTAAGAGGTGTCCTTTGAAGGCACTTTCACTGACATTTACGACCAAGTGAGGTCATTGAACTTCTTGTGGCACTGTTGCCAGGTCCTTGGGGCCAGATTCCAGGAACTGACCTTCCTGGCCAATAGCTCCCATTCCCTTTACAGTGTATGCCTTGAGTGCAATGAGATAAGCCAGCAGCACCCAGTGAGTGCAGTGATGTAAGCCTGATAGATTCACTCAGCCAATGCAACCAGATGATTCCACCATGATCATGAATTCTATCAATTTAAAATCTGTTATATCATTCTCTGTAAAGGGGTAAAGAAGGTTCCCACTCCTATGAAAACAGATTGATTTCATTGTTTTTGATCCTGAGCACCAGACGTGCACTCCTAGAGGAGATGTGGGCTGGTTAATTTGTCAACATTAAAATGACCCGCATTGCCAGAGGAAATGACACTTAAACACATAAGTGAGTATATAACATTTTTATAGATCCCAGGAAATATTTCAGCACTAAATCTTTGTGACAGACATCTCAGTGCTTCTATGTTCTAAACTCGGATCTTTTTATGCAGGTGGACTGCCAAAAGAAGCATGAGAAGATTCAAGATACAATTTTACTGGTCAGGTGGAGTTGGCCAAATCTCTGAAGACATCTGGTTGTCACATTGTACAGAACACATAGAATCTGCTCATCTGGAAAGATACTTTCTGTATATAAGCCTTCTTGATCTTAGGGCTAAAATCCCACCTAGCAAGCTGAGTTCGAATATTCGGGTTAGACCTGATAAAAACCCAGAAATGTTAACATCAGCAAACTGCAATTCTGGAGTGAGGCACACAGCCACTTTCCCTATTTGGCACACGGTGCATTTCATTTTCGCTCCCTACCGAGGGATAACACCAACATAGAGCATTACGCTCAGTTGCTTGTGTCATGGCTGAACAACTTCCAAGGAGACGCTGCAGATACGGCTAATAATGCACGTTAACTTCTTTTGCATTATGTTTTGTGAAGACAGTTGCAAGTTCTTACTAAGTTAAAGCATTTAAATTTATTCTTCCAAAATTGCTTTGCTGATTAAGCCTTAAGGTTTCTGATTATGACATTCTGGTTTATTTTTTGACCTGCATTTGGTGCAGCCACTTACACTTATTTTTGTGACAGGTTCAGGAAAAGAAAATAAATCCTGAAAATGTGAAGGCCCATTGATAGAGTTTCACAAGTTTTCATGACAGCTGCATCAATGACTAGTGATGTTTCATGTTGCTCCACAATGACAGTCCAAGGATCTGCTGTAATCTATCCATTTGGCTCATAAATGGTACCCAGTGTCTGAATGTATAAGATCAGATGCACAGAAGGGCTGAAAACGGAAGGCAACTTTTAAAGAACACACCGGTAACATGATATCTCCCAGGTTACTCACCAACATCAGACTGTTAATTTGTGGCTGGGGTATTTTGGAATGAGATAAACTGTGTTATCCTGTTAAACCTGGGCTTCTCATGACAGCAGGACAGAAGCTTGATTGTGACAGCAAATAAAGGACACTGATGAACAGCAGGCTGTGTCACAACTGGATAATCTGTTTAGTATCAAGCACATATAGAACGAGACACTCAAGAGGACCACACACCAATTAAAGGAAAAGCAATCTAGCACAGGTTTTGCCAAAAGCTTTAGGTCAAAAATCCAACTCTATTTTTAATTCATAATTATAATAGCTGACTGTCAATGCATACACTGAATTTAAGGCTAGACCTCCAATAAACCAATCCACTTCCCATTCACTCCCATTATATAGAATTCCTGCTCCAAGCATGAAATAGATACAAAGACTTAGTACAAGCATAAAATGTTTCCTAATTATCCACTTCTTTACTGTTCAGCCCATTAATTACTAAAATCTCTGTGACATGCAGAGGTTGTTTTCTGGGTTCTTAATAATCCAACATTGATGGACAAAGGAATAATAATGAAGCTCGTTATGTCTGAAGAGCGTGCAAACAGCAGTGTTCAGCAGCTCAACTGCTGCTTCCAATCTCCATCTTGCAGACTAACCTACTGCTCCAGTCTGATTCCAACTGGTTGAACAATTGAATTCAATTGAAACACTGAAGAAACAAAACCTCTAAATTTGCATGTTCGAATTACAGATGTTAAGAACATTGATAAAGTCAAAGAGAGGAATAGGTCAATTTGGTCCATCAAGCTCTCCATCCAGCATCCCAGCTCATACAATCGGGCATTCAACTAGATATTCAATTTTCCTGTCATTCCATTACCTTGTAGATCATTCCAAACATTATCACCCTTGGAATAATGATGCTTCCTCTGATGTTTGTTTTAAATGTTCTTTTCACCAATGTAATTGTATGTTCTCTTGTCCTACTGGACTGACTTATCTTGAAGGTTCATCTTATCTATACTATTCACATCTCACGTACTTGGAAGAGGTTCCCCTTAACCTACTCTCTAAACTGTTGAGCTGTTCATTCCTCACTGCTATGAAATGAACCCTAGGACCATAGCAAAGTAAAGATTTAGGAAAAAAACTCTAGTTTATCTGGCTGGTCCCAAAAAATAAATATTTTTCAACCACCCATTCACTCAATTATTTATCCAATCATCTTCTATCTTATACTACAAATTTACTATTCTTTACTCTGTAGGGAAATGATGTGACCCCGCCCCCTACCCCCACCCCCACCCATAACCCGTAAGCCCCCCACCCTGCCTCCCACCTCCCCCCACCACCCCAAGAAGAGGCTGCCTCATACTGCTTGTGTTTGTTAATACTGTGTGGAGTATGTCTTGGTGTTGTGTCAAACCAAGTTTCAAGGTCAAGGGGTTCCTTGCAGTTTGCGAACACATTTACATTTTATCCAGAACTGAAAAATGCACTGACAGTGTAGGAGTTATTTGCTCTGCCTGCTTTCAGGCAGTTTTTCAATGGTTAAAAGCAATAAAATGGATGGTATGAGTCACCACCATAATCCCACCTCCAAAAAATGCTTACCGGAATTCTCCTCATGAAAAATCACCAGTCCAGATAACTGCCTACCTATGGCCCACCCCACCATATGTAAAGGGTGGGCATGAACCAGGTCTATGTGGCATTTCCTCCCAAAATTCCATCCCAAACCAAACTCCGAGAATATTGTCATTACAGGGAATGAACAGAACAGTGGCATCCTGAATAAAAACAGAAAATACAGATCAGACAAGACATTTCAGGTGGATGCCCATGCATCTGAAATGTTTATCAGTGACATTCCTAAGGTTGATACTATATTTAGGAGATCATCTTGGTTGTGATATATGAAGCTTTAAAAACTTTGCTCAGACATCATGTTTTGTTGTTTGCTGCTATGGAGCATCACTTTTGACTTCTCCTGAGTACTGGGAGAAAGTTACGTTTTGGACTGGTGGAATGGATTTCTTAATTGGAGTTCCATCTCTTCCGATGTTGTGAAGAAGAGGAAGATGAGGAAATGGAAGTGGCTAGGTCAGAGGAACTTAAAATGAGGCACCATAGAAGACATTTGTTTCCAACAAGTAGATACTCACTGCATAAGGTTTACAGACTGAAAAGGTCTTATTTAGATTTGTCTTCGCATCAGTGCCTCAGAAAGCAGCACCTCCCCTGGAAACTATTGAAGAGATGTGCCAGTTGCTGGCTGAAACTTGCAACCAGGAGAGCAGCAGTATCTGCAGCAGTGAAAATGACCACTGCCTTGATTCGATTTGACACAGGATTCTACAAACAGCTGAGGGGACATTTGTCAACTTAGTTTGGCAGCAGCACACCATTGTATGAAGAAAGTCACTGTTGCTCTATTTAGATGAGTTTGTAGGTTATTACCTTCTCCATGAAAACTGCAAAACAATGTGAAAAAGATGTCCAATTCCATAGATTGGCAGGGTCCTCACAGGTACAAAGAACAACTGACAGAGCGCATATGACATTGGAAGCCCCATATGCCAAGCCTTCAATTTAATGAAGACAAAAGGCTTTCATTTGGTAAATGCCCAGCTAGTGTGAGATGCCAGTCACCTTATCATGCAGATTAATGCCCATTACCTAGGAAACTGTCAGGCCACTTTTATCAAGTGACAATCTAGTATACCAGTGTCAATGACTGAGAAAGATGTATCTGGATGATTAATTAATGATCATATACATTCCCTTGCAGTGATGGCATATGACTCCAGTTGGGCATGTGCAGGCAGAGGGGGAGATCAACAGTAATGAGGTCCCAGCAACTATGAATCTTGTTTTAACAAGCCTGGATAAATCTGCTGGAATCTTAAAATACAGCCCAGAATCATTGTGCTGCTGCATTCTGCATAACATTGCCATAAAGAAAAGGTTATAAACCTCCTGAAGCTGAAGGGGTGAAGGCCCTCCATACCCACATCAGAAAAAGGCTGCAAAGGAAGAAGAGGAGATAGAGACAGAGAGCCATCAGTCTGCTGCCAGAGAAAGAAAGCAGCAAATTATAGCTGAATGCTTTCACTAGACAATCATTGATAAATCAAATAAAATATCTTTCCTTGCCTGTCCTTCCCTTCTCCCCCAGGTCACAATCATCTTACGAAGACCTGCACTTCCAAACATTTTGTACTTTGCATCCATAACACAGAAGTCCTACTCTCACATGTCATCATCCAAAGTTGCAAACATCCAAAGAAATTATCTTTGTGGTTAAATATTTTTCACTCTCTGCAACAAAATTCAACAAAAATTCCAATAATTTTAAAACACTCTAAGTGCAACTAGTTCTTACCACCACACCTACTCTTCATTCCAGTTACCTTACATGCTCTTGCTCCGATTCAAATACTTTAATCAGATACTTTCTGAGTAATGTGAGGTGAAAGTTAGGTGGCTGGGAAGATTCTTCCAGAACCTTTGAGGATTGAGATACCTCTTGTCTCAATGAAGCTGCTGTCCATGAGTGAATGGCTTCCAGTTGCCACTCTCCTGCATTGGCAAAGGGTAGCGAGGCCCAGGTCTGAAGCTCCTTCAGGTTTTGGCATTAGAAGGGACCTGAAAGAAGTTACTGTCACTACCCTGACAGATTGCAACCATTACTATCATTGGCGCAGGGCTCAGATTTGATGTATTACTGATTCGTGCCATTTCACACTCAGTAGTCCCAACCAAGTGGGAAGAGATGCAAACGTGTCATGTTTATGCTGACCTTCGATCAGTAGCAGCCACTCTGGAAGCCATTGAAGACCTTAGAACCTCCTCCTGGCCATAGAAATCATCTTGGCTGTTACACATTCTGAGGTGTTTGTCATGTTACGAGAAAGTTCGTGCAATGTGTTGTTGATACATGTAATGGAATCCTGCCACTGCTTCATGTCTCAACCACATGCATGGAAACCAGCTCGATTGCCTGCACATCAGATCTATACTCCTAAATCATTCTACTTTTGAAAATTGGGCCCTTATGTCTTGGCCCCTAGGCTTTTCAGCTGAGGGCAACTGTTCCTCTAACATCCATGGCGGAATGGTGCTCTTCCTTTCTTACAATCCCAGGTCCTCTTGCACATTTGTGCTCAGCGCTTCACCCAGTGAAAAACCTTCTGGACTGGACCTGGGGCAGGGAAGATACACTTAAGTTTCCCTGCCTGCCACAGCACCGAAATCGCCATAACCAAAGTCCAAATAACCAAATAGCATCCTATGTGATTGTGATCATGGTTCACTATTTCTCCTTGGCCTGTAAGCAGACTTTGACATAACCGACATAAACCATACTCCTCCAAAGCATTTCCTCTATTGCTCAGTTCAGTGGAATTGTCCTCACTTGTTTTGACAATTTATCTGATCATAGTCAAAGCATCTTCCTGCCCCTGCATCATTATATTCAGAGTACTCTAGGATCTGTCCTTGCACCCCACCCCTTATTCATCTTCATGCTGCCTCATGACAACTTCATCTGCAGATATACGAGCCAGCTTCCAAATGTATGCTGATGGCACCCAGCTCTACATCTCCGTTACCTCTCAACCAAACCACTCTGCGCTGACAAACTGCTTGTCCAATATCCAGTCATGGATGTCCCATAATTTCCTCCAGCTAAACTTTGGGAAAACTGAAGGCATCATCTTCACCTCTGCCACAAACTCTGCATCTTCACCACTGATTTCATTGCCCTCTTTGTCCAATGTCTCAGGTTGAATCAGATTGCTCACAAGCTCGGCATCTTATCCCAACCTGAGCTGAGCTTCCAAACCCATAGACTCCATGTTATAAAGATTGAATATTTCCAGCAAAGTGATGGAAGGTGTCTTCGACAGTGCTATCAAGCGCCACTGAAACAGCAACAACATGCTCACTGATGCTCAGTTTGTGTTCTGATGGGCCACTCAGCTCTAGACCTCATTACAACCTTGGTCCAAACATGGACAAAAGAGTTGAACTCTAGAGGCGAAGTGAGAGTGATTGCCCTAGATAACAAGGCAGCATTTGACTGAGTGTGGCATCAAGGAGCCCTAGCAAAACTGGAGTCAATGCGAATCAGGGGAAAAACTCTCCACTGGTTGGAGTCATACCTAGTACAAAAGAAAATGGTTGTGGTTGTTGGAGACTTATCACTTCATCCTCAGGACATTGCTGCAGGAGTTCCTCAGGGTAGTGTCCTAGGCCCAACCATCTTCAGCTGCTTCATCAATGACCTTCCCTCCATTTTAAGATTAGAAGTGGGCATGGTTGCTGATGATTGTGTGATGTTAGTACCATTCACAACTCCTCAGATACTGAAGCAGTCTGCGTCCATATGCAACAAGACCTGGACAACATTCAGGCTCAGGCTGATAAAGTGACAAGTAACATTTGCGCCACACAAGTGCCAGGCAATGACGATCTCCAACAAGTATACCATTTTGGATACTGTTGGGGGGGATGGCCTATCAGGGGAAAAAAACAGCAGCAGCCAGAGCAGTGGCACCACGGCTGGCACTATTGTTCAGCAGGGAGGGACAAAGCGCAGAAGAGCAATAGTTATAGGGACTCTATAGTCAGGGGCACAGATAGGCACTTCTGTGGACGTGAAAGAGACTCCAGGATGGTATGTTGCCTCCCTGGTGCCAGGGTCAAGGATGTTTCTGAACGGACAGGGGGCATTCTGAAGGGGGAGGGTGAACAGCCAGAGGTTGTGGTACACATCGGTACCAACGACATAGGCAGGAAGAGTGACGGGGTCCTGCAGGGGGAGTTTAGAGAGTTAGGTAGAAAGTTAAAAGACAGGACCTCTAGGGTTGTAATCTCGGGATTACTCCCTGTGCTACGTGCCAGTGAGGCTAGAAATAGGAAGATAGTGCAGCTAAACACATAGCTGAACAGCTGGTGTAGGAGGGAGGGTTTCAGACATCTGGATCATTTGGATCTCTTCAGGGACAGGTGGGACCTGTACAAGAAGGATGGGTTGCATCTAAACTGGAGGGGCACAAATATCCTGGCTGCGAGGTTTGCTAGCGTCACTCGGGAGGGTTTAAACTAGTGTGGCAGGGGGGTGGGAACCAGTGCAGTAGGACAGCAGGTGAAATAACTGAGGGGGAACTAGTAAATAAGGCCAGTAAGACTAAGAGGAAGAGCAGGCAGGGAGATGTTGCTGAACACAGCGGGACTGGTGGTCTGAAGTGCATTTGTTTCAATGCGAGAAGTATAACAGGTAAGGCAGATGAACTGAGAGCTTGGATTAGTACTTGGAACTAGGATGTTGTTGCTATTACAGAGACTTGGTTGAGGGAAGGACAGGATTGTGAGCTAAATGTTCCATGATTTAGAAGCTTCAGGTGGGATAGAGGGGGATGTAAAAGGGGTGGGAGAGTTGCATTACTGATTAAGGAGAATATCACAGCTGTACTGCGGGAGGACATTTCGGAGGGGTCATGCAGCAAGGCAATATGGGTGGAGCTCAGAAATAGGAAGGGTGCAGTCACGATGTTGGGGGTTTACTACAGGCCTCCCAACAGCCAGCGGGAGGTAGAGGAGCAGATATGTAGACAGATTTTGGAAAGATGTAAAGGTAACAGGGTTGTAGTGGTGGGTGATTTTAACTACCGCTATATTGACTGGACTCACTTAGTGCTAGGGACTTGGATGGGGCAGAATTTGTAAGGAGCATCCAGGAGAGCTTCTTGAAACAATATGTAGATGGTCCAACTGGGGAAGGGGCTGTACTGGACCTGGTATTGGGGAATGAACCCGGCCAAGTGGTTGAAGTCTCAGTAGGGGAGCATTTCGGGAACAGTGACCATAATTCCGTAAGTTTTAAGGTACTTGTGGATAAGGATAAGAGTAGTCCTCGGGTGAAGGTGCTAAATTGGGGGAAGGCTAATTATAACAATATTAGGCAGGAACTGAAGAATTTAGATTGGGGGCAGCTGTTTGAGGGTAAATCAACATCTGACATGTGGGAGTCTTTCAAATGTCAGTTGATTAGAATCCAGGACCAGCATGTTCCTGTGAGGAAGAAGGATACGTTTGGCAAGTTTCGGGAACCTTGGAAAACGAGGGATATTGTGAGCCTAGTCAAAAAGAAAAAGGAAGCATTCGTAAGGGTTAGAAGGCTGGGAACAGACGAAGCCCTTGAGGAATATAAAGAAAGTAGGAAGGAACTTAAGCAAGGAGTCAGGAGGGCTAAACGGGGTCATGAAAAGTCATTGGCAAACAGGATTAAGGAGAATCCCAAGGCTTTTTATACGTATATAAAGAGCAAGAGGGTAACCAAGGAAAGAGTTGGCCCACTCAAGGACAGAGGAGGGAATCTATGTGTTTAGCCAGAGGAAATGGGCGAGGTACTAAATGAGTACTTTGCATCAGTATTCACCAAAGAGAAGGACTTGGTGGATGATGAGTCTAGGGAAGGGAGTGTAGATAGTCTGGGTCATGTCGTTATCAAAAAGGAGGAGGTGTTGGGCGTCTTGCAAAGCATTAAGGTAGATAAGTCCCCAGGGCCTGATGGGATCTACCCCAGAATACTGAGGGAGGCTAGGGAAGAAATTGCTGGGGCCTTGACAGAAATCTTTGTATCCTCATTGGCTACATATGAGGTCCCAGAGGACTGGAGAATAGCCAATGTTGTTCCTTTGTTTAAGAAGGGTGGGCAAGGATAATCCAAGAAATTATAGCCTTACGTCAATGGTAGGGAAATTATTGGAGAGGATTCTTCGGGACAGGATTTACTCCTATTTGGAAACAAATGGACTTATTAGTGAGAGGCAGCATGGTTTTGTGAAGGGGAGGTCGTGTCTCACTAACTGGATTGAGTTTTTTGAGGAAGTGACGAAGATGATTGATGAAGGAAGGGCAGTGGATGTTGTCTATATGGACTTCAGTAAGGCCTTTGACAAGGTCCCCCATGGCAGACTGGTACAAAAGGTGAAGTCACACGGGATCAGAGGTGAGCTGGCAAGATGGATACAGAACTCGGTCATCGAAGACAGAGGGTAGCAGTGGAAGGATGCTTTTCTGAATGGAGGGCTGTGACTAGTGATGTTCCACAGGGATCAGTGCTGGGACCTTTGCTGTTTGTATTCTATATAAATGATTTGGAGGAAAATGTCGCTGGTCTGATTAGTAAGTTTGCGGACGACACAAAGGTTGGTGGAGTTGCAGATAGTGATGACGATGAAAGACAAAGCATTAGTACAGATAGGGTGTTAACAAACTGAAGATTGAGCAGCAGCAAGTACAAACATGAAAATAAAAAGTGGGTAAGCAAACTGAAGAAACTACAATGAAATGTCTTGCAACACACCATTAACATATTGTTTGCCTTTTCTCCACGACCTTTTGGTCAGCTATGTGGCCTTGTCCAATCTACACCTTCTCCTTTGTTATCTTTTGCCCCACCATCGGCTCACTTGCTTATAACCTTTGACATTTCTAATAATTGCTAGTTCCGAAGAAGGGTCACTGACCTGAAACACTGACTCTGCTTCTCTTTCCACAGATGCTAAGTGGTTCCAGCATGTCTTGTTTTTATTCCCATTCAGATTAAGGTGGACAGCAGGCAAATTTGGGGTAACCCCTTATCTGCATGATTGTAACGTCTGGCTGAGCGGGTCCTGTGCTGCTGTCTTCTTCTTAACACTGCCGGCTGCTTCTGCGCTCAACAGGGGAGCCCAGTAGCATTGTTCAGAAACCATGTGGTTTAGTCAGCCTGCACTTCTTAAAGGAAGGCCATCCCTCTTAAAGGGAACGTGCACTGAATAATATTGCTGCAATTTAAATGACAAAATGAACCCCAGGGCACATAGAGGGCTTCAGGGTGATGGGTACGGCAATAAAGGCATTAGTGGTGGAGGTGGTCATGAGAAGAGACGTCATGAGTCAGAAGGAAGTGGGAGCAGGTGGTGAACGAGGTCAATTCCCAGAGACTGGACCCAAGGACCTGGCAGCAGTACCACAAGAAGTCTAATGACCTCACATGTATGGTCGAGGTCAGCAAATGCACATGACATCTCCTATCCACTACAACACCAACCTCTCACATTGACCAGGCCTAACATCCAGATACTCCACCTCACCCTCACGCAATTTCCAATGCTGCCAGCCTCCCATCCACCTCTCTCTGCCTCCACGTACCCTCAGATATTCAGCTGTGGCAGGCACCTCACCCAAACACAACCACCAACACTCTAACCTCTCTCTTACAGGACAAGGTAGAACAAAATAGTAGGGAGCGGGGCAGAACTGGCAGAGGTCAAGGACACTTACATCTCCTGAGGCCTATGGAGGAGATGATTGTTCGCATCATGTGGCCAGCTGTGAAGGAGCCCGAGGCATCCAGTGTCGCTGAGAGCATTGAGGATGAAAGTATGTTTCTGCCTTATGGCCATTCACTCCTCCCAGCACACCCTCATCATGCTTGGCATGATGAGCAAGCAGCTGATGATGTGACCATAGTCCTTTTGCTTCCCACCCCGGCCCACCTTCCCTCATACAACCTACCCCTTCTGAGTTCCTGCTTTCTGACACCTCGAAATTGCCGCCTGTCCAGCCCCAGCGGCCACAGGAGGAAGAGGAAGAGAAACAGCACAACGCTGATGAAGGGGCCCTGTCACTCGATGTGACACTTGCAGCCACTAGCTCAAACAATGGCACTGCACGTACCTTGCAGCTCCCCAGAGGGTGAGGCTGCAGACAGGTTCTTCTGCAGAGGACTCAGATCAGGACCTCAATGGGACAGCATACAGGACAGCGCTGTTGGATGTGCACACCAAGATGCTTGGTCCATTGGCTGGTCTGACAAGCAGCCTCTCATCACAGTCAAAAGGTATGGAGGAGTCTGGAACCAAGTTGGCAGCGGGCATAGCACAGAGTTTGCCCTTTCCGCAGACTCTGCTCTATCTCCGTGTCGTGCTGCAGACCCAGAGGCAATAACATTGCTGCCCGTATCCATATTGCAGCCTTTGTGTGGACAGGTCTTCTACTCATCTGCCTTCCCTTGTGAGGATGCAGTAACGCTCTCTGACAAATCTAGGAACTCACCACAACACCTTGAGAAACACTCCAGCGCAATTCCAGGCAGTTTGCAATAGAAAAAGTTCTTAAAATTACCTTACCTGCAATTTGGCTGCCTGGGCCTTTAAATAAAGCTTGTACAGGGCACATCTTGCAGCAGAACACTTGTATTTCCTGTTAAGTTGTTCATGGGATGTAGGTGTCATTGGCAAGGAGCATTTATTGCCCATCCCTGTCTTTGAGAAGCTGGTGATGATCTGCCTTCTTGAACTGCAGTAGTTCATCTGGGGAAGGTACACCCAAAGTACAGTCAGGTGGGAAGTTTCAGGATTTTGACCCAACAAGGATGAAGGAGTGACAATATATTTCCAAGTCAGGACCGTGTATGGCTTGGAGGAGAACTTGCGGGTGTTGCCATGTGCCTGCTATCCTTGTTGTCTTTCTATGCAGTAGCGATTATGGGTTTAGAAGGTGCTGTCGAAGAAATCTTGACAAGTTGCTGCAGTGCGTTTTGAAGAAGGAACACACTGAAGCCACAGTGTGCCAGTGATGGAGGGAGTGAATGCTTGAGATGGTGGATAGGGTGCCAATCAAGCAGGCTTCTTTGTCCCTTGATGGTGTCAAAGTTTTTTGAGTGTCCTTGGAGCTGAACTCATCCAGGCATGATCCCTGAATGATCCAAATTTGGTATCCTGGTGTCACATCAGCTGGCTGAATAGTGTCGATTCAAGGCCTTCTGCTGCATGCAGAGGATTCCCCTGCATGCGTCCTTTTCTTCACAGAGCACCATGCAGGCCACACAGGAAGTGGTCAACGGCATAGGGCACCATGTAAAAATGGCACTGGGCCATGGAATGCCACATCCATTCTCTCCACATCTACCCTGTCCAAACCCATTCATAATTTTAAGAACCTCGATCAAGTTTCCTCTAAGTCTTTAATAAAAACAAAAAGTGCTGGAAATACTCAGCAGGTCTGGCAGCATCTGTGGAGAGAGAAGCAGAGTTAACGTTGCAGGTCAGTGACCTCTCATCAGGTCTGCAGACAGATTCTGATGAAAGGTCACTGACCTGAAACATTAACTCTGCTTCTCTCTCCACAGATGCTGCCAGACCCGCTGAGCATTTCCAGCACTTCTTGTTTTTATTTCAGATTTCCAGCATCTCCAGTATTTGGCTTTTATTTTCCTCTAAGTCTTTGTTTTTCTATCCTTTTATGGAGTCCAGACTTGTATACTATACTGTAAGTGCAGCCTGACTAGTGTCCTATATAAGTTAAACATAACTTCACAACTTATGAATTCCACAACTGTAGAAATAAATCCAAGTGTTTTGTTAGCATTTTCAATTGCTTTGCTGACCTGGGATGCTGCTTTTAATTCTATTTGTGCATTATTCCATTTATTCTGTTAGTTCTCCTTAACAATTCCAGTAATATTGAATTTATGGAAACATGTGTTGTTCTACTTGTGGCCATCTCTCCATTGATACCTGTGGTACTTGCATATTGTTAACTAAGCAATTGATGGCCGCCTGATGGATTGCAGCAATTACACTTCTCGAGCATTAATTTGTTGTTTTTTGACAGAAATGTTCTGCAAGATCTGGATATAAAAACAGCTAGTTATTATCACCAAATTGAGTGTTTATTTGGACATGCAGACATTATTGTTTCTTAAGGACATCAAGATCGTCATCCCTTTTTGTTTCAGTTTGGATTAATTTCAACTTCTAATCAGACACTGGACTATCTAGAATAATGATGCCAATATATACTGGACTGAATATTATCAACTGCTTTTGCATTGCCTTTTGCATTCTGGTCCACTGCCTTTTGATAGTGCTTTAGTAATCTAAATAAATTTGCCAAATGCATTTGATACCATCAGGTCATACCTCTGCAGCCTAATCACCATTATTATATTCAAGAAAGATAATCATTCAAAGATATCACAAATAGAGCAATTAGTGGCTTGTGGTGCATTTCAACCCGTATGACCATACACAAACTGATAACAACTTTCACAAGAAAACATGAAACAGTTTCCTCAACCTGGGCATATCGCTTCTCCTAATCAGTCAATTAGCATGATGTATAAATGACGGGTTGCCATTAATCATCATCATCATCATCTATTTACAGCAGCACACCCTTTAATTCCCGCCCATAATGCATCAGCTGAAATTTTTGTTGGTTTGACAGGATCACAACACTTTTGAACTAACTTGTGCAAGAGCAATACCTTTAAACACCCCATGCCTCTTTGTGATTGTTGTCCCAGCCCAACAAAGTAATGCATTCCAGAAGTTCTCTATGAGCTATGGAGCTGAAACTCTGAATGCTTTTAGCTGGAGTGAATTCCATTGAAACCTTCTACAGGCATAAAGAGTAAAATTCCTAATTAACTCAGGAACTCCCCTGACACATCCTCTTGACACAGGTAGCTGAAGTTAAACAACTGGGCGGAATCCAGGCCCCTTTCCCTGGTTCTTAAATCTTCCCCAGTCGTACCCTGGCCAGGGCCAGAATTATGTTCCTATTTCTTAGGCATTTGGTCCAAGTTAATTTGGTGCACCTAAAAGCCTCTCCATGGCTTTCTTGAGCTGTGGCATGCTGTGACTTCCACCTTGTCAGAATTAATGCCTTCACTTATGATGATGTTTCAAGAAATTTCAGCTCTATCAGACAAAATGTGCAATTGTTTTGTTTCACATCAACAGTGCAAGTAACTTCAAGTAACATCCTGAAGTCTGCTTTTGGATGAATCCCACACTGACAAATATATCATACACACAGTTGTGTGATATACTTCTGAAGCAGTGTCAAAAGGCTGCAAGGAGGTAGAACTTTATTCAATTTTTGTTTTTTTAATCTTCATTTTTTATTCTTCATTTTTTATTCAGTTTTCGTTGTCAGAACATTGAGGAGACATCTAACCTGCTAATATTTTGCATCAACAAATTGTACCACAGCTTCATCATAATTTGTTTCCATTGAATATGCATTTTCCCATTTAGGTCTGTGACTTTCAAGAAAATGTACAATTTAGTATTCCTTTTGTCAGCTAGTACTGTAAAGGTCAAACATTCCATTGGCCAGCTATATTATTTTTATCGCTCATGGTCTCCGTTCTATAAAGTTCTAGATTTATTATTTTTCCAAGATGCAAATTTTACTTTTTTGCATTTGTGGATTGCTGGCATATATTGTTTATCAATCTTGACCCCTGACCAAGAATCCTCTTTTTCATGTTTACTTTCCACATTCCATGTCTCTAAGCATCATTTTCTCACATGCATTCAGGGCTAAAGTTGATTGGCGCCACTACAAATGGTATCTTGTATTTAGTGTCCTTATATGTGATGTTGGCAGTGTATCTTACTTTCACTTGTCTGTTCATAACAATCCCATCACTATTATCTTCATTAGTTTGTTCATTTGTTGGTGTCATCTTCTTCCCAGAAGTTTGACTGCCATAGATCGCCACCTTTGTCTGCCCTGAGCTTCCCTTACACATTCCACGTAGGTCAACTGCATCCAGTTCATTATATCCGTCATCCATTTTCTCCTCTTCTCTCTTCTACGTTTTCTGCCGAACTTTCCTTCTAATAATTGTCTCTGTCTACCTTCAGCTCTAATGATGTGACCAAAATATTTGATATTATGCAATAATTTCCTCTTTTCTCCACTGTTATCCTCTTGCAATTTAGCCCTCATTTTTAATCTCACACACTTGTATTTCTGTATCTAGTTTAAATAATATGACTGTTTCAGTCACTACAGATGGCAGCACCCAATCTCTCTCATTTCCTTGGCATCCAAGTAAAATTCCTCTCGTGAATTTTCTTTCATACACTGTATTTGATTCTGTCTGTTTTATAATGTATAACATCTTGCTTAGTGATTATTTTGGCAAAATTCCAAGGCTGAATTCTACACTGTCCACACAACTTTCTCTATTCTCCTTCTCTTTTAACTTTGATAGATCACATTTCAGATTTCTCTGATTATTTCTTTAAAAATCATTTATTTCAGGGCTTGCAGAAGGTGTTGAGTATCATTGACGTAAAGAGTGCATGGGTGCTTGGGCTGATTAAGAGAAAACTTCCTCTATGAATGTCTGTTCAATGGCTCCTGCAACCAGCAAAGATGCTTGTGCTGGTACTCAGGCTCCTCAGAAATATTTCCTAGCTGTTTTTAGAGGCCCCTGATTTCACATGAATATTTCAGTGCAAACAAAGCATCAGTCACTTGCTTTATGCATCATTGCACTGTAGGGCGACTGATTTTATTGACATGCACTGCTCCTCCACCAGGGTCTGATAATTGCACTATGTGGTTTGTGGGTCATAACAGGTAGGGGTCCGCTTCCTGCAATGCAGCCTTGCTTCCTAGCATCCAAATATTCCTCCTCTTCTTCTTCCAAAGTTATACATATTGTGCAAAGGAGTATGAAAGAAAGTAACAGCTGGCATTTATGGAATACTTTTCACATCCTCAGGATGTTCCAAAATGCTTCAAAGCAAATTAATTACTTTTGAAGTGTGATCAGTTTCGTAATGTAGCTAAATGCAGCAGCCAATTTGTGCACAGTAAAGTCCAACAATCAGCAAATGGATGGTTAATCTCTTTTTAGGGGTGTTTTATTATACTGAGTGATAAATGTTGATCTGGACACCAGGAGAATGTCCTGTTGCTCTTTAAATAGAGCCGTGGTAACTTTTACATCCACCTGAGAGAGTAGACAGAGCTCAGTTTAACATCTCAGCCAAAGAACAGCACCTCCAACAATGCAGCACTCCCTTCATACTGCACTACAATAACAGCCTAGGTTATGTACTCAAGTCCCTAGAATGGGACTGGCACCCAAAACCTTCTTACTCAGAGGCTAAAGTGGTACTACTGAGCCAAGATCCAAATTACAACCCCAAAAATGTCTCAAATACTCTTTGACACACAACACAGCACGAGTGTAGCAAAAAAGGTTGAAAACACTGAGAAAACACTCAAAAACTACCATATAATTCTTGTTCCATTTTATTGCTTACGCATTCTAACAATCAAGAATGCTGAAGAGTAGCACTGCTTGGCAGAGGCCTGTAAATCCTTTCATTGAGAGGAAGTTATGCTGGAGACATGGGAAAACTATGAAGGATCTCAATCAATGGAGGAACTATTGTAGAGCATAGAACCAAAACTTTGTTGGTTTACGTTTTTTTTACGACATACAACATACAGATTCATTGTGAATTAAATTTGTAAAATAAAGCTTCTATCATTTTGCTGCACCTCATTGTCAAGCAAATTGGAGGGAATGTTTTTGTTACTTCTAGACTCAACTTTTCCAATGTTCCCTTGGCTGGTCTCCCATCTTCCACCCTCTGTAAACTTGACATCATCCAAAACTCTCCTGACCATGTTCTAAATCGCACTAAGACCCGTTCACCCATCATCCCTGTGCATGCTGACCCACATTGGCTCCCAGTCTGGCAATGCCTCAATTTTAAAATTCTTATCCTTGTCTTGGCCCCTCCCTATTTCTGTAACCTCCTTCAGCCTTACAACCCTCTCTGCGTTCCTCTAATTCTGACCTCTTGCGCATCTCAGATTTTAATCACTCCACCATTAGCACCTTCAGCTGCTTAGGCCCCAGGGAATTCCCTCCCTAAGCCTTTCCGCCTCTCTACCTCGCTTTCCCCCCTTTAGATGCTCCTTAAAAGCCATCTCTTTGACCAAGCTTTTGGTCACCTGCCCTAATATTTACTTATACGGCTTGTTTTACTATGTTAATGGTGATATACAGATGTATGCCATTGTGTGAAAGAAGGAATATTTGCTCTATATATAGTTTAAATTACTTAGGTTGAAACTACTTTGTATGGAAAATGAAAAAAAATCGGCTAATAGAGATAATGTGGAAAATTTAAATCAGGAATGTGGGCAGTCTGGAGAATGTGTCGGATTTGAGAATATGGTGAGAATCACTTTAGATGGAGAACTAGGCATGTGTAGCACCATCTAGTGGGGATGAAAACACTTGCATTTAAGAAGGTAAAAAATGTTTCATGTGCAATAATTTCTTGATCCGCTGGTGTTGAATAAAAAAATAAATTGTGTGCTTCCAGTTGTCAGAATAACTTTATCAGCATGTGAGCACTTCTGTGGAACAAATCCACTATCCACAAAAACCTGGAAAGCTAGGCCTCACTAATAGTTTTTCTTGTAAACTTTTAATATATTTTAAACCAGCAACTTCATTGGTGGTTCAGAACTTTAATCTGTTTGTTTTAATTTTAAAAAACTAACAATGGGTGATGGGGAAAAGGGGTGGGGGAGGGAGAGGAGGACAAATGGGCAAGTTATGTTGTTGCAATAAACAATGCAGTAGGGACTGGATTTTCCTTTGCGATTCTGCCGGAGCTGCTGCTAGCTAACCCTTCTTACCTCCTGTATGTGTATGATGGTGGCAAGACAGAGTCCACGTTCTTGGCCCACTTCCCTCCTGTCTCCTGCTCTTCCTGGGAGCACCAGGCAAGGTTTGGCATAGTCACTGCACTAGTGGCAGGAAGGTCCAAAATCCTTTGATGAAGGACCTACTCGGGCTTCCCATCCCTCCACATCAGCCAATCCCTTACCTGCTGTAGACCTGGTTCTCAAATGAGGCCTTCAGTAAAAGATTTACTGAAGTGTTAAGGGCTCTTCTTCTACGTAAAGTAATCCTCCAGAAACAACACCATGGTTTCCAGTCCTGGCAGCAGCAAGCCCCCTCTTGGTGACAGGGATCTTGCCAAGAGCCAGCTATGCATACTAAATGATCCCCAGCCCAAGAAAACGATTTGGGGTTACAATGGCATCACAGCGGTACAAGTCCAATCCTGCCATTTCTCTGCCACAAAGAAGAGAATCCAACCCTAGCTGTTTTAAGATACCTGCCTCAAGTAAATAGGGAACCAAATTTATGACATTGGCTATTTTGTGTACAAGGTCTTTACTATTGAACATCAGATGGGAGAAACACTTGCTCGCATATTTCAAAGGCTGGTAAATAATCTTATGTTGCCCACCATCTAATGAATGTACCTTAACAATGAAAACTGGGGCAGTGAGTTTCATAGATTGGGGAGCCTGTGCTGGTTGTTCTAACTTCTCCATCTCTCTCATTGCTACTCATTCAGTTCACATGGATTAAATTTCAGTTTCAATTCCACCATTCACAACTTCCCACACCAATCTAGAAGGAAAACAAAAGGAGTGCTTTAAAGCACTTAGCAAAGGCGAGTCCTCAATTTCAGCCGGGTCATTAGTACCAAGTAGGAGCTAGGATTAGAAGGGATATAAAATTGACAGATGAGTAGGCTGAGGCTACTCTTAGATAAAATCTAGCCACCAATTACAGAACTGACCTGGCAGGGGTCTAGTCACGGGTCATCCTGGCCCTGATTAATACATAGGAAAGCCAGAGGGCAAAGAAATGTTTTCTTTCAGCAAGGATGTTTCTTTTTAAAAATATATTTGCCTGTTAAATTTGTAATGGTTAATCGATTAAATATTTTACTTTTCCTGAGTCATACATAGATTCTGGATTGACTGTTCATTGCTGTTAAGCAAGTATCATAGTGGGATCAGACTCTAGGGGGGAACAATTGGATAGCCCGCAAAAATGGGCGCAGGGATCACGATGTGCAATTAACCTGTGCCCATTCCTTTCGCTGCAGACAGCACACAAGCTTTGTGCTTCCTGCTCATTACCCTGATTGAAGCCAATGCTAAATGCGCTGTTGAGTGTCTGCATGCATCACCAGGGGGCTCAAGTTTGTCCAAGGTTGGTGCCACTTAAAACTAGCCTGCACTACGTAAAACAGCCTGTACCTCTTAAAGGGAAGATGCAGTCTGGCTGCAGCGGGTGCTGGAAGGGTGGGGAATAGCATCTGGCAGAAATATCTCAACGTAATGGCACAAGCAGACAGAGAGCCCTCTGATGCAACACTTCAGATCTTGGTGCAGGAAATGGACAGGAGAAGTGAGGTCTTCTATTCACAGGGGACCAGGAGGCCCTTCAGACAGACACTGCAAAAGTAGTGGGAGCAGATAGCCAGCAGGGTCAATGTCAGCAGTGTAGTCCCAAGAACCTGGATGCAGTGCCACAAGAAGTTCAATAACCTCACATGAGTGGTCTAGGTCAGTGAATGAATCTTCAAATGTCATATCCTTACAACTGAACCACTCGTCTCACACACTGCTCAACTCACCGCCTCCCCCATCACTCACTTACCGACAATTTCTGTTAACCGTCACTCATACCTCACAGTCATAGCTTCACCTCACCTTCACACAGTTTTCACTACAACAAGCTTCACACCCACATCTCATAGCTTGCATAGCAAGCTATTCAACCATGACAAGCACAACACGCAAACAGAATGCACTCACTGACACACCCCTCTCTTTTGCAGGACAAGGTGGCACACAAGTGCAGGCAGCAGCAGCTAACAGGCAGGGGACAGGCATGGCTGCATGTTCTCACCCTGATGGAGGAGACAGTGGTCGCCTTCATTGGAGCAGCCATGACTGAGGCCCTGGCCAGCTGCGGAGCTGAAAGCATTGAAGATGATGATATCCTCATACCTCATCCTCCTCATATCCAGCATGGAGGAGACCAGCTCCAACCTTGCACATGGCTTTGTACAGAGTTGAAGCCCATCTTTTCCAGCATGGAAGTGGTGGCCATCTCCATTAGTAAACTTGTGGACCAAACCCTGATGCAGCATCTGATGGCTGATGTCTCAACTTCCATTGCAGAACAAGCAGAAGTCACCTAACATCTGAGTGCTGTAGTGGAAGCTCAGACTGAAGTTATACAAGCTCAACTTGTTGCTATGCAAACTCAGACTGCTGCCATCATGGCTGTGGATACCTGTGTCCTCCAACAGATTGGCTCTTGTGATATGCATGCTGCCGACATGTGTGTAGGTTGCACACTGGATTCAGGAGCCAGCTGGTCAGTGGATGGCCTTTGCCACTCAGTAGTCACCCTCTAGTTTCTTGAGGTGGCTCAAATGCTAATGGTAGAGCAGGCAGCACCATGACTACTGCCAGGATACCAGGCATTGATCTGCCTGATGCACTGAGTATGGTCGCACACCAGCTGCACATTGAGGGAGTGGAACTCTTTGTGGTTGCAGTGCTTTTCTGAATTTACATGCATGCTCGCAAAGCAACATTTGTGCAGTCAATGGCACCCTGCACCATGGCAAAGCCACATGCATACTCCACCAGCTTCTCCTTGGAAAGAGAGAATGTAATGTATTTCCCTTTGTATGCATACAGAGCGTCAGACACCTCCCTTTATACAACAGTGCCTGGCAAACTGGGAGATGTTGGAGATGTCCCCAGACTGGAAGGAGCCCACACGAAGAAGTTCTTGATCATGGTCATTTTACAACCACTGCCCTGCTCTGAGGCTGCAGCTCTACCTGCAACTGATGACAGATTCAGTGAGCACCTCCTTACTGAAGCAAAGGCAACTAACGCATGTGTTATGTGTTATGCCAAGGGGGATAGAAACTACAGAAACCCTTGACTGGGAGCAAGTGGTCAGAGGAGAATGCTTGAAGTCAGAACCAAGGCCTTCGCCACATGCCACACCACTCCTTTAAGTCTGTACCACCTTCAATTAGCACTACAATCCTCCAAACACTTTTACTCACTCAGCAACAGCCAGTAGAAATCAATCAGCAAAAGTGGCTGATGATCCCTTTAAATTGTGGGGGTGTCCTACCTGCTGCTGAATGCTTGTTCAGCTGGGTGAGGTTAAGAGAGAGCATTAGCTGGAGTGTTGAGGTCGAAAATTGCACTGGTGGAGTCAAATTAACGTTACATGCTGACTGACGTCATGATCTACCTACTTTACATACAACGACCTACCTAAAATGATGTCTGCTGCATGTGCATGTCACAGACGCCTTTTTGGAACAAAAATAAAGGCTCTAGGCAACAGAATTTTGCAGCCTCGGTGTTTAATTCCTTTAGTTAAGTGATTAATAGTAAGATTTGCTTTGTTATTTTTTCTTATATACTTTGAATTTTTATGGAATGGAGATGGAGGAATTACCATCACAGGAGCCTCGTTAATACAGAAAAACTTGTAATGAAGTTTTCCCACATCTCAGGTCACTCTATTCCCCCTCCACCCAGCCCGCCCCCCCCCCCCCAAACAATCTCACACTCATTCACACCCTTACAATATCAGGATTTCTTTAATTCTTAAACATAATATTTTCTTGCTGAGAAATATTTGTACATTTTCATTGCACATTATCAATTCTGGACATTAACAGTCATATTTTCTGCTTCTGTTTAACAACAATAATGATGGAACTGAACATTAACACTGGTGGAAAAGCAGAAGAAAAGCCTGAAATTGGCAGGCAGTTTTCCTTTTCTGGTGTCTCCACAATAAAGGGAAGTGAAAGTTATAGCAAAACCTTTGAAAATCTGTTGTTGCTTACTTAATGAGCTTTCAGAGAAAGATTTCATTTTCCACTGGGAGAAATTACCTCACCCAAAGAACTCAGCTTAATACAATGATGTAGCATTTCTTTGCCACAGAATCTATTCAACATGGATTTTGTTCTAATTCTTACATTAGTTGCTTCAGTATCAGCAATGGTGGGAGAAGGATGCCCGGGAGTGTTAGCTCCACCAGGGAATGTAAGCCCATCTCACAAGCTGCCATCTGGGCTTTTAGACATTTTACTGTCCTATGTTTCCCCATATGTTTACCAGAGGTACAATTCAATAGCAATCAACAAAAACAAGATTAATATAAGAACAAAAAATTTAGAAAGGATTGTATTCCCATTTGAAGGGAGGTTCTGAATAGAAGTTCTGAATCTAAGCAGAATTCATTAAGCAGAACTTTTTAGTTACTACAGAGAAATTCAGAAAAGAAAGAAAATGAATTTAATCCCTTAAATGTTATATTTCTTGGACTTAAATATAAAAACACAGACACCGTTTGGAAAAGGCTTTCCATCAATTTGATATTCTTGGTATGGTACTTTCTGTGAACAGTCTTTCACAGACAATTATCAAAAGAAAGTCATTTATATTATTTTATTGAAAATATTACACTTTATACTTTTTGTCATGAAGGAAACGTAGAAGAAAGTAAGGTTAATTACTTCAGATCGACATGTGAAACTGAGAAAAAAAAACGGGTTAAAATAGGGATCCCTAAAGTTATTCACATGTTTTAGCTCATAGAACACAGGTCAGCTAAATGTATGTTTTTAAAGTATATCTGTGACTTTTTGTTTACTAAGAAAACGTATAGTTCTGAATGTGGCAGTCTATTCCTTTGTTTTGTTAACTGGCAATTTGATCTGGCTTCAATGGAACCATCTGTGTAGATGAATAAAGCATTCATTTTAAGTGAGAGAGGGGCAGAGAGATATGTATTAAACAAAAATCAGCTGCCATACACAATGCAAAGTATCTGTGCAGAAGTTCAGACATGCATTTTTATAGTTGGAAAATGGAACTATTTTCTCCTCCTATGATACTTGCGCATCACTTCAGGCCTCTGCACATGTGTGACCTCAAACCGCTTTGAAGTGCCAGCCCTGCAAATGGTCATTCCTCTTCATGTAATTCAAAATATTTTGTTCAGTTTCCCAGAATGCAGACTGTGGTCCTTGAGCTTCATTTCTCATTGTCTCCCAGGATCAATATCAGGGGAGATTCCCTATTATTATTACAAAAATAATGATTACATAATAGATAAGACTCTTTTTAATATTTGTTCTTGGGATGTGGGTTACACCCATCCCTAATCCTGAGAAAGTGGTGTCATAACAACAACAACATGCCTCTATATAGCACCTTTAATATAGTAAAACATCCCAAGGTGCTTCACAAGAACATTATAAAGCAAAATTAGACACCTAGCCACATAAGGAGATGTTAGGAAAGGTGGCCAAAAGCTTGGTCAAAGGGATAGGTCTTAAGGAGTGTATTATAGGAGGAGAGAGAGGCAGAGAGGTGGAGAGGTTTAGGAGAAGCACCTAGGCAGCTGAAGGCACCACCGCCAATGATGGAGTAATGAAAATCGTGGACACTCAAGAGAACAGAAAAGGAAGAATGTAGAGATCTTGAAGCCTTGTGGGACTGGAGGAGGTTATGAGTTAGGGAGGGGCGAGGCCATGGAGAAATTTAAAAATAAGGATGACAATGTTGAAATCGAGATGCTGCTGGACCAGCAGCCAACGGAGGTCAGCGAGTATAGTGGTGATGGGGAATGGGACTTAAGACGTAGGTAGCAGAGTTTTAGATGAGCTCAAGTTTATGGAGTTTACATCAGGAATGTAGTACCTTTTTGAAACAGATTATTTAAAACTTATTGGTTGGTCTTGGTAGTGAGACAGAAGGGCATGATAATGATCCAAGCAGGTCCTATACATATTCCTAAACAATTTAACAAAAGTTAACCTCCACGTAGTTACCAGAAGGTTTCTGTTCATTCACATTTCCATCAGGTGGTGAGAGGTGTCAGACTTATTTTGCATTCATAAGACCATAAGAAATCGCAGCAGCAATAGGTCATCTGGCCCTTTGCACCTGCTCCATTATTCAATAAGATCATGGCTGATCTACCTCGGCTCCACTTTCCCGGCTGATCCCCATATCGTTTGATTCAATTTTAGTAACAAGCACTTCCAGTTTAGATACAGCATGAATCAGATGCAGAGTAAAATCTCTCTATCCACACAGCAATGTATCCTAATCCCAACCTCAGCACCATTTATTAGACAGATACCACTGCAACTATTTCTTGCATGTGCAATAGGCAGTTAGATTGGCAGCAATTTGCATCAAACTTGCTTGTCATGTGGACCCAGGAATTGAATTAAGATTAACTCCATTTCTCCTAGGATCTAGGCAGATACTTCACAGCATCTAGACAGATGCTTCCCAGCTTCTCAGGGAAACTAATATCCTAGTAGTCTGGGATGATTTAACCCCAAGATTTTAACTTTTGGTGATGGCAGTAGCAGATGGGCTTCACCCAGCCAGATTTTCTTTTCCATTGATTTCAGCCCTAAGGTGTCTTTCTCTCTCCCTCTCTTTCTCCCTCTCTCTCTGTTCTCCCATTGTTTCTTAGTGAGATCAAAGAGGAATCACATGGGTGTAGTGTCCCACCAAAGTTCTTGTACTGTTTAAACGTAAATAAATCAGAGTTAAATTTTGTTGTAGCAGCGCTTGTTCAGCCAAGTTATATATACAAAGACCTAGCTAGGAGTCTAAAACATTAAACCCTGAGGCTTAAAAAGGAATCCAAGACTTCAATCTGATCTGATATAAATTGATTTTATTTTTGGTATTTTTCCCGTTATTTCCATTGCTTGGTGACTAAAAATCCTTCATGTGCTTCTTAATTGCATTCTTCAGAGTCTGAAGCCAAACTAGAGACTAATTTCCACTCAAACACCCTGTGAGATGGATCAAATCCCTCCACTTGTCAATCAAAGGATTAAGTCAAAAATCTCAGAATGCAATTAAAGAGCATTAATGGAGATTATTACATAACATGGTGATTGAGTTTTACTAGGCAGCTGACAAAGGTCCAAGAGAGCCCAGATGTCATGTAATAAACACACTCCAGTGACACACTTAACACCAAGACAAACTGTTGAAATGCAGAGAATACTTCGTGTAACCAGAAGCTCTTATGTAATGCCATGTAGTTATGCATTAAATACGAGAGTTAAAATGTGGAGCTTTATCCCTTATAAGGAGATTGAGCCTTTCATCAAGGTATTAACTCAGCCTCTCACCACCTGCATGTAGCTGCAGAACATTAGAGTACTGCAAAACATTTACAACAATTTAGGTGATGATAGAAATCTTTTCAGACAGAATGAGACACAGCCTGCCACATTGAAACCTCTGGTGATAAACAGGTGTACCCAAGATCCTACTGGTAATTAAATCACAAATCAAAGTCAGGGTGGTGGGTAGGGTGGTGGGTGGGTTGGGGGGGGGGACCTGGTCTGGCCATTAACATTAAGCAACTTAACATCTGTCGTGCAGTTGTTGATAGTGACACTTACCAAAGTTCCATTCATCTCAAATCTACTTACTTGTGGCCTGAAAGTACAACATATCAAGCAGTAGGTCACGGACTAAATAGGAATCTCGCCTGCACCGGCAGCTCCCCTCACATTAATTCCCGATCACAATCATGCCATGGGGATAGCAAGGAATGTCAACATACTTCCTGTTGGGTGAAATGAGGAGAGAAATTTTTAAAAAGTAAGTTGGAGGCGAGTCACCTGAACAGCTCTTGCGAACCAGTTTAGCCAAGAGTATCAGCAGACTGGGAACGGGTTACCAATTGCTGTCATTGCTGAGAAATGGGGCATTCTGCTTCATGCCTGCAATTTAATCTCATGTTGGGCGGGAAAGGATAAGTTTCTCCGTGCACTATGTTTAACGGGTTAATGGATTTGTTTTCCCCCAGAATTTACTCAGATTCAGATTGTCCCCTTTCCAACCAGTGTACCAGTTAAGCGTTACTGAGAGTTCTTGAGAAGTTAAGTGGGCACTTATCTGCTTGACTGTACATAGCCATTCTGTTCATGACAACTGCCCTATGAGTAGTTTCCATATCAAATGTTGCTTCTGCAGCATGCAGCCTTGTTAACACCATGTTGTTTCTGTCAGTAAAACACTCATTGTTCCATGAGCAACTTTCTTATTTATCACACACAGCACAGAAGGTCACTATACACCAATGCTGCTTCTCTCGAAACGTCTCTGTATATTCACATTCCTAATGATTGGCTTCCAAATCCCAGACAACAGCCGCTGCATATTCTAAAACCTCTACATATTTCACACTGCTTCCCACAGTTCTACATTCCAAGCTCTTTGCTCTGTATATCCGTGCTACTTGTTCCAGCAATATCCTCTATATAACTCATGTTGCCTGGCCTTATGAGTAGCATATATTTTCCCACAATGTGCCTGACAATTAAATTTTAAAATGTAATTGGGTCAAAATTGCCTGTTGTATTAAATTACGGAACACTGCAACTCCTGACACCAATGGGAAGTCTTATTTGCCTTTACGGACAGAATTGAGAGAGAACTGAAACCCCAGTTGCCTTCCCTTTACTGTCTGTAATCAGCCTCTTTTTGAAAGGGAAGATGGGAGTGTTTCCTCACCCCTGAGTGTGTGGCCAATTTGAATCACCAGCAGCACGCTTTTCGTGAGTTTAAATAAAGAGGATTAATTTTATTCACATTTTCATCCCAAAAGTCTAACGCTATGCCACTGACTCACCACTCACAGACACACACACTTGAGAAAGAAAGCCATTAAAGAGGATAGTGCACTTTTACCAATTACAAACAAAGGATTCGTTTGTAGGTCATGTGATTTTGGCTCATCCTGGGACAAAGCATGCATTGCTGGCACAGTGAAGAAGGTGTTTTCACTCCTGAAGTGTAGTTCAGTAGATTCGGTAGCTGGAGTTGTATATCGGAGTCGTTGCAGGATTATCTTGAAGAGGTGGATTTTCAGCAGGTTACGAAGTTAGTTGCTTGTAGTCTTATTATCAGGAGGTTGGTTTTCTGTACTGGTGGACTTGAAAAGAAACAGGCTTGGAGACCTTAGGATGTTGTAGTCTCCAGTTTTAAGACATTGGTGTTCTGCCTTTGTTGCTGTTTCTGCAACTGTGGTTTGAGAACTGACCAATTTCTCCCTGGTGCTTGGAGTAATAAGATTCGTTATTTGTGATGAGTTTCCGTCAGGTGGTCACCTGATCAATACTTCTATTGTCCCTCCAGAATGATTTGAAGTTTAAAGCCTTTGCTACATGGTGGGGATGGATGGTGGCCATTCACACCTACTTAAGATTTAACTGTTTTCTTGCAGCTCTCTTTGTTAAGTTTTCAGCTTGGAGACAGAGAGTCTAGAAGTCCATATATATTGAGTTTTGGGTCAGACCACAAACAATAGGTGTGTATTCCACAAATGGCTTAGTCTTGGTATGTACCTCCAAGGGATGCACTCCACCGTGGTCACTCAATGAGGAACTTGCTGGATGCTTGAGATACTCTGAGTCTGGGCCAAAATTGCAAAGGTCACCTGGCCCTCAGCAGCTATCTTATTGCAGCATTTTAATGTCCATTGTGGTTCATTTAGAAAGAAAAATCAGTTCGAGAAGATTCTATGCTGAAGAAAGTCAATGTTTAAAGTTATGAATAGGACATGTCTTTACAGGGCATGACATTTGTGCAAGCACAAAGAAGGTCGTGACATCGTCAAAACGGTGTCAAGATTAATTTGCCAGTACTAGCTCCAAGTTCAATCTGCGCATGTGTGCAGTGACATCACTGCCCAATTACCCAGCAGCAAGACTTTTCAAACCAGCAGGCAACTGTGCTGTCCAATTATTCTCTCTCCCCCACTCTCTCTCCCTCCCCTCAGTATCTCCCTCTCTCTCTCCTCCACTCTCTCCTACCACCCAGTATCTCCCGCCCTCTCTCCGCAGTCCCTCCCCCTGGCCCCAGCATCACCCTCTCTCTCTCCCTGGCCCCATTATCGTCTTCTCTCTCCTCTTTTCTCAGTCTCTCTCTCTCTCCCAGTCTCACCCCCTCCCCCAGTTTCTCTCCGATCACCCAGTTTCTCTCTCTCTGATTATGTGATTCTCTCTGAATGGAGGACACTGTGATTATTGGTGCCATCTTTGGTACAGGTAGCTGCCTAAGACATCGCTGAGTATGATATCACAGATACTGCACTGCACATTATGCGGAAAGTGCTTCCCCAAGTGTTGCAGTGTCAATAGATGCGGTACAGAAAGTAAAATCCCAACAAGTCATCTAAGGAGCTAGCCAAGTACACAGAGAATATTTGCAAATGAGAAAAATTTTGATAGATGCAATCCAGTACAGTTTCAGTACACTGGAAAAAGTTGGAGGTTGGGTGGGGGGAGGGGGTGGGGTGCGATTTACTTAACAAATGATGTGAAACAAGCTAGGGGAGAGGCTGAAAAAGATCTGGGAGTGATGATAGGCTCAACACTGGCCACATCCAAAAATCAGAATGCTGAACTACATGGCCAAATCAGTAAAGTTTAAGTCTGAAACAATTAAACAGAGGCTGTATAATGCTCAGATTATGCGGCACCTTAACTATTGGATTCAGCCTGATCACTGAGGCATAATGAAGAAATGCCAAACCCTTGAAGCAGTACAAAGATGACTCATAAGCCACATTCCCAGTGTTAAGAGTACTGAGTAAAGAGGAACGATTATCAAGGCTTGGACTATTGAGCGTTAAAAGGAGGAAAATGGGAGGAGACTTTATAGAGGTATACAAGGTACTTAGTAGACTAGAATGGTTAATTCTAAGCACTTGACAAAATAGTGAGACCTTGATTTGCACTTGCGAGATCTGCACTTACTGAGTTTGCAATCATAGCTGTTTTGCATGCCAAGGTACCTGACAAAGGCCAGGTCCTTCCAAGCAGAGAGTAAGTAATGGAAGTTAAATCAAAGAGTTATTTCAAAGTTGTTCATATATACCATTTGGCAGCCAGCTCAGAGCAACACGTGGAGCTCCTAACAGGATTCCAATGTTTCATTGAATTACAAAGTTTATTTCCGTAGAAATATCTGGATCAACTTTGTAATCAACTATTATACTGATGGTGAAAAAAAAGTCATGGCAGTACATAAGGAAATGCACATTTCAGCCCTATGGGTTAGCTCCTCAATGTGCTGCTCCATTTGAAGTGGTGTTACTAGCTGAAATTAGACAAACATAATACACCCTTTGAAAAATTTCATTATGAATTTATAAATGGTTGAAAATGGTCTGTTTTGATTGCAGTCCATTTTCACTCATAACAGGCTGGATTTTACCAAGCCTTCGACATCATGATCTGTGGTGGTGGGGACCTGAAGATGGGTCCGGATGAGACCCGCCATGGACATCGACGCTGGAGGGGGCCCTGCTGCTGGGTGACGGGACCACAATTTAAATATGCACATCAATAAAAATAGTAAATTTAAATATACTTGCCACCAATCTTGAGGTCCTAATGTGATTTTTGACATGGCACCTTCAAATCCCCCTAACCCTAAGCCTCTCGACTGCCCTTGACATCAAGGCAGTATTTGACCGAGTATGGCATCAAGGAGCCCGAGCAAAACTGGAGTCAATGGGAATCAGGCGGAAAGCTCTCGCTGGTTGCAGTCATGCCGAGTGCAAAGGAAGAAGGTTGTGGTTGTTGGAGGTCAATCATCTGAGCTCTTGGACATCACTGCAGGAGTTCCTAAGGGTAGTATCCTAGGCCCAACCATCTTCAGCTGCTTCATCGGGTCACTGACCCGAAACGTTAACTCTGCTTCTCTTTCCACAGATGCTGCCAGACCTGCTGAGTTGTTCCAGCATTTCTTGTTTTTATTTCAGATTTCCAGCATCTGCAGTATTTTGCTTTTGTTCCTCAGGTACTGAAGCAGTTTGTGTAGAAATGCAGCAAAACCTGGACAATATCCAGGCTTGGGCTGATAAGTGGCAAGTAACATTCACGCCACACAAGTGCCAGGCAATGACCATCTCAAACAAGAGAGAATCTAACCATCTCCCCTTGACATTCAGTGGCGTTACCATCACTGAATCTCCCACTATCAACATCCTGAGGGTTACCATTGACCAAAACTGAACTGATGTAGTCATATAAATACCGTGGCTACAACAGCAGGTCAGAGGCTAGGAATCCTGTGGCAAGTAACTCATCTCCTGAATCCCCAAAGCCTGCCCACCATCTACAAGGCACAAGTTAGGAGTGTGATGGAATACTCTCCACTTGCCTGGATGGGTTCAGCTCCAACAACACTCAAGAAGCTCGGCACCATCCAGGGCAAAGCAGTCCGCTTGATTGGCACCCCATCTACAAACATTCACTCCCTCCACCACCGCGCACAGTGGCATTGTGTGTACCATCTACAAGATGCACTGCAGCAACGCACCAAGGCTCCTCCGACAGCACCTTCCAACCCATGACCTCTGCCACCTAGAAGGACAAGGGCAGCAGATGCATGGGAACACCACCACCTGCAAGTTCCTGTCCAAGCCACACACCATCCTGACCTGGAACTATATCGCCGTTCCTTCATTGTCACTGGGTCAAAATCCTGGAACTCCCTTCCTAACAGCACTGTAGCTGTACCTAACCCACATGGACTGCAGCGGTTCAAGAAGGTAGCTCACCACCACCTTCTCAAGGGCAATTAGGGATGGGGCATAAATGCTGGCCTTGTCAGCGACGCCCACATTCCAGGAACAAATAAAAAAAATAAGAAATTGATTAATTTTTATGGGATCTTTCTTTAAAAATTTAAATATGCTGGCAGGGCTGGCTGCCCTTTAAAAATGGTGCCAGCGCCTGCGCACAGGCAGCTGATGCCATTGCCGGGGATGAACAGCCCGCCCCCTCCACATGATTGGGGGCTTGGGCTGCCCTGCCTATTTAAATAAACCATCGCGCTTTAGATTGCAGCGGCTCTTTGGCGTGCGGCCCGCATGGGCAGGCTGCCATTCGTATCAAACTGATTGTACAAGGTAATATTGTACAAGGTAATCTTCTTGTCCTCTCTTGGGGTGGACTTTATTATGAATTTCAAATGGGTGCATTGTTTATAAACCACTGCACTGTCACATATCATTTTTTCCTGTGTTCCACCCAGAGTAAAGAGAAGGAAACATGCCACTCATGCATGAAGATGTAACAATTTGTAAACACAAAGTCCTGAAAGTATTTGTAACTCCATGATTGAGGTGCCAAGAGGGTTCATAAATAACTATGTAGCACAAGTCAAACATTTTTCTCCAGCATGAAAACATTTAAGAAAATAGCTTTGCTGTTTGTGTTACTTTAATCTGTGGTTTGAGAAAGCTTGTTAAAGTGTCTCTCCCATTAATGGAGTGTTTAATGCAAATAGCAACAGGAGGATGCTATTGAGGCACCTATAGAAGTATCAACTTAAAATCTTGAAGCTGGTAATAAAGAGAGTTCTGACAGCAATGTTAAACAATGATAGGTAACTTCTCCAAACTAACTTCCTCACAAGTAATTTTGATGGTCAAGTGTATCCCCTGGGGAATCTCAGGAAGACTGCAGTATTTCCCTATGTTTGCTAATTGTTTACCTGACACAGTTCCTCCACAGGATCTCACAGTTGGGCCAGCATTTTCCTGCGGGCTTCAGACGCAAATGGAGGTCAGAAGCCTGCACTGTGTGGGAAACAGTCACTCACTTGTCATTTTCCCCGAATTGGCCAATTAGTGGCCAGAGAGCAGGCTCGCCTTCCAATTAAGGCTGGTAGGTGGGCTCTTGAAGCTGGAGGACCAATACACGTCCCTTCAGCTTGAAAGCAGCATAGCCCTCTCTCCAACATCTTTAACTTTAAAAAATAAGTTCAGTAGCCTGGCCACTGGTATGGGGCCTCAGGGCAGCCTCTGGCTGCTGCTGAACCCAGGTGGCAGGGAGAGCCTCTAAGCCTACCTGGACTCCTGGTTTACCCTCCTCTACCCCCTCCACCAGCCCACCCTTCATCCCGGTCTGCCACCTCCAGGAAGATGAACTGGCCTCCTCTATCTGCAGGGACCAGGAGGCTGACTGGAAAATTCCAGTTGAGCTCCGGCATTAGGCCTCAGTAGGCCTTTAATTACTTCGTCTGGCCACCCGCTGCTTGAGGGCAGGTAGACCTACCGCCCCCACGCACCCACCCCCCCCCCCCCCCCACCTCTCCCATCCCACCCACCCCATCCCATCTCTAGGAAAATAGCCCAGGGGCAGGATGGAGCCTGGTAACAGGCACGCAGGACAATGGCATGAAATTCCACGCCCACAAGCCACCATTCCCGACCATGACAGGGGCTAAAAATCCAGCCCTTGATGTCTGTAAACTTGGCTAGTTTTATGAGCTGGGTGAGACCCATTTCCACATTTTCTGTCACTAGGCTTAGTATTGTTAAGTCACAACACATAACTGGATTGGTGCTATCAGTGGACTGCTCAAGAACAAGATATTACTGTCAGCTTGAAGACTGCTATGTTAATCAACCCATGTTAAATTATAGACACTGGACCAGTATAAAATCCAGATTGGCCCTTTAGCTTATGGGCTGCAGCACCACCCTGTTTGATTTGACTGGAAAAGTCTAATACAGAGCATAATCTGTACTTGTTTCTTGTACTTCTTTCAGTTTGTATTATATTTGCTGCTCACAATGTGATCATCTATACTAAAAGCAAAATACTGCGGGTGCTGGAAATCTGAAATAAAAACAAGAAATGCTGGAACCACTCAGCAGTTCTGGCAGCATCTGTGGAAAGAGAAGCAGAGTTAACGTTTCGGGTCAGTGACCCTTCATCGTTCCGAACATCAAATTTCAAATTGTTACTGGGAAGAAGAGAAGGCAAAAAAATGTTAATGGTGTGTTGAAAGACAAAGCATTAGTACAGATAGGGTGTTAACAGACTGAAACTTGAACAGCCACAAGTACAAACATGAAAAAAAACAGTGAGTAAGGTTTCAACACACCATTAACATATTGTTTGCCTTTGCTCCATGACCTTCTGGTCAGCTATTCTGTGACCTTGTCCGATTTACACCTTCTCCTTTGTTATCTCTTGCCCCACACCCGCTTTACTTGCTTATAACCTTTTACATTTCTAATATTTGCCAGTTCTGAAGAAGAGTCACTGACCTGAAACGTTAACTCTGCTTCCCTCTCCACAGATGCTGCCAGACCTGCTGAGTATTTCCAGCATTTCTTGTTTTTATTTCAGATTGTCAGCATCAAAGTATTTTGCTTTTATTATCATTTCTCATATTGCTACCTTGCTCTCTTGCCTGACTTCTAACTTTATTGCCGTTCTTTCACTGTCACTGGGTGAAAATCCTGGAACTCCCTCCCTAACAGCTCGGTGGGTGTACCTACATTACTGCAGCAGGTCAAGAAAGCAGCTCAGCAACACCTTCTCAAGGGCAATTAGGGATGAGCAATAAATGCTGACCTTGCCAGCAACACTCACATCCCATGACCAAATTTTAAAAAAGATCCTTTGCAGCTGTTTCAAGCTTCTCCGTTTCAAACACTAGGTTGCGCTTGATCATGTTATGCTCGTTATCAGATAAATATTCACACACCATTAAAATTTTAACAAAATCTGACTCATTACTCATTACTAAATCCAATATGGCGTGCCCCCTTGTTGGTTCTATGACATTTTACTGCAGAAAACTATCCCAGGCACACTCAAGAAATTTCCTATCTTTCTGACATGTGCTAGTCTGCTTATCCCAATCTATATGAAAGCTAATATCCCTGTTAAAATCATTCTGCATTTACTAAATGCTTGTCTAATTTCTGTATTCATACAATCTATCATTTCGCAGCTGCTACCAGAGGGCCTATACACAAATCTTTCTACAGTTCTAAATGCTTTTCTATTTCCTAATTCTACCCGTAAAGTCTACCTGCTTACCTCATGTCATATCCTCTCTTAACATCAAGGTGATTTCATCCTTAATCACTAAAGATATTCTTCCTGCTCTACCATTTTCCCAATTTTTCCTGTAGACCTATAACCTGGTATATTTAGTTCACAGTCCTGACTTATGCCTCAGTAGTGGCTCCCATGTTATACCCAGCAAGTTGAATTTGTGCCACAATTCATTCAATTTGTTCCTTATACCCCTTGCGTTTGTATAAAGAACACTTATTTCGGCTGCACATCCTAACCTGCCCTTCTGTTCTTGTGTTTTACAAACATGTTTCTTATTTCTGTCTCCTGTTTTAATCACTTTACATCTTTTAGTTTTCCCTAAAACACAATTTCTGACTCTTACTCTACTCACATCGTTTTTGTTCATTTCGAACTGTTATTTAGAGCCCTCCCTCCATTGACTAGTTTAAAGTCCTGGTGACAGCCCCATTTATACTTTTCGCCAAGACCTTGTTCCAAGCCTGGTTCAGGTGGAACCCCTCCCAGTGTTACAGTTCCTTCCTGTCCCAATGCTGGACCCCATGTCCCACGAAATGTAAGCCTCTTTCCCACACCGCCCCTTCAGCCAGATCTTCACTTCCCTAATCTGCATGTGGCTCGGGGAATAATCCAGAGGTTATAACTCTTTTAGTCCTGTTCTTTAATTTAGCTCCTAGTTCCTGGTACTCTCCATGCAGGTTCTCCTCCCAACGTTGTTGGCCCCAATGTGGATCACAACAATTGGATCCTCTTCCTCCCTTACCAGTATCCTTTCAAGCCAGTACGAGATGTCCCTTAACCTTGCATCAGTTAAGCAATATAGCATGTGAACCTCTCAATCCTGCTTACAAAGGATGCTATCTGTCCTCTAATTATTGAATCTCTTACAACCCCACATTAGCTTTCCCTCCTCCCCTTCCCTGCTTTGGACAGCCTCCTGCTCAGGTGCTATAGTTAGCATTCTGGCTGTCCTTCCGACAGTCTTTATCCTTATCCTCACAGGTAGCAAGTACATTGTACCTGTTGAATTGGATAAGCTTCTGTGGATCCTCAGTATCTCACCTGGATTCCCCTTACCCTCCACACTATCAGTCACACCAACCCATTATGAACCGGCACCTCTCTATGAGGTGTAACCAAAGTCTGAAGCAACTGTCCAGTTACTGCTCCCCATCCCTTACATGTCAGAGTGTCTCCAACTCACACTCCAGTTCAATGACTGTGAGCTGGAGAGATTTGAGACGGAAAGATCTACTGCATATGTGTTCGATCGGGACAGTCTCACTATCCACAAACTCCAACAGTCCAGACACACAACGTGTTCTGTCATATCTTAGTCTAGATTATTTATATAATTTATATGTACTTTTTAATTTGTTGTAAGTTTTTTTTCTACACACTAACTTGCACTGCGCCTTAAAACTGCATACAAAATTTTAAATACTTACTACCTCAAACTTACATGAACCATTAGAAATATTAAAGGCAAAAAGCAGCACTTGCTTCTCCCTCTACATCAAATTCCCACTCTCACTAAATTCCTAACCTTTACATTCTATTTATGCTGCATTCCTATTATGGCCATTCTATGTGACCACTCTGCATCAGCATATAGTGTTTACTTTTATAGATTGTTTTGAGTCACACCCAAGTTATAAGTGTTAACTCAGCTTCCTGATCACAGTACTTAACACCTATTCAGGAAGCCAGGAGTTGGTGTCTTGCTCAATTGCTTTGAAAGATATTTGAAAACTTTTGAGTGAATAGTGTAAACATGAAGCTACAGGTTATTAAGCTGTGGTATATTGCTCATTTGGATACCAATCTCAGAACATAACCAGAGAACTAAGGCATGCCCAAGCTAACCACATCATATCTAGCATCAATTCATTATCTCAGAGAGACCGAGTACAATAGTGCACTGGTCAGGGTAGGCAACAGAGCTGTGAAAGTGAGGAGATACATCATTAAGATTTATTTATGTGCTCTGTTCAGGTTTCTTAGTATATCTAGTTATGGGTTTGTGATTGAGCAACCCTAACACATGAAGGTTCTACATGTGAGCACTAGCAGACAGCGTGTTGAATCAAGAGGTGGAAAATCTGCCAGCTGCATGGATGAGCTGAATGGGAAGTTGGAAGTAAAGGGGGTTGGGGGAGAGAAAGTGAAATGATAGGGCATGACCAGCTAGAACTAGCTGTGGGCTGCCCCATAAAAATTCCGCTGGAAAATGTTCTAGCCTATTTTTGGAGTGCTCTCCAGCACTCCCTTTAAGATCTGCTGGTTAGGCCACTCACGCCTGGCACATTGGGTAGAATGTGCATGTTGCATGTCCCTTCCATTAAATTAAAACACTGTTGGGCAATAAATTCTTAACTATTATTCCCACTGCAAGAATCCTGCACATACACACAAAGAATACACACATACACACAAACCTAAACAGTATCCTTGTTTGTTGCAAATCCAAATACTGTCAATGTTGTTCCTTGGTCAGGCAGTCAAGGCATGAATTTGAGTAGTGCAGGAAAGGAGGTCTTGTATACATGCTCTATGCAGCCAATTACTTCCCAATGTAACCCAGCTGAAGCTGCTGAAGGTTGCCCCTTCTAGAGGAAGCTCAAGTACAAATGTTCATTAAGGTGAAGATTTTAATTTCAGATTTCCTAGCCATGAATTGTCTCGTAGTCCTGGAATAAATCACTGAAGATTGATGATAGCAATTCTGAAAAATTACCACATAATTTTCTTCTGTTATAAATAAAATCCTAAAACATATTTTCGGATGATGTGGGAGAATGCAGAGATATCCATCACTTCGCTTGTTCCCAAATCTGTCCCTTTGGCTGCTGAACAGCTAATTGTCTAGAATGTGTGTATTTATTTTTTAACTGCAGTGTCTATCGAGACCTCATTGAGCAGAACAAATATACTGTGAGTTAGAGCACATACCCTGTACCCACTCAAGCTGAAGCAAAGGTCAGAGAGCAGACTGCACCCCTTGAAGTGCATAGCTGTATACAACCACATTTATGAACTGCTATCTTACCATTTATTTACTCCACTCAAGTCAGTAATTTTCCTCACTACTTACCATGGTCAATTACTAACATTTAAAAATGGTTGAGAAAAATCAGGATATAATTTAATAACCTGTTTTTATATAATTGTGAGTGCTAAGCGCCCAAAGTATAATGGAGGTGAGATATCAGTGGGTGTGGGTTAGCCATTATCTTAGGTACTTCAACATTTCCACAGCTCAATTATTAATTTAGACCTGTCCATACTCCTCCATGTGGGCCAATTACAGCCTTTGAATCCTGGTAATCCAGCCAACGAAACCCAAGCAATTCAGTTCCAGTTGTGCTTATACTTTATTCTTGTTGGTTTGTCCCATTTGAATTTTATGGTCTGTGCATTTGGAAAGGGCTGTTCTTAACTGTTGTTGTCTCATGAATGGATGAATTCTAAATCAGAACGCCAAGATCTGTTGGCATCCACAACTAGAGATAAATGCAAATTAATGAGATCTTTAACTTAAAGCCTGCAAGAATCTGTGGGATATGACCAAATAGCCCACAAAAATGAAAAGCTTGACTGTCCTGTGTTAATCCAACTCCATCATTCAATGGAGTGCAGCGTGTTTCAATAACTGCTCCCAGCCATTCCTGCCAAACAAATCGGGAAAATACACAATAACAGAGCACATTTTAATGTAACAAAAACAGAAAATGCCTGGAAATACTCAGCAGGTCAGGCAGCAACTGTGGAAAGAGAAACGGAATTTCAGTTCGTGACCTGTCATCAGAGCTGAAATGTTAACTCTGTTTCTCTCTCCACAGATGCTGCCTGACCAGCTAAGTATTTCCAGCATTTTTTGTTTTTGTTTCAGATTTGCAGCATCTGCAGTATTTTGCTTTTGGACACATTTTAATGTGCTTGATTTACTTTTTTATTAGAGTCATAGCGAAGGAGGCATAGAAGGAGGCCATTCAGCCCATCAAGTCCATGCTGGCCCTCCATGGAGCTATGTAGTTAGTCCCACTCCCCGGCTCAATCCCCATAGCCCTGCAAGTCTATTTCTTTCAGGTGGCCATCCAACTCCTCTTGAAGTCATTGGTCGTCTCTGCTTCCACCACCCTTGTGGCCAGCGAGTTCCAGGTCATTACAACCCACTGCATAAAAAAGTGCTTCCTTATATTCCCCCTGCACCTTTTGCCCAAAACTTTCAATCTGCGTCCCCTAGTCCTTGTACCATTTGTTAATGGGAACAGTTTTACCTTGTTTAACATATCTAAGCCTGTCATAACTTTGTACACTTCTATTAAATCTCCCCTCAGTCTCCTTTGTTTTAAGGAGAACAAACTCAACATTGTCAACTTAACCTTGTAACTAAAATCCTCTAACCCTGGAACCATCCTGATAAAACTCCTCTGCACCCTCTCAAGGACCCTCACATCCTTCCTGAAGTGTTTGACCAGAACTGGACGCAATACTCCAGTTGGGGTCCAACCAGAGATTTATAAAAGTTCAGCATAACTTCCCTACTTTTGTACTCAATGCCTCTATTTATGAAGCCCAGGATCCCATATGCTTTACTAAACACTCTCTCAATATGTCCTGCCACCTTCAAAGATCTATGCACATGCGCCCCCAGGTCCCTCTGTTCCTGCACACTCTTTGGAACTGTGCCATTAAGCATATTATGTCCTCCTTACTCCTTCTGCCAAAATGGATCTCCTCACACATGTCAGTATGAAATTCTGTCTGCCATCTCTCTGCTCATTCTGCTAGCCTATCTACATCCTGTTGCAGGAGGTTCATATCATCCTCAGCTTTCCACACTTCCAAGTTTGGTGTCGTCAGCAAATTTTGAGATTCTATTCTGTATTCCAAGATCCAAGTCATTTATATATAGCAAAAACAACAGTGCTCCCAGCACTGACCCTCGGGAAAACATCACTGTCTCCCATTCCCCAGTCTGAAAAGCAACCATTTACCATGACTTGCTGTTTTCTGTCCTTAAGTCAAGTTTTTTTTATCCAATTGGACACTGACCCTCCTATTCCATGAGCCTCAGTTTTGTTAACCATCCTTTTATGTGGTACCTTATCAAATGATTTTTAAAAATCCACATGAACAACATCCATCGCATTCCCTTCATTAACCTTCTCTGTTACTTCATCAAAAAATTCAATTAGATTAGTCAAGCATGATCTGCCTTTTACAAATCCATGCTGACTGTCCTTAATTAACTCAAACCTCTCCAAGTGCCTGTTGATATTTTCCCTGATTATTGTTTCTAAAACCTTACCCACCACTGATGTTAAACTAGCTGGTTTGTAGTTGCTAGGACTGTCCTTACACCCTTTCTTGAATAAAGGTGTCACATTTGCTACTCTCTAATCCTCCAGCACCTCCCCCATATCCAGGGAAGATTGAAAGATTATGGCAAGCCCTTCCACTATCTCCATCACCACGTCCTTAAGCAACCTGGGATGCAAGCCATCCAGACCAGGTTACTTATCTACCCTAAGCATAGCCAGCCTTTTTAGTACCTCCCCATCTCAATTTGTATCCTATTCATTGCCTCTCTTCTTCTGCTTCTACTGATATTTTGTCAGCCTTTATTTCCTTAGTGAACACTGATACAAAGTACTCATTAAGTATATTAGCCTTGCCCTGTGCCTCTAAGCATATATTACCCTCTTTGTCCCTAAAAGGCCACATTCCATCTCTTACTACTTGCTATTTACTTCCTGGCAGAAGATTTTTGGTTCCCTTTTATGTTGACTGCCATTCTATTTTCATATTCCCTCTTTGCCAGTCTTATTTTCCTCTTCACTCCCTTCCATCTCAACTTATTGTATATGGCCTGGTTCTCACTTGATGAGTTCACCTGACATGCATCATACACCCTCTTTTTTGTTTTATCATAATCTCTATCTCCCTCGTTAACCAAGGAGCCCTGTTCTTTGTTTCCCTACCTTTCATCCTTGTTGGAATGTTCGTAGTCTGTACTTGAAACATCTCTTCTTTGAAGATAAGCCATTGTTCCGGATGTACCTACACCACATGGATTGCAGTGGTTCAAGAAGGCAGCTCACCACCACCTTCTCAAGGGCAATTAGAGATGGATAATAGGCCTTGCCCATGCAAGGGGCCCTTCTGGCAAGTCTTTGCTTCCATTCTACCCTGGCTAGATCCCTTCTCATCGCATTGAAATTAGCCCTCTTCCAAAATAAATATTTGACAGTACTGAACAGTTGCAAATTCGGACATAAGAGATCATGAAGCTAGAAAAGGTAATGTGACCCATCATTCCCAACTATATACAATCTGCATTATTATAGACTGCCCATGATATTACTCAATCTCCTGTCAGCGGTGTCACTACCAGCAAGAGAAAGTTCAATGAAATGCATAATTTGTATTATTTAGCCAGGATTAATCATAGAGTCATAGAGTTATACAGCACAGAAACAGGCCCTTCGGTCCATCGTGTCTGTGCCAGCCATCAAGCACCTAACTATTCTAATCCCATTTTCCAGCACTTGGCCTGTAGCCTTGAATGCTATGGCGTTTCAAGTTTCAAGTATTAGTATCACTCCATGGGTAATTCTCTTATAAGCCGATGTCCTGGAAGTGTAGTATTTCATAGAGCATTTAGTCATCCATATCAGTACATATACATAACCATCAGTTCTGTCATTCACCAGGTTTTCCATTGCTTTCTGAAGAGATTGAAATATTAACATAACATTAATTAGTTTTAATGGGAGTCTGGCTTATATTGCCCAATTCAGATTTCCCTATTTGAATGTTAAAATTACTTGCACTATTATTGAGTCCTTAATCACAATCCTCACATAGATGGGAGCTCCTAGAATTGTTTACCATTACTCATTTCCTTTTAGATTCTGTGTTGTATCTCCTTTGGTCTAGATGCCCAGTAGAGAATATTTTGGTGTTTTTTCATAAAATATGTTCTAAAAAGAATTGGCCTTGAATTTCCTCATGGATTAGGCTGAATTTTATTGGATAGGTGGACTAACAGGGCAGAGTTTCAGAATTTGGGAAGGACCCAATTATGCTGGGTTTCTGCCCAGGTTCAGAATGTTGGGTTTCCTGTGGAAGCAAGGCGTGGTCAGTTCTTGCATCTATATCCTTGGACATTGATAGTTGGAATGGAGGCAGGACTGGCACAATTATGTTGCCTTTGTTTAATTTGTTCATGGGATGTGGATGTCACAGACAAGGCCTATTATCCATCCCTAATTGCCCTTGAGAAGGTGGTGGTGAGCTGCCTTCTTGAACCACTGCAATCCATGTGGTCTAGGTACATCCGCAGTGATGTTAGGGAGGGATTTCCAGGATTTTGACCCAATGGCAGTGAGGGAACAATGATATAGTTCCAATTCAGGATGGTGTGTGTGACTTGGAGGGGAACTTGCAGGTGGTGGTGTTCCCATGCGACTGCTGCCCTTATTCTTCTAGGTGGTAGAGGTCAGAGATTTGGAAGATGCTGTTGATGGAGCCTCAGCAATTTGCTGAAGTGCATCTCGTAGATGGTACACACTGCAGTCACAGTGTGACAGTGATGGAGGGAGTGAATGTTTAAGCTGGTGGTTTGGGTTTAATGAAGCAGCTGCTTTCTCCTGGTTGTTGTCAAGCTTCTTGAGTGTTGTTGGAGCTACACTCATCCAGACAAATGGGGAGTATTCTATCACATTCTGACTTATGTCTTGTAGATGGTGGACAGACTTTGGGGAGTCAGGAGGTGAGTTACTCGCTGCAGAATTCCCAGCCTCTGACCTGCCCTTGTAGCCACAGTATTTTATAGCTGGTCCAGTTAAATTTCTGGTCAATGGTAACACCCAGGATGCTGATCATGTGGGATTCAGCAATGGTAATGCCATTGAATGTCATGGGGACTGGGTTAGATTCTATGTTGTTGGAGATGGTCATTGCCTGGCACTTATGTGATGCAAATGTTGCTTGTCACTTATCAGCCCAAGCCAGAATGTTGTCCAGATCATGCTTCATGTGGACACGGACTACTTCATTATCTGAGGAGTTGATAAAGGAATTGAACATTGTGCAATCATCAGCAAAATTCCCCACTTCTGACCTTATGATGGAAGGAAGGTCATTGATGAAGCAGCTGATTGAATTCCAGCAGTCCCACTTCCAGTGTCCCCAATATACTGCACGATGCTAGATGCAGGCACATGAGGGTGAATTTCCACAAGAGGGTTTACTGTAAATTCAGTGGAAGGGATGTGGAAACCCCAGAAAATTGCCATGAGCACCATTTTTCTGGAGTTTCCATGGTTTTTCTTCTGAAGTTACTAATGACATCACAGGATAGCGCAGGAAAGAGGCACTGAGGTAGATGATCAGCCATGATCTAATTGAATGGCGGAGCAGGCTCGATGGGCTGAATGGCCTACTACTGCTTCTATGTTCCTACGTTATGGTGGAAGATCAGGTGAATCCTCACAAAAAATTCACCCCCCACCCCCTATGCACTTTGAACAAGGCAGAAGTAGTGCCCACGGGATTCTTTATGGCCAGTTTCCTCACAGCAGCTGGTTGGAAACTTGTAGCACGTTGGCTTTCCAATGTCCCATTTTCTGGAAACCGCTTCCTTATACCAATCCTGGTGTGGGAGCCTGCCACTCTATGGTAACTGCCTCATCCCAGGAATTAAGACAGTGTTGAGATACAAGTCTTTGGCACTTCAGGAGCTTCCCTCCTCTATTTTTACAGTTGTGGAGCAGGATCATGGGGATTTGGGGCCATCACATTTAACAGGTTCAAAGTTTTACTGAGTTGGCTTTCCATGTTTTTTGACTTTGTGGGCTATGTAAATACAAATCATGGAGCTTTACCAGACAAATCAAAACTCCCATTAATGTGTGTACATCCCTAGCTGCGGATACCAATAGATCATAAGCTTCTTATTCACTATACAACAGCCATTTCTAAACCTTCACACCCACAACCCTCAAGCAGGACAAACCAACCAATGAGAAATAGAACTGAAATAGAAATCAAAATGCAGCAAATAAAACTGAGTTGCCAGACCTCCTGGCCTGCCTTAGTTTGGACATGTTGGATATAGAGTAATGCATCAGATAGATTTTAAAATACAGATCAAATTGTGTAAACTGCCTCAAGATTCTAAAGACATTCAGAATCGTTTCCCCACATCCCACAGTAATACAACTGAAAAGGTTAATCTCAATGCACACCTCCCTTCCTTTCCTAGTGGCATAATGTTCTGTATTATAATCATAGCAACAACTGTAGCTGATGTATAGCAATCGAGGGAGTATTAACTACTGGGGGAAGAAAACATCCCAGCTTTAAAGTTGTGGATCTGGAAAAGACCCACAATGGACACTCAATCAAATCATTTGGCCCTATTCCATATGAAATGAATACTTTTAAATCCTACTAGACAAGTGTGACCTTTGTGTAGTGCAATGATTTGAAGCCTGTGGTAGTTTTGGAATGGTTATGCTCAAAACATTCTCCTCTCCCAATAAACACGGAAACAAGAATCCTCTTGTGAAACTTCCTTCACTGTTTTGGTTGAAAAAGTATTTGATTAACTGCAAAATTTATATCTAGTTGAGTGCATTGATCTCGGACACATAAAGACTGGACATCATTCCATTGGAACAGAGAAGAGACGAAAAGTGCTAGCTCATGTGTTTTTTAATCCCGTTAAGATAGGCTTAGATAATTTGATGTTCCTGCATTACTCCAAACTACATTTTCTTAAATCGATTGTACTGTCTGCTTACTGAGTTTGTTTTTCTCAAACTGACATAGTTTGAAGCTTTGATCTTTCCTCATATTGTTTTAAATCCTCCTTTATCCATCTATCTATCTGGCTTGGTTTGCTTAGAACAAAAATTTCAACAAGATCCTTTGTGCCATTGTCAAGTGTGTCCACTCACTCATGTCACACATGATTTATATATAGAGGACACAGGGGAAAGTCAATGCACACAGAGGCGTAGGGTGGCAGACTCAGGGCCTTTTGCCTAGTTTGACAGACTGATGGAATGCACAGTCCACACAACGGCTGACAAGCTTCTTTAAAAGATGCAGACAGCCGTAACTATGTGTTCTCCCTGCCTCGTGTCAACATGTGAATCGCAAGTAGGAAAACCTGTGATGAAAGCACTGGAGCTGTGACCTGCCCTTGCTCTTTACCAGTAGTTACACAGTTAGCCTTCACATTTAATCTTATTTGGCCCTCTTGACAACTGTGGCAACCTCTGTTTTTCAGTTAAATAAATTCCATTTGTCTGATCAATGGTCACGGAACAGAAGCTGCGGCAGTCCAGAAGATGTTCCCAACTGTTTTAAGTGAGAGCCTGTTGGATCATTGCAGCACTTTGTTGTGCATTGGGACAGAAAACTAGAAAAAGTGAGACAAAAGCAAAGTACTGCAGATACTGAAAATCTGAAATAAAAAGAGAAAATGCTGGAAATACTCAGCAGGTCAGCCAGCATGTGTGGAGTGAGAAACAGAGTTAACAGCTGGAATTTTTCCTGCTCGGTGGCAAGCTTCAAAAACGGCATGGCGCATGCGCAGGATGTGCACCACGGAGCCGCCGCGATATTTAAGTGGCTGGGGCAGGCCGCTCCCCCCATCCCAATGACGTGGAGGGGGCGGGCGCTGCATTTCCAGCAACAGTGTCCAGCACCACTGTGTAGGTGCCGGCACCATTTTTAAAGGGCTTCAAGCCCTTCCAAGTCATTTAAATTTTTAAAGTGGTATGAATTGTAAATTAAAAAGGAAAAACTTGATTAAAGTTTTAACACCCTCTCCCACCACCCAATGACAAAACAAATTATTACTTGCCCTCCACCCCACTCAAGAAAATTTACCTTGCATTCCCGACCTTCCCCCCCACCAGTTTACACACTTTGAACCTTACCCCTTCCCATCACTCCCGAAACTAATTAAAACGGTTTCATCTCGCTCTCCCCTGCTGCCCTGAAAACTTTCTTCCTCCCCCCTCTCCACCATTGTCCCGCATCGGATCTCTGGTCGGAGATTCGAAGGCGCAGGATTCCTGGCAACCAGCCAGAATATGGCAGCGGGACAGCCTACAGGCGCAAGTAGGTAATTAATTCATTAATTTAAATATTTAAATCCTGCTCCCATCACCGAGCAGCAGGAGGGCCATCACGAGGCCTCTCCGCCGCCAATAATATGGGGTGGAACCTTCTCGATGTCAAGGCCCTTGGCGGGCCTCTCCCGGAGGCATTTTCTGGACCTCCCTGACATGACGCCCGACATTGGGGAGCCGGTAAAATTCACCCAGTAATCTCCCAGGCTCCCGGGAGAAACAAATACACATAGGAAAAAGATAGGGCCAGTAATGTAGGATTACATAGGATTCCATAGGATATATGACACAGAAACAGGCCATTCAGCCCAACCAGTCCATGACTTCATTTATGCTCCACTTGAGCCTCCTTGCATCTTTCCTTGTCTAAATCTATCATCGTAATCCTCTATTCCCTTCTTCCTCATATGCTTGTCCGGCTCCCCCTTAAATGCATCTATACTATTCACTTCAGCCACTCCTTGTGGTAGTGATTTCCACATTCTCTCCACTCTTTGGGTAAATAAATTTCTTCTGAGTTCCGTATTGGCAAAGAGGTAAATAGCGAACAGATGGTACAAAACAGGAAACGTTGCTTTCAGGTATGAAACTTTTTGGAAGATTTTTGTCTGCTTTTACAGACAGCATTTTAATTTGGAGACAGTGTTAGAGACATATAGGAAGCTTGTACAGTGTATACTCACACATTGATCTCTCCAAAATAACCATCCAATCAAACAAATTTTTAATCTCGGATCATTGCAGAGAAGATTCCTCTGAAAGGAACGCAATCCCAGATCCTTGATCACGCATTATCACTGCACTACTAATCAAAATGGCATTGTCTATGCCCATCTACCATTGGCTACTCAGTTGTAGGTGCTGTCAAAGATACAGAAGCATCTGTCAATGTCATGGGAAACAAAACATTCAACAAACTACAGGATTGCCCCATTCTGTGCAAACCAGGGAATACAAAAGTTTTCCCTTACAACAGTGACAAACTGCTGAAAATCTTCGGGACTTTTGAAATGCCAGTCTCATTCAAAGACACTAGAACAAATGCTGTATTCTATGTTATATCTGGAGAAAGTGACAGGCTTATCAGTTTCCACACAGCAACAGATCTGCACATGATTGCAGTCACATAGCAATTACTACGCATAACAAAACATTCTCAAACTGTATGCTGATTGTTTCACTGGTATCGGCAAGTTGAAAGGTATTACATGCAAGCTGCATGTAGATCCTAATGTGCCCCCAGTCGCGCATCAACAGCAACACATACCATGTCAGGAAACATACAGAGAAGGAACTTCAACACCTACTTGACCTTGACATTATTGAGAAAGTTCGGAAAGAGCCTACCCCTTGGGTCCCATCCATACAAGTTCTGTTTAAAGTAATAATCGATCATAAACCATTAGTGAGCTTGTGCAACAATCCACATAACAAACCACCCACTTGAATGGAATGTTGGATACTCAGATTACAAGAGTACAAGTTCCATGTTGAGTATCAGCCAGGAAAGTTCAATCCAGTGGACCATCTTTTGCAACATCCGCTGCCGACAGTTGGTCCTACTGGTCATGAGAAAAAGGTTGCTGAAACATCTTAACTACACAAGCATAAATGTTGCTAGAACTAGCTGACATCAAAGCAGCAACAAAACAAGTTGAGGCTTTGCAATTTTGTTTTATATTCTTCTATGGGATGTGGCAAGGCCAGTATTCATTGTCCATCCTTAATTGTCCTTGACAACTGAATGGCTTGCTAGGTAATTTCAGAGGGCAGTTCTTTTTTTTATTCTTTCATGGGATGTGGGCGCTGCTGGCAAGGCCAGCATTTATTGCCCGTCCCGAATTGCCCTTAACAACTGAGTGACTTGCTAGGCCATTTCAGAGGGTAGTTACGAGTCAACCACATTGCTGTCGGTCTGGAGTCACATGTAGGCCAGACCAGGTAAGGATGGCAGATTTCCTTCCCTCAAGGACATTATTGAACCAGATGGGTTTTTTTGACAATCGATGATAGTTTCATCGCACCATTACTGAGACTAGCTTTCAATTCCAGATTTTTTAATTAATTAATTGAGTTTATTAATTATTTGAATTTAAATCCCACCAGCTGCTGTGGTGGAATTGGAACCCATGCCCCCAGGGCATTAGCCTGGGCTTCTGGATTACTAGCCCACTGATATTACCACTAAGCCATCGCCTCCCCTCGTAATTCTGTAAGAAGGTTATGGAATCACAAAACTGGAAAGACGTGATCGAGAAAGCGTCTACAAATGAAATTGCTCACACTCTACAATGTTTGAAATGACCTCACCGTTACAACTGCATCTGATCTCGTATTACGCAACAACTGTGTTGCTATTCCACACTCATTGAGGGAATGTGTTGTCAATATAGCACATGAAGGACACCAGGGAATTGTCAAAAACAAACAACTGCTGAGGGAAAAGATATGATTCCCAGGAATTGACCGCATGGTAGAGAACAAAATCAGTCAGGGCTTGCCATGTCAAGTAACCACAATGTCAAATCTTCATGATCCTCTCAAGATGTCCGAACTACCTCCAGGAGCATGGATTGACGTTAGTATTGACTTCACAGATTTGCCCATAGGTGAGCAGCTGCTTGTTGACGACTACAGCAGATTCCCAATCTTGGAATTAGTTCCGTCAACTTCAATGAAAGCAGTCATCACAAAGATGACCAGATCTTCGCCTTGTTTGGAATCCCTCAAACAGTAAGAAGTGATAATGGACCCCCATTCAACAGCGATGAGTTCAGAAAATTTGCCAACTACCTAGGATTCACTCATAGGAAAATCACACCCCATAGGCCGAGAGCTAATGGAGTCATCAAAAGATTTATGCGAACCTTGAAAGAAGTGATAAGTATTGCTACAAATGAGAACAAGTCATGAAAGCAAGAATAATATCACTTTTTTCGTAATTACAGAGTGACTCTTCACTCAACTACTGGAAAACCTCCAGCTACGCTCATCCTACTGGAACAGGTGTATCTGTGCTACCCAGTGGAGCTAAGGATCAATGCACGCGAGTGCAATCAAGAACAGAAGGATCGAATGAAAGTATATGCAGAGTGAAACATGAAACACCACACCCCCAGTTATCTACCAACCATCTCTGTTCATCAGGACTCATACTTAATATTCATATGCTTCACTGCACCCTCATACACTTGGCACTGCTGCAACCTTCACACACACAATTCACAGCTTGCACACACAGTCAGCCATTCAACCATGACAGCCACATCATCCAAACAGATTGCATGACACTCACTGAAACACTTGCCTCTTTCTTGCAGGACAAGTTGCCGCATAACCGAAGGCAGCAGGAGCTAATTTGGAGGGTGTCAGGTGGCTTGCACATCCTAACCCTCATGGAGGAGGCAGTGTTGGCCATTATTAGGATGCCCATTGCTAAGGGCGTGACCAGCAGAGGCACTGAAACCATTAATAATTACAGTATCGTTATACATAATCCTCTGTTTCACATCCCCCTCTCTTTCATCCCACAATCTCTTCTGATTTACAAGATGCAGATGATGTATACATGCTCCTCTTACTTTCCCTGCCCTCCCTTCATCACAACCTTACCTTTGTGCCTTCCTTCTTTCAGATAACTAAGAACTGCAACCTGGCCAGGCAGTGGAGGAACAAGAAGAAGAGAGTGAGGATGAAGAAGCACTGTCACTCTATTTCACACTCACAGCCACTAGCTCAAATATTGACACTATCATAATTAAAAGGAGATCTGTAAGTGATGTGACACTAGGCACAAGTGGCCTGCAATCTAGGCCAGGTCGTAAGGATAGCCCAGGTGCTGGCTCACCAGAAGGCGAGTTTCACATGAGTTCTGCTGCAAAGGTCTCAGATTAGCACTTTGATGGGACAGCATACAGAAGAAGATTGACTAATAATAGAAAATAAAAAGATGGCTGATGAATTGAACAGGTATTTTGCATCGGTCTTCACCATAGAGGAGACAAGTAACATCCCAGAAATAGCTGTAAATCAGGCAATAGAAGAGAGGGAGGAACTCAAGAAAATTACAATCACCAGGGAAGGAGTACTGAACAAATTGTTGGAGTTGCGGGCTGACAAGTCCCAGGGTCCTGATGGACTTCATCCTAGGGTCTCAAAAGAAGTGGCTAGTGAGATAGTTGATGCATTAATTTTAATTTTCCAAAATTCCCTAGTTTCGGGGAAGGTTCTATTAGATTGGAAAATTGGTAACTCCTTTATTCAAAAAGGGAGGGAGACAGAAAGCAGGAAATTACAAGCCAGTTAGCTAATATCTGACATAGGGAAAATGTTAGAAGCTATTATTAAAGATGTTATAGCAGGGCACTTAGAAAAATTCAAGATAATCTGGCAGAGTCAACAAGGTTTTGTGAAAGGGGAATCATGTATAACCAATTTATTGGAGTTCTTTGAAAAAGCAACATGTGCTGTGGAAAAAGTGGAATGGGTGGATGTATTGTACTTGGATTTCCAGAAGGCATTTGATAAGGTGCCACATCAAAAGTTATTGCAGAAAATAAAAGTTCATGGCGTAGGGGGTTAACATATTGGCATGGATAGAAGATTAGCTAGCTAATAGGAAACAGGCATAAATGGGCCAATTATGCTGGGCAAGTTGTAACGAGTGGTGTGCCGTAGGGATCAGTGCTAGGACCTCAACTTTTTACAATTTTATAAATGACTTGAAGGGACCAAAGGTATGGTTGCTAAATTTGCTGATGACATAAAGATAGGTAGGAAATTAAGTTGTGAAGAGGACATAAGGAGGCTACAAAGGGATTACAGATAGGATAAGTGAATGGGCAAAGATCTGGCAAATGGAGTATAATGTGGGAAAATGTGAAATTGTCAATTTTGGCAAGAAGAATAAAAAAGAAGCATATTATCTAAATGGTGAGAGATTGCAGAGCTCTGAGATGCAGAGGGATCTGGGTGGCCTAGTGCATGAATTGCAAAAGGTTAGTATGCTGGTACAGCACGTAATTAGGAAAGCTAATAGAATGCTATCGTTTATTGCAAGGGAAATTGAATACAAAATTAGGGAGGTTATGCTTCAGTTATACAGGGCATTGGTGAGACCACATCTGGAGTACTGTGTACAGTATTGGTCTCCTTATTAAAGGAGGGATGTAAATACATTGGAAGCAGTTCAAAGAAGGTTTATTAGACTAATACCGGGAATGGGCAGGTTGTCTTATGAGGAAAGGTTAGACAAGCTAGGCTTGTATCTGCTGCAATTTAGAAGAGTAAGAGGCGACTTGATTGAAACAGAGAAGATTCTGAGAGGTCTTGACAAGGTGGATGTGAAGGATGTTGCCTCTTGTGAGAGAATCTAGAACTAGGGGTCACTGTTTAAAATTAAGGGGTCACCCATTTAAGACAGAGTTGAGGAGAAATTCTTTCTCTCACAGGTCATGAATTTTTGGAACTCTCTTCCTCAAAAGGTGGTGGAAACAGAGGCTTTGAATATTTTTAAGGTAGATGTAGATAGGTTCTTGATAAGCAAGGGGTTGAAAAGTTATTGGCGATAGGCGGGAATGTGGAATTGAGGTTACAAACAGATCAGCCATCATCTTTGTAGTGTTTGATTGCTCAGGGTTTGATTGTATCAGTCTGTCCACTATCTGTGTTCACTGTGTTTGATTGCTTAAGCCTCAGGTGGATCTGCCAAGCAAATGTCAAACTAAGATACTGCTAGAAGGTTCCGCAGAATACTGGCTGCTCTCAAGACATGTATTGAAACCCTTGTAAATAAACCAGTTGGTTATATAACACTAGTATGATATCTGCATTGCTCTGAATTAAATCAGATATTACAAACTAAACCCAGTAACCCAGCATAAACATAACAAAAATGTGGCCATGAAAGATGAATCAACAAAATCTGATGTTACCAGTTCCAGAACCTTTTCTTCCAATGCCAGGAAATCCTCCTTTGTGTTGGGAGGAATGGATTTCGGGGTTCAAGACCTACTTGCTCACTACAGGGATGGACAGCGCAGATATAGCAGCAAACCGTTATAAAGCAGTACTTGTACATTCTCTCGGAGCAGAGGACAGTGAGTCTTCAAGCAGCTCACAAAAGATGCATCTACATTTGATACAACAGGAAATGCTCTCGAAAAATACTTCAGGCAAAAGAAATGTGTGATGATAGAGTGATACGCATTCCGCCAGAGATCCCAGGGACACGGTGAATCCATTAACCAATGCGTAACAGCACTTGCTGTCTACATGTAAATTTGGCACTGTGATGAAAACCATACCTGCAAAGAATGAGGCATATTAATTTTGTCATGTGGAACATTAATTGTAAACTCTTACTGGACTGAAAACATGGCTGCACCTGCATTCTAACAGGACAGTGGCGGGAAACATTTGCATTCTAAGAGACAGTTGCCTGGAGAGGACGATGGATCTGCTCCCTGATTCAATTAACCAAATGGATTTTGATCACAAGACATTGACTGTGTGAAAGCCAGCATTCCAGCCCCTGACTGAGGATGTCTACCAAGATTGAAAGAATCCACAAAACCTCATCGGGCAGGTTGTTGAAAACAAGAAGATAGTCACATGACTGGCCTGCTGGCATAGGTTTGGTTTGAATTGTGTTCACAGAACTGTTGAGATCAGACTGCAACTGAACTTGAAGAGAGAGCATCTCCCTCTCTCTCTCTCTCTCTCATCAAAAGAAGAAACTGCAACTGGATTTCAAGAGGACAGAAAACCATCAAAACAATTTTGAAAGAGTGTACTGGGCCCCAATGAGATGGCAAGATCGAACTGCAATCAAAGAGTTTACACCAAATTCAAAAGACAGTAAATGAACTCTAGCTATTGCTTCAAACCTTTCCCCTTGATTCTTTCTCCTTTTAAGTCTCTATCCGTGTGTGTGTTTATCGCATGTGCATGCTAGCATGGTCAAGTCACCTATTTTTAGTAGTTTTAACCGAATTACAGTTTTAAGGTTAATAAACTTACACCTTTCTTATTTAAATCTAAGAAAACCTGTCTGGTTGATTTCTTTGCCATTACAATTGGAGAGCAGTGAACAAGGATTCACTGAGGGGAAGCTAAAAACACGGTGCTTTAAAAATTAAAACCTGTTACGGTCACACCAGGGAAAGGCTGAGAGGGAACCCCTTGACCCCTTTCTCACCTGGTTGTAATAGGCACACTAACCAATGAACTAATTTGTGAACGATTAATTGAAAAGACTTCAATTCCACGAATTAGGGAATGTCTTCGCTTGGAGGATGATGATGTAACCTTGGAAAAAGCTATGACCTTAGCAGTCCAGATCGAATCTGCCATGTTAGACTCAAAGAGGTTACAGACACATGCACCCTTAGACTCAGGGTTGCAGACACAGCTTGCCCAACCAGATTCAACGCAAGGGTTAAGGACAATAAGGTCTTAGCAACTACATCAAAATGTGCCCTACGATAGTCAGGTACCTTCAAAACTGTGCCCAAATTGTGGAACTGCTCATCAAGTCAAAATGCCACGTTCAGCTTGAGGGAAAAAGTGGAACCATTTTGCAGAGATGTGCAGGTCATCAAAGGAAAAGACTTCATTGGTTTGACACATAGGGGAGTCTCTTCCTGAGAGTGAAGTACAACATGTATATTCCATCGCAAAAACTAAAGCACCAGGTCACTTTAAGGAGTGCTCAGTCGAGATTGCAGGCATCTCGGTGTCACTTCTTATCGATGTTGGCTCGAAAGTATCTATTTTGAGTGACAAACTCTACCTTCAGTATTTTTCACAATTCTCTCTCACTCCTGCAACAGACACTCTTCAAGCTTAAGACAACACTATCATTCCAGTTTCGGGATGATCACAGTTCCAGTACACTACAAAAATGTCACAGGTTCACTTTCTATGTCGCTAAAGGCTGAAGCCTTATGGGTGTAAACCTTTTTGATGGGCTTGGATTCAAACTTTAAGACCCCACCGGAGCACATATTAATGGGATTGATAACGCAGATTATACATGCAAGTATCAACCTTTATCTACTGGATTTGGGGAGATCAAAGGGTACTGTCATGCTCCTCGCATCAACGCATGAATTTGACCAGTTTCACAAAGTTTGAGACGGTTGCCGTTTGCAATCTATGCTGAAGTGTCACATAAACTGAAACAACTAGAAACAGATGGGATCATTGAACAAATTGACTCGTCACCATGAATATCTAATCTAGTCATTGCAAGATGAAAAAATGGCGAACTTTGACTATGCATTGACCTAAAGGCAGTCAACAAAGATATCATACCAGACAAGTATCCACTTACTACAATTCAAGAACTGTCAGCATCATTTCATGACTCCACAGTTTTCAGAAAGCTTGATATGCGACAGAATTATCTTCAAATAATTCTAGCAGAACAAAGCCGATATCTTACAGCTTTTGTTACTCATGAAGGTGTGTTTCAGTACCGCAGAATGCCCTATTGATTAAGTTCAGCACCTAACGCATTCCAGAAGATGGTTTATTTAGTCTTGTCGGATGTTGAGGGGATGCTCAACCTACTTGAGGTCGTGTTGTCAACAGATGGGACAAAACTGAACATGATTAATGATTATCAGCAGCGCTGACTCGACTTGTAAAACACAATTTGACACTCAACAAGGACAAATGCATATTTGTGGCACAGAATCACAGAATCACAGAATAATACAGTGCAGAAGAGGCCCTTCGGCCCATCGAGTCTGCACCGATGCATTAAAACACCTGACCAGTCTAGCTAATCCCATTTGCCAGCACTTGACCCATAGCCTTGAATATTATGAAGTGCCAAGTGCTCATCCAAGTACTTTCGAAAGGATGTGAGGCAACCTGCCTCTACCACCCTCCCAGGCAGGGCATTCCAGACCGTCACCACCCTCTGGGTAAAAAGTTTTTCCTCAAATCCCCCTTAAACCTCCCTACCCTCACCTTAAACTTGTGATCCCTGTAACTGACCCTTCAACTAAGGGGAACAGCTGCTCCCTATCCACCCTGTCCATGCCCCTCATAATCTTGTACACCTCGATCAGGTCACCCCTCAGTTTTCTCTGCTCCAGTGAAAACAACCCAAGCCTATCCAACCTCTCTTCATAGCTTAAATGTTCCATCCCAGGCAACATCCTGGTGAATCGCCTCTGCACCCCCTCCAATGCAATCACATCCTTCCTATAATGTGGCGACCAGAATTGCACACAGTATTCCAGCTGTGGCCTTACCAAAGTTCTATACAACTCCAACATGACCTTCCTGCTTTTGTAATCTATGCCTCGATTGATAAAGGCAAGTGTCCCATATGCCTTTTTCACCACCCTATTAACCTGCCCTTCTGCCTTCAGAGATCTATGGACAAACATGCCAAGGTCCCTTTGTTCCTCGGAACTTCCCAGGCCATTCATTGAATACTTCTGTGTCACATTACTCCTTCCAAAGTGTATCACCTCACACTTTTCAACGTTAAATTCCATCTGCCACTTTTCTGCCCATTTGACCATCCCGTTTATATCTTCCTGTAACCTAAGACACTCCACCTCACTGTTAACCACTCGGCCAATCTTTGTGTCATCCGCGAACTTATTGATCCTACCCACATAGTCATCTATGTCGTTTATATAAATGACAAATAATAGGGGACCCCGCACAGATCCCTGTGGTGCGCCTCTGGACACTGGCTTCCAGTCACTAAAACAGCCGTCTGTCATCACTCTCTGTCTCCTACAGCTAAGTCAATTTTGAATCCACCTTATCAAGTTACCTTGTATCCCATGTGCATTTGCTTTCTTGATAAGTCTCCCATTTGGGACCTTGTCAAAGGCTTTGCTGAAATCCATGTAAACTACATCAACTGCACTACCCTCATCTACATACCTGGTCACATGCTCATAAAATTCAATCAAATTTGTTAGGCATGACCTCTCTCTGACAAAGCCGTGCTGACTACTCCTAATCAAATTTTACCTCTCCAAGTGGTGATAGATAGGCACCCAAGATTAACTTTCTAGGTTACAGAGTGACAGCAGCTGGAGTAAAGCCTGCACACGACAACATCAAAGCCCTTCATGCACTTCCAGTACCATCTAATGTGAAAGAATTGGCATCGTTTCTAGGTACTACCAACTTCTATCATAAATTTGTTCCTAAATACGCAGAGATTGCAGAGCATCTTCGAAAGCTACTTTGTAAAAAGGCTCAATGGCAATGGACTGTCACACAGCAATCAGCATTTGAAACGTGACAGGTGAGGATAGCATCTCCACCAGTCCTCGCACTTTTCAACGCACATGCGGAAATGTATGTCATAATAGATGCGTCGGGAACCGCAATTGGTACTGTACTCTCACAGTCCATTGATGGATGCAAACAACCAGTAGCTTATGTGTCATTCCTGCTGTCGGACACTGAACATAAATATTCTACTGCAGAGCGGGAAGCACTAGCTTGGATCCATGCATGTGAACATTGGCACATGTATCTTTTCAGTAGAAAGTTTACTCTTCGCGTCGATTGCCAAGCCTTGACTACATTATTAGCTACGTCAGCATCAGGTCATCGACCTCTAAGCACCTACAGATGATCAGATCGTCTACATCAGTATAATTTCAAGGCCGAGTACCTTGCGGGTTTATGCACCCAAGTAGCGGATATTCTTAGTCGTAATACTGTCACAGATAGTGTTAGTGACAGCAAAACAATGTGTGACGTTGAACACTACATGATTGCAGTGATTTTTCACGTGACCGCAAATCTGGTTACATGAGAAGAGTGGGAGACAGAGTCTGCAGCAGACGACGTACTGCAGCAAGTAAGTCAATACCTCAAATCTGAGTGGCCTCATGATATAGGGGAAGAACTGATCCTGTTTTACAGAGTATGCAATGAACTCTCATTGTTTGGTGATAACTTTATTGCACATGGCACTCGGGCAGTTATCCCAAAGGCACTACAGCAACGCGTATTGCATAGTTCTTTGAGGGAGTTACATGTGCTGTGGATAAAGGGGAACCGGTAGATGTATTGAACTTAGATTTCCAGACGGCATTTGATAAGGTGCCACAGTGGAAGGTTATTGCAGAAAATAAAAGCTCATGGTGTAGGGGGTTAACATATTGGCATGGATGGAAGATTGGTTAGCTAACAGGAAACAGAGAGTCGGCATAAATGGGTCATTTTCTGGTTGGCAAGATGTAACGAGTGGTGTGCCACAGGGATCTGTGACCTCAACCTTTTACAATTTATATAAATGATTCAGATGAAGGGACCGAAGGTATGGTTGCTAAATGTTCTGATGACACAAAGATAGGTAGGAAAGTAACTTGTGAAGAGGACATAAAGAGGCTACAAAGGGATATAGTTGGTTAATTGTGTGGGCAAATCAGGCAAATGGAGTATAGTGTGGGAAAATGTGAAATTATCCATTTTGGTAGGAAGAATAAATCAGAAGCATATTATCTAAATGTTGAGAGATTGCAGAGCTCTGCGATGCAGAGGGATCTGGGTGTCCTAGTGCATGAATCACAAAAGGTTAGCATGCAGGTACAGCATGTAATTAGGAAAGCTAATAGAATGTTATCGTACATCGCGAGGGGAATTGAATACAAAATTAGAGAGGTTATGCTTCAGCTATACAGGGCATTGGTGGGACCACATCTGGAGTACTGTGTACAGTATTGGTCTCCTTATTTAAAGAAGGATATAAATACGTTGGAGGCAGTTCAGAGAAGGTTTACTAGACTAATATCTGGAATGGGCAGGCTGTCTTGCGAGGAAAGATTGGACAACTAGGCTTGTATCCACTGAAATTTAGAAGAGTAAGAGGCGACTTGATTGAAACATATAAGATCCTGAGGGGTCTTGACGGGGTGGATGTGGAAAGGATGTTTCCCTTTGTGGGAGACTCCCGAACTAGGGGTCACTGTTTAAAAATAAGGGGTCGCCCATTTAAGACAGTGATGAGGAGAAATGTTTTCTCTCAGAGGGTCGTGAGTCTTTGGAATTCTCTTCTTCAAAAGGCAGTGGAAGCAGAGTCTTTAAATATTTTTAAGGCAGATGTAGATAGATTCTTGATAAGCAACGGGTGAAAGGTTATCAGGGGTAGGTGGAAATGTGGAGTAATCAGTTCAGCCATGAATTTATTGAATGGCGGAGCAGGCTCAAGGGGCTGAGTGGCCTACTCCTGCTCCTAATTCGTATGTTCATATGTTCGTATCTTGCCATGAAGGACATCTGGGTGTTGTTAAGATGAAACAACGATCCCATGAAGCAGTCTAGTGGCCAGGAATAGATCGCTGCATAGAAAAGTTCATTAGGAACTGAGTAGCATGTACACTCAGTGAAAAATCTGTTTAACCTTGTCCTGCACCTCAACAACTGACCCCATGGCCAAGAAAACCATGGCAACAACTTCAAGTTGATATTTTTGAAGAAGTGCAAGCAGCCCCTAGGAATCAATGTTTTTTGCCAGTTGTTCACGATCCCCATAGCAAATGGCCGGAAATTGCTACAACAAGTTCCATACAGCCACTTCAGTCATCAACATTCCGGTTAACTTATTTACGAAATGGGGTTTGCCAGAGACCATCACTACAGACAATGGACCGCAGTTTGTTTCACGTCAATTCACAGAATTCCTGGCCAGTTACAGAATCCATCACCAACTGACGTCACAGTACAACCTGCAATCGAATGTTGGCATTGCACAGTTCAACAGGGTGATAAAGGAAAGTCTGAAAGCTAGTATATCGCAGGGGAGAACATTCGCACAGTCCGTTCACATCCTACTCCGCACATACTGATCCATCCCACACTCTCTGACCGGAAAGACACCAGCTGGACTTATGATAGGTATTAACTTTCACATGCCACTGACCATTCTTAAGTCACCACTACTTGTTAACAAGGATGTCAGAGCGAAAGCAGGTAAAATCACAAAGTGACAAGGTAAAGCAAAAGCATACTTTGACAAACGTACAGGCGCAAGGGAACCACAATTTAAAGTTGGAGATTGGGTTCAAATCAAATGGCCAAATCACGACCACAAACTTGCTCCATCAGTATCAGTTCCAAAGCAGATTAAACATTTGCTTGGTACAAATGCTTATCTGTTGGATTACAACAGCAAGTGGAATGCGAGATGTTTGATAGGGAGCAGACCAAGATATTTTGAGGATATTGATTATGAGGATACATTTCCTTTTCCTGTGAATGATGTTGATAATCTGCCTCATCATGCTGATCAAACAGATCCACCAGCTCAAATTCATAGATCTAATTGAAGACCAAAGAGACCTTCCTATCTCAAAGACTATTTCTGTACTTAGAGAAAACAGAAGAGTTGAACACTAAGAAATAACTTGACATATAGATGTTGTTGTTTAGACTACTTTAATTAAAAAATAATGTCTTTGGTCAAAAGGAGGAAAAAGGTAGTGTTTGATCGATCAGGGTTTGATTGTATCCGTCTGTCCACTATCTGTGTTCACTGTGTTTGATTGCTTAAGCCTCCAGTTGGAGCTGCCAAGCAAAGTGAAACTAAGATACTGCTAGAAGCTTCCACAGAATGCTGGCTGCTCTCAATACAGGTACTGAAATCCTGTGAGAACTTTATAGTTTAAGTCTTGTAAATAAACCAGTTGGTTGTTTAACACAAGTGTGATATCTGCATTCCTCTGAGTTAAATCAGATATTACAAACAAAGCCCAGTAACCCAGCGGAAACATAACAATCTTCTTGAATGGCGGAGCAGGTTCGAGGGGCCGAGTGGCCTGCTCCTACTCTTAATTTTTATGTTCATATTTTCGTGCATGCATAACAAAATGCTTGATGCATTCAGAAGGCTGCTAGACAGGTTGTTCTCAATATTGAGAAGCATGGAGGAGTCCGGCACAGATCTTGCAGCCCATTCTTTCAAACCTGGAAGTGGTGGCCAATTGCAGCAGCAGACATGTGGACCATGATACAATATCTCAGATTCCACTGCAGCACAAGCAGCTTCCACCAGAAGTGGAAGCTCAAACTGAAGTTATACAAAGTCAGCATGCGGCCAAGCATGCTTAGGCTGCTGCCATCATCTCTGTGGATACCAGTGTCCAACGGAGCTTTGCAGGTGGCAAAGCAGTTCAGCATTCTGTCCTTCAACAGATTACTAGGATTGCGGAGACGCTGTCCCAGGGGAGTGACAGTCGCTCTAGAGGCCACGAACCTTCCATCCTCTCTCAGCATGACAGCATTTGCGCCTTTAGTACCTTTGCTGTTGACTGTCAGCCATCCAGACCAGACTGCTGCTGCCCATGCCGAGATGGTGTAGTCCGCAGCTGGTCTATCTAGACCCAGAGCTGCTCCAGGTCGTCCTCTAAGGCAATCTGCAGTTTCCTCTATTGAAAGTCAGCAGCCTTCCCCCAGCCATGCTGCAGCTATTCGGGTAGCACTGCCAAGGAGCACTGAGACAGGCAACGGTACACAGAAGACAGGAACTCAGGGAATGCACAAGAGTGATTAATTGACTTTTGTACACAATAGGGAATGATTTCATTTATAAATTTGATATGGAATGTTTATTTTGTGTTGTCTTTCATTTTTGCATTGTGGCCAAGCTGATGTTATGATGGTCAGCGACAGAGGGAAGTTAAGGTGTGGGAATGGGGAATTGGGGTTGCATTCACTGGTATTGCAATCAGATGAGTTGCTCATGGACAGCTAGGCCAGAAAGGGGTTGTTTTGGTTTCCTCCTCCCTTCCTCCTCCTCCTCCTCTTCCTGTGTCATTGTGATGGTGAGATTGTGCAGCATGCAGCAGAACACCATGAATCTTGACACCTGCTCTGTTGAGTACTGCAGGGCTCTTTTTCAGCCATCCAGGCAGCAGAAGTGTGTTTTCAGCACGCCAATGATCTGCTCTATCACATTTTGTGTAGCAGCATGGCTTTCATTTTATACATTGTTTTTTATTTCCAAAATATACTTTATTCATAAAAATCTGTAAAAATTACATTCTCAAACAGTTTAAAACAGCATCAAGTCAAAAAATACAAACAGTGCAAAGCTGATCAGTTTCCTTCAATACAATCATGAGTTGCCTCACAACCCTTCCATTTCATTGTCATGCCATATACATTTTTACATTTACAGCACACAAAATTTTCCCGATACAGTTCGAGGGGTTTCCCATGGATCCAGCCCCTCAGTTCAGCTTGGTGGGGGGGCCTTACACTGTGGTCTTTCCCCATTGAGCCTTTGCTGCGGCTGCCCCAAGCTTAGTGCGTCCCTCAGCACGTAGTCCTGGACCTTGGAATGTGCCAGTCTGCAACATTCGGTGGTGGACAACTCTTTGTGCTGGAAGACCAGCAAGTTTCGGGCAGACCAGAGGGCGTCTTTCACCGAATTGATAGTCCTCCAGCAGCAGTTGATGTTTGTCTTTATACATGCTGCACACTTGTGTATGGGTTGTGCACCAGAGTCATCAGCCCTGTGGTCAGTGAATAGCTCTTGTTACCCAATATTCACCCTCTAGTTTGTCATGGTGGCTCAAATACAGCTGACACATTGGACCACCACAGGGTGAAGACATCAGGACTGCTGCCATGATACCAGGCATTGACCTGCATGATTATCTGCGTATGATCACACACCAGCTGAACATTGAAGGAATGGAATCCCTTTCAGTTTTGGTATACGGCAGAATTTACATGCAGCACTTAGAATGCGATGTTCATGCAGTCAATGACACCCTGCGCCGTGGAGAAGCCTGCAATCCTCACAAAGCCATGTACTCTATCCACCAGCTTCTCTCTGGAAAAAGAGAATGAAATGCAGTTAGCTTTCAATGAATGGAGAGCATCAGCAACAACCCTCACACAAGAGTGGATGGGAAACTGTGAAATGGTGCAAATAACTCCAGCTCCAGCCTGGAAGGAACCAGGCACTAAAAGTTCATCACCACAGTCACCTTCACAGCCACTGGAAATGCAGTCCTTATCCTGCTCTGAGGTTGCAGTTGAGGCTGCAGCAGGTGGGAAATTTTAATAGGGACGTCCTTACTGAACCACAGATGTCACACAAATTGTTCCTCATTAAGCTTCAGTTAGGAGAACTACTCCCTGAACATTCAGGACAGATAGGGGCTCCGGCTGAGAATCCTTCTCCCTCTCTTCCGCTTCCCTCTTCTAGCAGCTTATCCTGCTTTATGTGCCCTCTGTTCATTCTCTGAATCATGCTATATTACAAGGGGGATGCCTACCAGCGCATCCATGTCTGGGAGCAACTATTTTGTGCAGAAGCCTTGAGGTCAGCAAAAACTCCTTCATAACCTTCCACACCACTCTCTGTAGATTTTTGCAACATTGAACAACTATAGAAAGAACCAAACACTTGTAGAATCAAAGCAACAGCCAGAAGTAATCAACCAAAAACAACCTTTAAGTAGTTGATGATCCTTCAAATAGCACTGGTGAGGGTGGGGGGGGGGGGGGGGGGTCCTTCCTGCTATTGAATGCACGTTCAGCTGTGTGAGGTTTAAAGGGGGCATTAGTCAGAGTGTTGAGCTCCAAAATGGCATCGTTGCCTTAAAATTAGTGTTGGATGTTGATTGACATTCTGATCTGCCTGCTCTACATACTTCAGGTGGCTGTTCACTGCAACTGTGTTAATGACCTCACCAATTTGGCGTCTGGTGTGGTTAGGCCCAGAAGTGTTTGCACATGCTGTGGACACCAGTTTGGACATTAACTAGCATCAATAGTGCCCAAACACCGGGCGCTACTGTTCCAAATTTCACCTTGAGGATCTGCTCCTCCTCTGAGCACTCAAGATCCAGATTGCTGCTTTTGCATATTGCAGACAGGAACTTCCATTCTTTTGAAAGCTCCCATCTAGGGCATAAACAGACAGTAATCAAGGCCATTAGCTCTGAGAGCATGCTAACAGGATTACTTGCATGCCAAACAGTGGAAGCAGCATGCAATAGACAAGGCTAAGCAATCCCACAAACAATGGATCAGATCTAAGCTTTGCTGTCCTGCCACATCCAATCGTGAATGGTGATGGATAATTAAACAACTAACAGGAGGAGGAGGCTCCACAAATATCCCCATCCTCAACGATGCGGGAGCCCAGAACATCAATGCAAAAGACAAGGCTGAAGCATTTCCAACCATCTTCAGCCGGAAGTGCCGAATGGAGGATCCATCTCAGCCTCCTCCTGAAGTCCCCAGCATCACAGATGCCAGTCTTCAGCCAATTCAATTCACTCTACATGATATCAAGAAATGGATGAAGGCACTGGATACTGCAAAGACTATGGGCCCTGACAACATTCCAGCAATAGTACTGAAGACTTGTGCTCCAGAACTGGCCGTGCCCCGAGCCAAACTGTTCCAGTACAGCTATAACATTAGCATCTACCCGGCAATGTGGAAAATTGCCCAGATATGCCCTATCCACAAAAAGTGGGCACATCCAATCCAGCCAATTTCCACCCTATAAGCCTTCTCTTGATCATCCGCAAAGTGGTGGAAGGTGTTGTCGACAGTGCTATCAAACAGCATTTACTCAGCAATAACCTGCTCACTGATGCTCAGTTTGGTTTCTGCCAGGGCCACTCAGCTCCTGACTTCATTACAGCCTTGTTCCAAACATGGACAAAAGAGCTGAACTCCAGAGGTGAGGGGAAAGTGACTGCCCTTGATATCAAGGCAGTATTTGACCGAGTGTGGCATCAAGGAACCCTAGCAAAACTGGAGTCAATGGGAATCAGGGGAGAAAACTCTCCACTGGTTGGAGTCATACCTAGCATAAAGGAAAATGGTTGTGGTTGTTAGAGGTCAATCATCTCAGTTCCAGGACATCATTGCAGGAGTTCTTGAGGGTAGTGTCCTAGGCCCAACCATTTTTAACTGCTTCATCAATGACCTTTCCTCCATCATAAGATCAGAAGTGGGATGTTTGCTGATGATTACACAATGTTCAGCATCATTTGCGACTCCTCAGATACTGAAGCAGTCAGTGTCCAGATGCAGCAAGACCTGGACAACATTCAGGCTTGGGCTGTTAAGTGGCAAATGACATTCATGCCACATGAGTGCCAGGCAATGACCATCTCAAACAAAAGAGAATCTAACCATTCCCCCCTTGACATTCAATGGCATTATGCTTGCTGAATCCCCCACTATCAACATCCTGGAGGTTACCATTGACCAGAAACTGAACTGAACCAGCCATAAAAATACTGTGGCTACAAGAGCAAGTCAGAGGCTGGGAATTCTGCAGCGAGTAACTCACCTCCTGACTCTCCAAACCTGTCCACCATCTACAAGGCACAAGTCAAGAGTGTGTTGGAATACTTTGCTGGATGGGTGCAGCTCCAACAACACTCAAGAGGCTTGACACCATGCAGAACAACGCAGCCTGCTTGATTGGCACCCCATCTACCACCTTCAGCATTCACTCCCTGCACCACCGATGCACAGTGGCAGCAGTGTGTACCATCTACAAGATGCACTGCTTAAACTCACCAAGGCTCTTTCGACAGCACCTTCCAAACCCGCGACCTCTACCACCTAGAAGGACAAGGGTAGCAGATGCATGGGAACACCACCTCCAAGTTCCCCTCCAAGCCACACACCATCCTGACTTGGAACTATATCGCCATTCCTTCAATGTCGCTGGGTCAAAATCCTGGAACTCCCTTCCTAACAGCACTGTGGGTGTACCTACCTGACATGGACTGCAGCGGTTCAAGAAGGCAGCTTACCACCACTTTCTCAAGGTCAATTAGAGATGGGCAATAAATGCTGGCCTATCCAGTGATGCCCACATCCCGTGAAAGAATAAGCTGGGCCTGGCCAATATGTAAGCCACACAACTCAGGAGGAGCAGTTAGACAAGGTGAGATGGGCGGAAGGTGGGGGACAGAAAAGAGAGGCAGAGTGAAAAAAGGAGTTGGTATTGTTGATTTACCACTGGTCATACTGACTGGGCCACAAGACACTGATACAAATGCAAAATACTGTGGTGTTGGAAATCTGAAATAAAAACAGAAAATTCTGGAAATAGTAGGTCTGGCAGAATCTGTGGAGAATGAAACACTGCCCCAATCACTGATGTTAGTTCAAAAAACATGTTACAGTTGGAATGGCTGTTTTTGTTTACATAAACTGTCAGATTTTTGTCTCATATCTGTCAGTCATCTTTCTACCTCTAGTTGCAATAAATGATTTAATTATTGAAATTCTCTATTCCTTCTAAAAGAAATATATCCTGCTGTGTGAAGGGAAAGAAAAAGAATAATAAACAACGTGTACCTTACAGTTCCACTGTTGCCCAGATGATGGAGACATTATACAGGACCCAAATATGTCAGTGGATTGTTTTTGGATGTTTTTATAGATTAACTTTTAAGTAAGCCTTTCGCATTTAAAGTGGAACATGTTTTCGTTGTTTGTACTGTTCCTCTACTTGATTTTCTGTTTTATTCCCATATTTTCAAGAAATGCAATTCTCAAAGTGAATCTTGAAGCAGAACCCAAGGCAGTGGCAAAATGGAGTCAAGGTATTAGGGAGGCGCAGTGTTTAATCTTCTGCCAAAGGTCTCTTGAAAATTGCTATATTTGGGTGAATAGCGAGCATTACAAATTCATGAGTATCGGCAATGTTGAATGTTCTGTTTTAACTCCCCATTTAATGTTTGGAAATGGCACTGAAGGTCACCATGCAAGGTATTAACTGAAATATTCATCATGGTTGCGATGCAACGGAGATTGGGAGGGGAGAGTAGATTGCTGTCTATTGAGGGAGACAGGCCAGAAATTGTTAATGGAGATATGATTGCGAATGAATATTCTGGGGTTTTGCTGAATTAGCTTTAGGGATCGGGAGTATTTATGCAGAACTTTTCCTCAGGAGAGTAAATCTAGGATATTGGTCCGTACACATGTTAAGAAAGTTGCAAGCGCTAACAACGTTCAGAACTCCCTTTGGCTGGTACCGTTTCCTCCGTTTACCATGTGGGCTGTCGATCAGCCGGAATATATTTCAACAGCAAATGGACCGGATGACGGAACACGTCCTGGGTTGTGTGTATATAGTGGTCAACATCGCCGTAGTATGAGGCACGGCAGAAGAGAATGACAGAAACCTACACTTATTAATAGGGTCGGCCAGACGGAAAGGTTTGGCTTTCAACAGGAAAAAGTGCTCCATTAAGGCTGATCACATAAATTTCTTTGGTGCCATTTATTCAAGTTCAGGTATCTACCTGGATCCTGGGAACATCGAAGACATCCAGTTAATGACGATATCACAGGACAAGGATGGCCTACAAAGATGTCTAGGTCTATTCAATTTCCTTACTGCAGACATACCGAGCTTCTTGGTGAAGGCTTCTTCACTAAGAGAATTGCTGAAGAAAGACATGCCATTCCTATGGCAGGACGATCACCAACATGCATTCAGTGTGTTGAAACAAGTACCGTCAGCCAAGTCATTTCTTCAATACCATGACCCTCAGAAAGCAACAATATGAGAAGAGGATGCATCGCAGAAGGGTCGAAGTGCATGTCTTCTTCAAGACGTCAAGCCTGTTGCATTTGGTTCAAAAAGTCTGTTGCCAGCACAAGCAAATTACTCCAACTATCGAACAAGAAACTCGTGCTCTTTTCTTCAGGATCACCAGGTTCCACAAACACTTATTCAAAAAAGAGTTCATCGTTGAGGCAGATCATAACGTGCTGAAGATGATCTGGAGAAAGCCACTCATGAGTTCACCACTTTTACTCCTGAGGTTACTAATCAAGATTGAGGGCTACAACTGCGATGTCAGATACAAACCCGATAGTCAGATGATCCTATCAGACGCTCTAAGTAGATTGACCAACCTGGGTAGGCGTGAGACATACCACTCATCGTCCAGGTGGACAAAGTCTGTGCAAGCTTGGAGGATGTCTACTATGTAGATCTCATGTGCTTCGGTCAAAACAAGAGAGACTTCTCAAGACCCCAAACTCCGAGTTCTACGGCAAATTGTTATAGACGGTTGGCCTGAGGCCATTCAGGAGATCACTATGGATCTAAGAATGTATTTGCCATACAGAGATGAAGTCGGTATATCCAAGGGAGTACTATTCAAAGGACACCAAGTACTCATACCAGTGACACTTCAGTCTGACATACTTGGACAGCTCCACCAAGGACACATGGGAATAGAGAGGACACAACGATTCGCCCGCCAATCAGTGTTCTGGCCTGGTATCAGCAAGGACATTGACCAGATGGTGAGGTCTTGTGATGCATGTCAGGAACACCAGCTAGTCAACAAAAAGAGCCTCTCCAACCGCATGACACACCATCATCACCATGGATCAAGATAGCAACACATCTGTGCTCTGTGGGTAGAGAAGACTCTCTGCTAGTGATCGACTATCACTCCAAATTTCATGTTGTGCAGAAGCTTTGAGACACATCAAGTACAGCAGCAGCCCACACTGGTAGTGCCATCTTTAGTCTTTTTGGTGCCTTGGCAGATGTGGTATCCGACAACAGCCCACAATACATCGGAAAACCATTCCAGGATATGTGTGATTGATAGTCCATTAACCTTGTCACATCATCACCCCAATATCCTCATGCAAATGGGATGGCGGAACATATAGTCAGGACAGTCAAATCACTGATCAAAATGTGTTTGGAAAGCGGGCAAGATATCCAAGTTTCGTTATTGTATCTGCATGCAACGCAATTAGACTCTGGATTGCCATCACCTGCTGAGATTATGTTTAGTCGACCGGTGAGAACCACACTACCAAGTTATCCTGTCACCAAAATAAAAGCAAAATACTGCAGATGCTGGAAATCTGAAATAAAAACAGGAATTGCTGGAAATTGCCGGTGCAGACACGATGGGCAAGTGGCCTCTTTCTGTGCCGTAAACCTTCTATGATTTCTAGTCAGCAGGTCTGGCAGCATCAGTGGAGAGAGAAACAGAGTTAATGTTTCAGATCTGTGACCATTCATCAGAACTAGCAAAGGTTAGAAATGTAATAGGCTTTGAGAAAGAGAAAGGGGGGAGGAGGAAGAAGAACAAAAGGAAAGGTCTGTGATAGAGCAGAGGGCAGGAGAGATTAAATGACAAAGGTGTCATGGAACAAAAGCAAAGGGAGTGGTAATCTTTGGCCTCCTTATCTCGAGAGACAATGGATAAGCGCCTGGAGGTGGTCAGTGGTTTGTGAAGCAGCGCCTGGAGTGGCTATGAAGGCCAATTCTAGAGTGACAGACCCTTCCACAGGTGCTGCAGAGAAATTTGTTTGTCGGGGCTGTTACACAGTTGGCTTTCCCCTTGCGCCTCTGTCTTTTTTCCTGCCAACTACTAAGTCTCTTCAACTCGCCACACTTTAGCCCCATCTTTATGGCTGCCCGCCAGCTCTGGCGAACGCTGGCAACTGACTCCCACGACTTGTGATCAATGTCACAGGATTTCATGTCGCGTTTGCAGACATCTTTAAAGCGGAGACATGGACGGCTGGTGGGTCTGATACCAGTGGCGAGCTCGCTGTACAATGTGTCTTTGGGGATCCTGCCATCTTCCATGCGGCTCACGTGGCCAAGCCATCTCAAGCGCCGCTGACTCAGTAGTGTGTGTATAAGCTGGGGATGTTGGCCGCCTCGAGGACTTCTGTGTTGGAGATACGGTCCTGCCACCTGATGCCAAGTATTCTCCGGAGGCAGCGAAGATGGAATGAATTGAGACGTCGCTCTTGGCTGACATACGTTGTCCAGGCCTCGCTGCCATAGAGCAAGGTACTGAGGACACAGGCCTGATACACTCGGACTTTTGTGTTCCGTGTCAGTGCGCCATTTTCCCACACTCTCTTGGCCAGTCTGGACATAGCAGTGGAAGCCTTTCCCATGCACTTGTTGATTTCTGCATCTAGAGACAGGTTACTGGTGATAGTTGAGCCTAGGTAGGTGAACTCTTGAACCACTTCCAGAGCGTGGTCGCCAATATTGATGGATGGAGCATTTCTGACATCCTGCCCCATGATGTTCGTTTTCTTGAGGCTGATGGTTAGGCCAAATTCATTGCAGGCAGCCGCAAACCTGTCGATGAGACTCTGCAGGCACTCTTCAGTGTGAGATGTTAAAGCAGCATCGTCAGCAAAGAGGAGTTCCCTGATGAGGACTTTCCGTACTTTGGACTTCGCTCTTAGATGGGCAAGGTTGAACAACCTGCCCCCTGATCTTGTGTGGAGGAAAATTCCTTCTTCAGAGGACTTGAACGCATGTGAAAGCAGCAGGGAGAAGAAAATCCCAAAATGTGTGGGTGCGAGAACACAGCCCTGTTTCACACCACTCAGGATAGGAAAGGGCTCTGATGAGGAGCCACCATGTTGAATTGTGCCTTTCATATTGTCATGGAATGAGGTGATGATACTTAGCAGCTTTGGGCATCCAATTTTTTCTAGTTGTCTGAAGAGACCACGTCTGCTGACGAGGTCAAAGGCTTTGGTGAGATTAATGAAAGTAATGTAGAGGGGCATCTGTTGTTCGCGGCATTTCTCCTGTATCTGCCGAAGGGAGAACAGCATGTCAACGGTCGATCTCTCTGCACGAAAGCCACACTGTGCCTCAGGGTAGACGCGCTCGGCCAGCTTCTGGAGCCTGTTTAGAGTGGTCGGTGTCGCAGTCCGCACTGTGGAAGCTGCATGTGATTTGAATACTGTTTAAGGCGGCTCGCCTTGTGACTTTCCCCACTATGCTGAGCAGGGAGATTCCACGGTAGTTGTTGCAGTCACCGCGGTCACCTTTGTTTTTATAGAGGGTGATGATATTGGCATCGCGCATATCCTGGGGTACTGCTCCCTCGTCCCAGCACAGGCATAGCAATTCATGTAGTGCTGAGAGTATAGCAGGCTTGGCACTCTTGATTATTTCAGGGGTAATGCTGTCCTTCCCAGGGGCTTTTCCGCTGGCTAGAGAATCAATGGCATCACTGAGTTCTGATTTGGTTGGCTGTATGTCCAGCTCATCCATGACTGGTAGAGGCTGGGCTGCATTGAGGGCAGTCTCAGTGACAACATTCTCCCTGGAGTACAGTTCTAGGTAGTGCTCAACCCAGCGGTTCATTTGTTTGCGTTGGTCAGTGATTATGTCCCTGATTTAGATTTGAGAGGGGCGATCTTCTTGATGGTTGGCCCAAGAGCTCTCTTAATGCCATCATACATTCCTCTGATGTTTCCGGTGTCTGAGGCCAGCTGAATATGACTGCATAGGTGTTGCCAGTAGTCGTTTGCACAGTGCCTGGCTGTTCTTTGTGCAGTGCTTCTGGCTGCTTTAAATGCTGCGGATGTTAACTCGCTGGGGGCTTTCTTGTAGTTCAACAGTGCAATGCGCTTAGCGGCTATGACAGGTTCCAGCTCTTCATTATGAGATTGAAACCAGTCTGCATTTTTCTTCGCACTTTTGCCGTACGTGGTCAAAGCTGACTCATAGATGGAGTCTCTGATGTGGGCCCACTTGTTCTCAGCATTCCCTGTGGGAGGGTTTTGAAGGGCTGTTACAAGTGAATTTAGAAATTTTTGTAATAGCTGTGGGTGAGAAATTCTGCTCGTGTTGATGCGCAGGTGGCCCTTCTGCTTGGAATGATGCAACTTCTTTGGTCTGAGTCTAACCTTGCTGCACACCAGGGAGTGGTCAGTGTCGCAGTCCGCACTGTGGAAGCTGCGTGTGATTTGAATACTGTTTAAGGCGGCTCGCCTTGTGACAATGAGGTCTAGCTGGTGCCAACGACGCGATCTTGGGTGCCTCCATGAAATCTGATGACAGGGTTTAGTGTGAAAGAACGAGTTGGTGATGCAGAGGTTATGATAGGTACACAACTCAAGCAGTCTCTGTCCATTCTCATTCATCCTTCCAACACCATAGCGCCCAAGGCAGGAGGGCCATGAGTCATGGTCGGCCCCAACCCTGGCATTAAAGTCCCCCAGCAGGAATAGGTGTTCGGTGTTGGGGATGCTGCTAATAATGTTATGGAGTTCCTCGTAGAACTGATCTTTAGCTTCAGGTGGGGAACAGAGTGTTGGAGCATAGATGCTGAGTAGGTGTACTGGACCAGAGGTGGTGAGCAGTCGGATGGACAGTATGTGTTCCGAGCCATTTGAGGGAGGCTCTATCATGCTGAGCAAGGAGTTTCTGATGGCGAAGCCCACTCCATACTGTCTTGGTTCTTCAGGATCCCTGCCCTGCCAGAAGAAGGTGTAGTCTTGCTCTGCTAGAGATCCACTCGCGGGGAGGTGAGTCTCCTGAAGTGCTGCAATGTCTACATTGAGTCTACTGAGCTCGTTGTTAATGATGGCGGTCTTCCGAGAATCGTTGATTTGTGTCAGGTCTTCCGACAGGCCAGGACACATAGTTCTGACGTTCCAGCTTGCAAAGCGAAGGGCTGGTACCTTCTTTCCTTTTTTCGTGTTGTTTGGTGTGGTGTATCAGACCACCTTTCGGGCAATGACCCTGAGCTCCAAGCACCCATTGAAGCAGGTAGACTGTGGCGGGACAGAACCTTATTGTCGTTGTAGTAAAAGACAAAGAAAAATAAACAAATTAAAATGAACAATTTCAGAGTATGATTGCCTTTTTTTCTATTTTATTTATTTTTTAACCATGAGACTGTCTTGTTTTTGTGTTTGTGCTTTTGGACCGAGCTGTTCATTATTCTACTAATAGCACTCTCTCTGAGCAAATGCTTTGTCTTTTACTGCAACTATTAAATTAATAAGTTGAATGTTTTATGGAAATAGTGTCAAGAAAACATGCTATACCAAATGAGGATTTTTAATTCATCGATTGGACACCTGCATTAAACTTTTAAAAAAGGAAAGCTGGAATATTACATGCAACTTTTGCAAAGACTTTGGTACAGCTAAAAATGGTCGCCACCATTTGGATTTGAACACTTTTCACATGTCAAGGCATCAAGGTGCCGACACATGTCTGATTAACCTGTACCCAAAGTAATGGCTTGCCCTATTAATTGAACTACCTAAAATTGCTTTCATTATCAAGACATTCAAAGCCATCTTGGGACATTAACATTGAAAGAGCAAACCCCTGCAGGTGTAAACATTGACACCATGAGGTCTGAGAGAGATTGAAGTTCCTAAACTTGAATCTCGTTAGAAAGCACCAGAGAATACACTGACACAGTCGTCTATCCATCTCTATGAAAGTAGAGTGCTTTCCCTTGGACAAATCAGACAAGCCAGGGACTCAATCTGTGCAGAAGGTAGAAGGGCTGTCTCTCTCTCTCTCTCTCTCCAGAAGACCTGATATGGGGCATGCGAAGCCTAGCTGCTAGCTGCTAGAGCCAAGAGAAGGAAGCCCTCTGCACAACTGTCTCCAAGAACAACTATCAAAACAGAACTTCAGGACCACAAAGACCATTGAAGCTACCAGACACCTCAGACTGTGTATTATTTTTATTTGTTCTGGACTTTAATCCAACACAAATCTTTTCCTCATCACTTTGTAATCCATTTTTGTGTGTGTGATTCTTGTGTGTGTGTGTGCGTGGAAGTGTAGCGTAATTTTATTATTTTATTTACATCAGCTTTAGATTTTTAATTATAATAAACTCACCTCTTTCTTGTTTAAACTCAAGAAAACCTGTCCAATTGGTTCTTTTACGATCACACCAAAGGTAAAAGGTAAAACACTCACTGAAACGGTGAGCACATTGCTGTAACACATCACTGAAATGGTAAGTAATGCCACAGTGGGGTGGCACAGTGGTTAGCACCACAGCCTCACAGCTCTAGCAACCCAGGTTCAGTTCTGGGTACTGCCTGTGTGGAGTTTGGAAGTTCTCCCTGTGACAGTGTGGGTTTCCGCCAAGTGCTCCAGTTTCCTCCCACAGCCAAAGACTTGCAGGTTGATATGTAAATTGGTCATTATAAATTGCCCCTAGTGTAGGTAGGTGGTAGGAGGATGGTGGGGATGTGGTAGGAATATGGAATTAATGTAGGATTAGTATAAATGGGTGGTTGTTGGTTGGCACAGACTCAGTGGGCTGAAGGGCCTGCTTCAGTGCTGTATCTCTAAATAAATAAACATCCATTGTTTAAAAAGGAATAAGCCCAGTTGCAGTCAAATAAGAGGAAGGACAAGAGAGGAGTCTTGTGACCCTCCTCCTCACCTGATTGTAATGATAGTGTTACAGTTTTCCAATTTCTTATATCTCACAACGGTTGCTTGTTCATGTACATACATAAGAAAATATGAATTAAGAACAAAAGTAGGCCATTCAGCCCCTCGAACCGGCTCCGCCATTCAATAAGATCATGGCTGATCTGTTTGTGTCTTGAATTGCACACTCCCATCTACCCCCGATAACTTTTGATTCCTTTGCCTAACAGGAATCTATCTACCTCCGCCTTAAAAATATTCAATGACCCTGCCTTCACCACCTTCTGAGGCAGAGAGTTCCAAAGTCGCACAACCCTCTGAGAGAAAATATTTCTCCTCACCTCTGTCCTAAAAAGGTGACCCCTAATTTCAAAACAGTGGCCCCTAGTTCTGGATTCACCCACAAGACGAAACATCCTTTTCACATCCACCTTGTCAAGACCGTTCAGGATCTTCTAAACTTCAATCAAGTCTCCCTTCAGTCTTCTACACTCCAGTGAAAACAAGCCCACTCTGTCCAACAATTCCTCATAAGACAGCCCATTAATTCCAGGTATCAATCTAGTAAACTTCCTCTGAACCGTCTCCAACACATTTACATCCTTCCTTATATAAGCAGACCAAAACTGCACATAGTATTCGAGATGTGGTCTCACCAATGCCCTGTATAACTGAAGCATAGCATCCTTACTTTTATTTTCAATTCCTCTCGTAATAAAGGATAGCATTCCATTAGCCTTTTTTATTATTTGCTGTACTAACTTTTTATGACTCATGCACTAGAACACCTCGATCCCTCTGCACCTTGGAATTCTGCAGTCGTTCTCCATTTGAGTAATACTCTGCTTTTTTATTCTTCCTGCCAAAGCGAACAACTTCACATTTTCCCACATTATACTCCATATTGATTTTATACTATATGGGTTTGTTATTTAAGGGAAGGGGGAATATTGTAAGAGTTTATTTGTATGTAACATTATAATCATTTAAATATATGTTTATGCTAATCTGTATGTCATCACAGGAAGTGATGCAATATCATGTGATTCAGTTCTCCTGCACAGTCAGTTAGCACATGTAAGCTGAAGCAACAGCAAGTCTACATTAAAGCTCTGCATTCAAACCTTTATGCCTGCCCTTCAGCTTCATTTGTATTAGTCTAGAAGAGATAATATAACAAAATGCACCTCTCCTTTGAGAGTTACAGGCTGCCTTTAAAAGGTGCAGTCTAGCTGGGCCCTCCTTTAGCACTGGGCTGCACGCCACATTTATGCTGATGAGCAGACAGCACCAAGTTTGCATGCTGCCTGCATCAAGATAATCGTGCATTGCAATCCACTCACCCAGAAACCAGCACGATCTAATCTTTAGCCCATAGTCCTATGAAGAGGATAGAACAGTCTTTTCACCTATTTTTTAATTGTTTTTTCTTGTGCCTACTATATTGTTGATTAGCTCTCACAATCATATTTCTTTCATACATTTATTTCACACATTGGGATCGATTTTGATTTTGTGCATTCATGTAAAATGGGTGATAGCAAGTCGGCAGCCCACTTTACATCCCTCTCAATTATTATTTCCATTCTGAAAAATATAAGGCTGCTGACTCACCAGCACCTGTTTTACACTATTGCACTAAGTCAAGATCTGCAGCATGGATTCCTTTTAAAGGGGAGAATTAGCATATTTAGGAGCTTTGAGCAGACTTAGAATTTAAAATTGTGATTTTCCACAGTCAGCATTTACCAATTTAGCACTGGATTCTGGTGTTGACTTTGTGCTATATTGGTTGTGACAATCCAAAATTTATTCCATTTAGAATGTTTACAACACTTAACGTTGCATTGAAATTTCCTTTTAGGATTGCAAGTGTTGACTCCACCAGACCCTTCCTTTAATCTGCACCTGCTAGAAGGAGGAATAGCTCTTTCTCTTGGCCTAATTATAACCCTCCTTTTTCATACTGTAAGGCACCTTTGTTCCTTTACTTCATGTTATCCCTTGAAGTTCAGATACTTCACCCTCTTTACTTGCCCATATTTTAAAAGTAGCTTGTATCTTGAGCTTTGTGTTATTCGGGCCAAACAATTTATGGTTATTTTCTACCACATATCCAGTTCTGAATGATTTGGATGAGTCTCTATTTTGTGTTAGTGCCCTAGCCTACAGATGCAGCAGCATCTCAATTCCTTTATTGCAGTGTGTCCATTATTAGCAAGCTCTGCACTCTCCTCATGGATGAGTTAACACAATGTGCACTCACCCAAAAAATGGAATATTAAATATGGGTCATGAGATATATCCAAAAATTATTGATTGTTAATGTATATCACGTGTTGCCTATGCAGCTATGCAAATCCAAGCAGAATTTAGATTATGGAGTATTAAAAAATAAGCACATATTCTGCAAAAAAATTATTGGATGTGGAATGTATGGTGTATACAGAGTATATTATATGGACAAGCTAATATTATTCTCATTGTTTATATAGAAAAGATCTATCCTTAGCTATCAGCATAAGACTAAACTCAGCAAACCCTGTGCAATAATCAGTTTCTTGTCAGTCTCTTGTATAACCCTAGAATTAGGAATCCTAGAGCTCTAAATTGGAAAAATATATATCTCACCTATTTCACTATAAATCTGAAGCAAAAATCACTGCTGTTTAAATAATTAAGTATAGTGGCATACACTATGAAGCACAATGTTGTTCACCTTTGCTTTTCAGACTAGAATCTGAGTGAGACATATGTACATACGATCAGTAGAGCAGTGCAAACTTTCATAGCAGCATAAATAAAGAGGGAGTGGGTTACATGCTTGCCCTCTTAACTAGAAATAGTGTGTGGCACAGGGCGAGCCAGTTACCGGCCAGAAGAAAATATAATTTAAAAAAAATTCTCCTCTCCATATTCTGCCCAGGTGATGCTTATCATTCAGGCAGTAAAGATGATTGTCTAACCCCCTACTTTCTTGTTCTGCGTACGAGTGTTTCCTTTCGCATGGTTGTGGGTTCAAGCTCCACTCCAGAGACTTGAGTACTTGGTCCAGGCTGACAATCCAGTGCAGTACTGTGGGAGTGCTGCAATATTTCAGCTGGCGGGCAGCCATAAAGACAGGGCTAAAATGTGGCGAGTCGAAGAGACTTAGTAGTTGGCAGGAAAAAAGACAGAGGCGCAAGGGGAGAGCCAACTGTGCAACAGCCCTGACAAACAAGTTTCTCTGCAGCACCTGTGGAAGAGCTGGTCACTCTAGAATTGGCCTTTATAGCCACTCCAGGCGCTGCTTCACAAACCACTGACCACCTCCAGGCACGTATCCAATGTCTCTCGAGATAAGGAGGCCCAAAAGAAGACTGTGGGAGTGCTGCACTATTGGAGATGCCGCATTTCAGATGGGACGTTAAACTGATGCCTTCTCTGCCCTCTCAGGTGGATGTTAAACATCCCATGGCACTATTGCAAACAAACTGCAGGCTAATTGTCCCTGGTGTCCTGGTCAATATTATCCTTTAATCAACCATCACTAAAACAGATTATGTGGTCATTATCCTGTTGCTGTTTGGGGAAATTTGCTGTGTGCAAATTGGTTGCCACATTTCCGACATTACAACACTGATTACCCTTCAAAAGTACCTCATTGGTTGTAAATCACTTTGGGATGTCCTCAGTTTGTGAAAGGCATTATATAAATGCAAGTCTTTCATTTATATCACATTAAACACATTTTGATTTTACTTTTGGCCAGTTAGGTTGAGCTTGGGATGGGTGTAACCATTTGGTGTCTTCTGTGTCCAATGAAAGTCAAGGAGTTAACAACATTGCTTTGTTTTTTTGAAAACACAAGTCATCACTTTATTTATCAATTGTTACAAAAATAGCACCAAGTTCAACATGGAGTGTGCTCAACAGTGAAAAGCATTTATTAAATTGAAAAGACAATGTACCAGAGATCTGAGACACAGTGGGGATAACATGGGGAGAAAGAATGGGAGTATTGGATTGTCCACCACACCTCACGTGATTTATACACTCCACGAGATTTTCCCTTCCATTGGCGACAATGGGAAAGAAAATTGTGGGGGAGGGTGGGGGGGCTCATCTGATACCGCTGGTTTTCCAACGTTAAAAAATACCCCCAATTAACTTTAAGGAACCCAGTTATCATCCGTGAGAACTGTAAATCAACCATGATTTCTTTAGTTGAACCTCCACATTCGTCCAAAGGATCACCATTCATCATTGCACAGGTTGGAGTCAATAAACGATTCTGTAAACACATCATTTATAAGCTGGTCATTGGTAAAATTTGTACATCTATGTACATCACTACAGTTATAAAACATAGCGGATTATCCAGAGTTTAGTTAGAGATGCAACGCAGCATAGTAACAGCAAGAAGTCAAAGGACAAAGAGAGCATTGGTGAGAGTCTCCATTTCCCTGGTCCAAGATGGTGTTATAGGCATCAAATGTTCAGTAGCCATTCTAATTAGGCTCCGTGAAAAAGATTTAAGCAATTTTGATATGTCAGCAGATGGAAACTTTAGGCCATCTGGATTCTCACCTCTCTGATCTCTTATTCTTTACAATTATTCATGCTACAAATGTGCCCAAAAATTTAAAACTAAATAGTGGTGAAATATAGCTATGTTGCCACTAGATGTCACTATCACAATTAGTAAATACTATAATATTTACAAGGCAATGCTAAAGACACCTAACTCAGAAGCATCATACAACATTATACATTTTGACTCCTTGAATCCAATATCGGATATGGGAGTCTTGACAGAATTTACTATCTGAATGCTAGATCTAATATTGGTCCAGGATCAAAGTTTCAAAATAGAAGTAAAGGGCATCCTGCATTAATAACAGGCGATGCTTCTCTCTACCATCCTGGATTTGCAGGCCTTCTTTATGGTGTACTCTCACAGCTGAGTAAATCAATTTCCATGATAATATTTCAAGTACAGCATGTATTTACAGTGAAATGCTTTTATAAAAGAAAAATCAAGCATACACAACACAGGAATTAATATAAAAGAAATACATTCTGAGGATTAAACACATAAATAAAACAGGTCATCATACACGTGGCTTTGCTTGAGTGTCCATCAGCTGGGTCGTGTATCAATTCTGGAAATTTTTCACAGTGCCAAGTGGGCACTGATGAGCAAAGAACTCCGCACTAGTTTCCAGTCAAGCTGAAGAGCTACAATCCTAAAGTCTGCTAGAAACTAGCAAGGCATATCACCGTGATTCAAATAGTTCCATTGCTGATAGCACCTCCACTCAGATGCAAAAATATCATATACAAACAAATTATTTTTCTATCTAATATTGCATCAAAGTATGAGTATACACAGACACAAGGTATATATTCATGTTTTTAAAGAGGTTTTGGCTGTCAGGTGAATGCAAATGAAAATGAAGTTAGTAGTACATTTATTGGGAATTTGTAAATGATTTTGAAAACTGTGGGTGAATCAGTGCACATCCATAACATAGGGGCTGTGCTGAATACTTTAATATCTGCACCTGGTATACTTATCAGGACTTCAGAAACATAGCCTTCCTTATCAAAGCCATATATTACCAATTATCCTTCATTTACATCGCTGTTGAAAAATTGTAACTCTAAGCACAATCAGTACACACTTCTGATCGATCCACTTGTCTGCCATGCAATATGGTGTACTTGGACTTTCAGAAAGCCTTTGACATGCTACTACACAGGAGGTTTAGTTTAGTTTAGTTTAGAGATACAGCACTGAGGTTGTTGGAGAAGATTAAAATGCATGTAAATAGAGAAAGGCAGCAAATTGGATTGAAAGCAGATTAGAAAGGAGGAAACAGAAAGTAGGAAATCAGGCTGGTTTCTCAGTGTAGTTGGCAGCGGGTAGAGATATTCCACAATTTTTGGCGCTGGAACTGCTTCAGTTCACTGTAATTTGAGTATAGGGCTAGAAGACAGGTTGTCCAAATTTGCAGTTGATAAAATAGGAGGCATAGTAAATAATTCTGAAGACTAAAGGAGGAAGATATTGATAAGATGGTAGAATGGGTCAAAAAGTAGTCGATGGAATGTAATGCCAGTAAATATGAGCTGCTACGGTTTGGATAAAACAAAATCAATTATACTTTAAATGGGGAAAAGCTGGGTCATGTAGAAGAGCAGAGGAATTTGCGGGGCTGGGGCCGCGGGTTCAGGATCACAAGACCATAAAAGAAGCACCTCAAGTGGGTAAAGGCATCAAAAAGGCAATTGAATATTGAATTTTACACAAGGGTTTCGAATATAAAAGTTGAGAAGTTGAATCTGTATAAATCCATAGTAGGACCATTGAACAGTTTCAGGCTTCACACTACAGCAATAGTTGGTATTGAGGCAATAAAGAAGGAACAACACATACACTAAGATGTTGCTTGATATGAGGAAATGCAATCATGAAAAAAGTGGCTGTTTTCATTAGAACAAGGAGATTGTGAGGTGATTTGATAGAGGTGATTAACATTATGTATGAGGCAGCAGACAGAGTAGATAGAGACAGGCTTTTTCCTAGTGATTGAGGGGTACATAATGAGAGAACACAAATACACTTTAAATGTGATAGATTTAGGAAAGATAACAAAATAAATCTTTATACAGTGGGTTGGAAGGCTGTGGAATTAACGACTGGAGTTAGTGATTGTAGCAGAGACCATGTCAACAATGATTGTAGCAAAGGAAATTAGTATAGGATGGGCGAACAGGAGTAGGATTACAATTCTTGTGCAGTATAAACATCAACATGGACTGCTTGGGCCGAATTTCCCATTTCTGAGTTGTAATTTCTACATAATCCTTTGTAAAATTATATTTCAATTTAATATTTCCAACAGTTGTTCCCTCCTCCTGCCCCCTCAATGTCCCAACATCTGTTGCCACTGTCCTCTTCCTACTTTTATTTTTGGAGTTTTCCAATTTGTTATAGCCATGCATTATAACTACTCCTCTCACTTCAATGGTCTTTCTGTTCTGTTAAACTTTGTAACAAGTTGTTATGTGTATTGAAAGTTTTACATAGGCAGTTGACTTATTGGAGAATAAGAGTGGAACTGGAGGACAGCATATACTGAATGTTACAATTGTAGGCCTTCAACAGATATTTCTCTCACATTCAGTGTCAAGAATTACTCCTGTAGGTGAGCCTTCCCTCCCTCTCTATGTCCATAGGTTCTAATATCCTTTCATTGTCTAAGAGTCAAAGAGAACATCCTTGTTACTGCAAACTGCTCAATGCTCAACAAAAATGACAAAATATTTCTCATGGCCTTGCTAGCTTTCCAATAGCAGAAGCAAAGGCACTTCATCAGACCACGAGTTAGGCTATGAATAGTCAGAGACGCCATCTATGAGTCAGCTTTGACCACCTACGGCAAAAGTGCGAAGAGAAATGCAGACTGGTTTCAATCTCATAATGAAGAGCTGGAACCTGTCATAGCCGCTAAGCGCATTGCACTTTTGAACTACAAGAAAGCCCCCAGCGATTTAACATCCGCAGCACTTAAAGCAGCCAGAAGTACTGCACAAAGAACAGCTAGGCGTTGCGCAAACGACTACTGGCAACACCTATGCAGTCATATTCAGCTGGCCTCAGACACCGGAAACATCAGAGGAATGTATGATGGCATGAAGAGAGCTCTTGGGCCAACCATCAAGAAGATCACCCCCCTCAAATCTAAATCGGGGGACATAATCACTGACCAACGCAAACAGATGGACCGCTGGGTTGAGCACTACCTAGAACTGTACTCCAGGGAGAATGCTGTCACTGAGACTGCCCTCAATGCAGCCCAGCCTCTACCAGTCATGGATGAGCTGGACATACAGCCAACCAAATCGGAACTCAGTGATGCCATTGATTCCCTAGCCAGCGGAAAAGCCCCTGGGAAGGACAGCATTACCCCTGAAATAATCAAGAGTGCCAAGCCTGCTATACTCTCAGCACTACATGAACTGCTATGCCTGTGCTGGGACGAGGGAGCAGTACCCCAGGACATGCGCGATGCCAACATCATCACCCTCTATAAAAACAAAGGTGACCGCGGTGACTGCAACAACTACCGTGGAATCTCCCTGCTCAGCATAGTGGGGAAAGTCTTTGCTCGAGTCGCTCTGAACAGGCTCCAGAAGCTGGCCGAGCGCGTCTACCCTGAGGCACAGTGTGGCTTTCGTGCAGAGAGATCGACTGTTGACATGCTGTTCTCCCTTCGTCAGATACAGGAGAAATGCCGTGAACAACAGATGCCCCTCTACATTGCTTTCATTGATCTCACCAAAGCCTTTGACCTCGTCAGCAGACGTGGTCTCTTCAGACTACTAGAAAAGATCGGATGTCCACCAAAGCTACTAAGTATCATCACCTCATTCCATGACAATATGAAAGGCACAATTCAACATGGTGGCTCCTCATCAGAGCCCTTTCCTATCCTGAGTGGTGTGAAACAGGGCTGTGTTCTCGCACCCACACTTTTTGGGATTTTCTTCTCCCTGCTGCTTTCACATGCGTTCAAATCCTCTGAAGAAGGAATTTTCCTCCACACAAGATCAGGGGGCAGGTTGTTCAACCTTGCCCGTCTAAAAGCGAAGTCCAAATTACGGAAAGTCCTCATCAGAGAACTCCTCTTTGCTGACGATGCTGCTTTAACATCTCACACTGAAGAATGCCTGCAGAGTCTCATCGACAGGTTTGCGTCTGCCTGCAATGAATTTGGCCTAACCATCAGCCTCAAGAAAACGAACATCATGGGGCAGGATGTCAGAAATGCTCCATCCATCAATATTGGCGACCACGCTCTGGAAGTGGTTCAAGAGTTCACCTACCTAGGCTCAACTATCACCAGTAACCTGTCTCTAGATGCAGAAATCAACAAGCGCATGGGTAAGGCTTCCACTGCTATGTCCAGACTGGCCAAGAGAGTGTGGGAAAATGGCGCACTGACACGGAACACAAAAGTCCGAGTGTATCAGGCCTGTGTCCTCAGTACCTTGCTCTACGGCAGCGAGGCCTGGACAACGTATGCCAGCCAAGAGCGACGTCTCAATTCATTCCATCTTCGCTGCCTTCGGAGAATACTTGGCATCAGGTGGCAGGACTATATCTCCAACACAGAAGTCCTTGAAGCGGCCAACACCCCCAGCTTATACACACTACTGAGTCAGCGGCGCTTGAGATGGCTTGGCCATGTGAGCCGCATGGAAGATGGCAGGATCCCCAAAGACACATTGTACAGCGAGCTCGCCACTGGTATCAGACCCACCGGCCGTCCATGTCTCCGTTATAAAGACGTCTGCAAACGCGACATGAAATCGTGTGACATTGATCACAAGTCGTGGGAGTCAGTTGCCAGCATTCGCCAGAGCTGGCGGGCAGCCATAAAGACAGGGCTAAATTGTGGCGAGTCGAAGAGACTTAGTAGTTGGCAGGAAAAAAGACAGAGGCGCAAGGGGAGAGCCAACTGTGCAACAGCCCCAACAAACAAATTTCTCTGCAGCACCTGTGGAAGAGCCTGTCACTCCAGAATTGGCCTTTATAGCCACTCCAGGCGCTGCTTCACAAACCACTGACCACCTCCAGGCGCGTATCCATTGTCTCTCGAGATAAGGAGGCCCAAAAGAAAAAGGAAAGAAAGTCAATCAGGCTTATTACAAGTAAAAATTGAAGACTAGCAATAGACTGATGCAGTGGACGTCACTTTTTTACAGAGCTCTATTACAAAAAAGTGCAACATTTTCCTAACTAGCCCCAACATACTGATCCAGGACCAGTATTTCTAACACAAAATTTACACATGACTTTTAGTCAACCTGCCTGTTCACCTTTACACCTGGTGCAGTGCATTGGAACAAGAAAAACTAATGACTTGCAAGAAGCTTGCCAAATATATTCTCTGCCTGTGTATGCAGTTGTCATTCAACCCTTATCTCCAAAGTCACTCTACGGGAACAAGCCTCAAATGTGAGATCTGGGTTACCCCAGCTCAAATTTTGCAGATCTTTGACGTTCACCATAGAGCATGTTGGCTCTGATAGCCTAGTGTTAGGAATGATGATGTGTATTTGTATCCTCCAGGTGGGGAACATTCTGCCATTGGTCTGAAGTGATCAAATAACTAATCAAAATAGTTAAGGTAATTGCTAGTTGGGGCAATTGCTTGCAGTCACCAACACTAACAAAAAGGAGACTGACCGCTTACGGCATTTCCAGCCACACTAAGGAATGTGGATTCTCTCTGAACCTAGAGAATCCAAGCCTGCAGACAGCAAAATTGAAGTAATTACCAAACTCCCGTAAGTACAGACATTAATCTTTCCTTTTAATTGCAGTTTGACAGTTGCGTCTATCTGATGTTGACCATAGAACTTGTTGCAAAGTGAAACCATTCATTAGAAGTACCAGGAATGGCAACACAATTTTTTAAAACCAATGTCCTTATGCATCCTGGAGTACCAGAGAGCAGAAACAGAATGATTGCGATACAGATTTGGTGAGGAGGGAACAGCCACTGGGAAAAAAAAACAACAAAAGATCACTTTATGTCACAGACAAATAGAAACTTATTTTTAAGAAATGCTTGGCTGTTTAGAGTCACAAACACGTTACAAAGCTCCTAGTGCATTATCTTAAATGCATTCTTCTTAGTGAGTATATTTCTCACCCCTTGAAATTGAGCAACTTCCTCTTTCAACCCTGCCCTCCAAGCCCTCATTGCAATGAAATCAGATAATGCCAGGGTGTGTTGATAGTTTCCGTCCATCTGCTGACATTAAGAAATTTGGGTGCACTTGTACATGATATCAGGCTTCAAAGTAGATCAGACAAGAAGATTCCTGGTAATACTCTCAAAATGTTTTAAAAATTATTCAACAGCTGATGACAAATCATTAAATTATGATAATAAATCCATGATTGCAAATGGGATGAGGAACAAACCAACAGATGTAAATGGGACTGGTCAGCAATACCATTCCAAAATGATGAATGAGATGATGTCAAAATGTGCATAGAATTAGCTAGCATCTGTGTATCAATTTAAACATATTTCATTCAATTATCTAGATAATCTAACATACTTCAGCCACTTTTGTGATCCCTTTATTGCAACAGAATTAAACTTCCAGAGTTCCTCATGATTAAATACTGCAATGTCTCTTTTTCCCTTTGTATGAGATTTTTAACCTTCCCATGAATGGAAGTATTTTAAAGCACCAAGAGCTGACCAACTCTCAACATGTACCTGTCCACAACATTCTTTGCAGGAGCTTAATTTGCCCCAGGTTATAATCAGAATGTTGAAATGACCACGGGATGTCATACGATTAGTGAAATAAAGTTTGGACCCTTGGGGTATCCTTCTGGTTCACTTATACATGTGAGCAGATAAATTCAGGGTTGTTACTCAAAACATTTCCTGATTTTTTTCAGTAACCCTTCAGCAGTAAACAAATCCAATTGCTTTTCTGAAAGCCAGACTCCTGGACCAAACTATGAATGATGGAAGGTTCTCTGCAGATGATGTTCTTCTGACTGAACGTGCTTTTGGGGAATCAGAGACTGAGAAGGACCACCTTGAAAGAAGCAGGAAAGGCTTTTTGTTATTAACATTCACGTTCATAGCTAACTGGTAACTTCAAAATGATAACCAAACAATTTCAAAAGCAGATTTAAGGATTAAGAATTTTTTTCTGCTTCAAAGCATGTAACATTTTTTTGCAAAGTGCATCTTCAACCATGATTATCAGGCATAATCAAAATGATGTTTAGAAAAATAGAATCTTCCATTTTTTTAACAATGGATTTAAAAAAAAATATGCCTGGTATTAAGGCAAGCATCCTCATTGTTAACACACCTGTCATGCAGGCCCCCACCTTCCAAGAATGAGGCATATTAATTTTGTCATATGAACATTGATTTTCAACTGTTGCTGGAATGAAGAAAGGACTTGTTAAAAAATCACCAGACACTTGGCTGGAAGGACATTTGCATACTAACAGACAGTGTTTGTGGAGACAAAGGGCTATTCCCTGGTCCACTTAACCCACGTTGAATTTTGATCACCAGACATTGAAGGTGTAAGGAAGAGCATTCCAGAGACTGTTAAGGTGATACAATCCACAAAAGCCAGGACTGGTTAAATCAGCTGGTTACATGACTAACTGTCTGGTCCAGGGTTTTTTTTGAACTAGCCACAGAGAGTTTGAACTCAGAAAGACTGTTTGCTCCTGAACTGAGAAGACCTCTCCTGTCTGCTCCCATCCCTTTCTCACGGAACTCCAAATCCACTGAAAACAAGAACCTCAAGACAGAAAAGTCTCTTACATTGAACAAGGTTTAAGAAGAATAGTGGGCCTCAATGAAAAGCAAGATCTATCTACAATTAAGGACTTTACAGCAAGCTTGAAGAACAGTTAACCAAAACCATCTTCAGATATTGCCTCAAACTTTTCCACTTTATTTCTTATGCTTTTTTCTGTCTCTATCTGCGTGTGTGTATCGCATATGCATGGGCGTGTCGTGTATCCGTAGGCGTTAACCGAATTACAGTTTAAGTTTAATAAAGTTCAATATTTTTTCTTTAAACCTAAGAAAACCTGTTTGGCTGGTTGTTTTACCTTACATTTGGAAAGCAGTGAACAAGGATTCACTAAGGGGGAGCTAAAAAAAAAACTGTGTTAAAAATAAAACCCTGTTACGGTAAGACCAGGTGAAGGCTGAGATGGAACCCTAGACCCCTTTCTCATGGGGCGTAACACATCCTAATATTAATTCTTGATTTTTTTTCTCTAATGCAGACAGGACAGCTATTAAAAAGAAAAGAACTTGCACTTATGTAGCACCCTATCACATCTTCAGGATGCCCCAAAGCAATTCACAACTAATGAATTATTTTGAAAGTGCAGTCACAGTTGTTGTGACTGCGGTGTCAGTTTGTGCCCAGCAAGGTCCCAGAAAAAACCAATGAGCTGACTCTGTTGATCTGTTTTTGGTGGTGTTAGTGTCACATTAAACCAGGTTGTAACCATACCTTCTTCACAAGTAGGCCCCATCCACTGGACGGAGCACACACAGCTTCCATTACGAGAGTTGCAGTGAGCTTTATTAGCACAATGGCAGGCCAAGGAGCAGTTAGGTCCAAATCGGTTTGTTCGACATTCTGAAAGACAACATATGAAGCTTCATTTGTTCAAAAAGTCCCTTTCTCTACTACATTTTAGCAACTAGAATGCTGCGTTTATTTATAATCATAATAAAAACAAGGAAGGCTGGAAATACTCAGCAGATCTGGCAGCATCTGTGGAGAGAGAAGCAGAGTTAACGTTTCAGGTCAGTGACCCTTCTATTTGTTAGCTTGTTCAGGGGGATTACTACTAAAGTGAAACTTATCAAGGTTGCTCTGTTATCAGCAAACAAAAATACCTCAGCAGAAAAATGTGAATCCTCTTCTCTTGTGAGATGGACTTTCCCACTGCCATTTAGTGCTCAGTCCAACAGCCAGGCTGAGAATGAGTGACAAGCATGCCAGGCAGGAATGGGAATGAATGGAGATCTAATTTTATACTTGTCATTCTGCTGGTCAGTTGCATCTGAGATTCAATTATGATTCCTCTGAATGTCAACCAAGTAGATTAAGGATATTCTATTGATTTATGATAGCCACGGCTTGGATTTGAACGATAGTTCTCTGAATGATAAGCAATGCTGACATTTCTAGACCAAGATTCAAATTCTTAAGATCTAATCTGCTAAATGAAAGTTCCTACACTCTACCACTCAACCGATTAAGCCCACTGAATGGCTACTATTCCAGCTCACAGTCCTTGTAACAAACAATCCAATTTTTTTTAACAGACTCTCTGGATAGAGGGGAAATGATTTACAATGAGAGCTAATGAGTCCGATGAAAATGAATCCAACACTACCCACAAGGCTGACAAGTCCTTTCAAGTGGTCACTGCTCTCCATCCAAGTGTTCTACAGTTAGAGCTCCCCAGACTTCATGCGTGATATACAAAAAAAAATTAACAGTCAATGACTGCTATTACATAATCTATTGTTACAAAGATAAAATACAAGAAAATTGAGTGTGCAGAAAAAATTATTACCACTATCACATCGGTCTCCTGTTCTACCTGGTGGGCAAAGGCACTTTCCTGTTACAGGATGGCATGATGTAAGGCCTTCACAGTCGCACATCTGCTGGCATTTCTCCCCAAAGCGTCCAACATCACACACTAGCATATAACAAAGCAATGTTTACACATTAGCATGTGAAAAATGCATGAAAACTCACCTGCTTCTCACTAACTCTTCTCTGATCACATGCTGTTATTTAGTTTCTTTTAGAGATTGAGCATGAGAGGGAGAGGTTGGGAGCAATTAAGACATCTCTCTCCCTTCAAAAAGTAAAAGAAAATCTCACCTATACAGAACAAAATACTATGAAAAAGATTAATTAATGTTTATAATCTTGTCACAAGCCTTTTTATTTATTTATTCTTTTGGGGGATGTGGGTGTTGCTGGCTAGGCCAGTATTTATTGCCCATCCCTAATTGCCCATGAGAAGGTGGTGGTGAACTGCCTTCGTGAACCATTGCAGTCCATGTGGAGTAGGTACACCAACAGTGCTGTTAGGAAGGGAGTTCCAGGATTTTGACCCAGCGACAGTGAAGGAACAGCGATATAGTTCCAGGTCAGGATGGTGTGTGGCTTGGAGGGGATCTTGCAGGTGGTGGTGTTCCCCTGCATCAGCTGCCCTTGTCCTTCTAGGTGGTAGAGGTTGCAGGTTTGGAAGGTGCTGTCGGAGGAGCCTTGGTGCGTTGCTGCAGTGCAGCTTGTATATAGTACACACTGCTGCCACTGTGCTTTGGTGGTGGAGGGAGTGAAAGTTGAAGGTGGTGGATGGGGTGTCAATCAAGCAGGCTGTTTTGTCCTGGATGGTGTCGAGCTTCTTGAGTGTTGCTGGAGCTGCACCCATCCAGGTAAGTGGAGAGTATTCCATCACACTCCTGATGGTTAGATTCTCTCTTGTTTGAGATGGTCATTGCCTGGCACTTGTGTGGCACGAAAGTTACTTGCCACTTATCAGCCCAAGCCTGCATGTTGTCTAGGTCTTGCTGCAAATGGATACGGGCTGCTTCAGTATCTGAGAAGTCACGAATGGTGCTGAATATTGTGCAATCATTACCTACTTCCCCACTTCTGACCTTATGATGGAGGGAAGGTCATTGATGAAGCAGCTGAAGATGGTTGAAGCTAGGACACTACCCTGAGGAGTTCCTGCAACGATGTCCTGGGACTGAGATGGTTGACCTCCAACAACAACAACCATCTTCCTTTGCGCTAGGTACGACTCCAACCAACAGAGAGTTATTCCCTTGATTCCCTTTGACTCCAGTTTTACCAAGGCTCCTTGATGCCATACTCGGTCAAATGCTGCCTTGATATCAAGGGCAGTCACTCTCACCTCTGGAGTTCAGCAAATGTTTGGACAAAGGCTGTAATGAGGTCAGCAGCTGAGTGGCCCTGGTGGAACCCAAACTGAACGTCAGTGAGTAGGTTATTGCTGAGCAAGTATCGCTTGATAGCACTGTTAATGATCCCTTCCATCACTTAGCTGATAATCGGGAATAAACTGATAGGGTGGTAATTGGCTGGGTTGGATTTGTCCTGCTTTTTGTACACAGGACATATCTGGGCAATTTTCCACATTGCTGGGTAGATGCCAGTGTTGTAGCTGTACTGGAACAGCTTGGCTAGGGGCGTGGTTAGTTCTGGAGCACAAGTCTTCAGTACTATTGCCAGAATATTGTCAGAGCTCATAGCCTTTGCAGTATCCAGTGTCTTCAGTCATTTCTTGATATCAGGAGGAGGCTGAGATGGATCATCCACTCGGCACTTCTGCCTGAAGATGATTGCAAATGCTTCAGTCTTATCTTTCACACTGAAGTGCTGGGCTCCCCCATCGTAGAGGATGGGGATATTTGTGGGCCTCCTCCTCCTGTCAGTTGTTTAATTGTCCACCACCATTCATGACTGGATGTGGCAGGACTGCAGAGCTTAGATCTGATAGGTTAGTTGTGGGATCGCTTATCCCTGTCTATTGCATGCTGCTTCGGCTGTTTGGCATGCAAGTAGTCCTGTGTTGTAGTTTCACGAGGCTGATACCTCATTTTTAGGTATACCTGGTGCTGCTCCTGGCATGCCATCCTACACTCTTCATTCAGCTGGGGTTGTTCCTTCGGCTTGATGGTAATGGTAGAGTGTGGGATATGCCAGGCCATGAAGTTACAGATTGTGGTTGAACACAATTCTGCTGCTGCTGATGGCCCACAGCACCACATGGATGCTCAATTTTGAGTTGCTAGATCTGTTTGAAATCTATCCCATTTAGCACAATGTTGTCAGTGTGAAGACAGATCTTCGTCTCCACAAAGACTGTGCAGTGGTCACTCCTACCAATACTGATATGGACTGATATGCATCTGTGACAGGTAGATTGGTGAGGATGAGGTCATAGAAACATAGAAAATAGGAGCAGGAGTAGGCCATTTGGCCCTTCAAGCCTGCTCTGCCATTCATTATGATCATGGCTGATCATCCAACTCAGTAACCTGTTCCCGCTTTCGCCCCATACCCTTTGATCCCTTTAGACCCAAGAGCTATATCTAACTCCTTCTTGAAAACATACAATGTTTTTGCCTCAACTGCTTTCTGTGATAGCGAATTCCACAGGCTCACCACTCTCTGGGTGAAGAAATTTCTCCTCATCTCCGTCCTGAAAGGTTTACCCCGTATCCTTAGGCTATGACCCCTCATTCTGGACTCCCCCACTATCAGGAACATCCTTCCTGCATCTGCCCTGTCAAGTCCTCTTAGAATTTTATAGGTTTCTATGAGATCCTCCCCTCACTCTTCTGAACTCCAGCGAATATAATCCGAACCGACTCAATCTCTCCTCATACGTCAGTCCCGCCATCCCAGGAATCAGTCTGGTAAACCTTCGCTGCACTCCCTCTAGAGCAAGAACATCCTTCCTCAGATAAGGAGACCAAAACTGCACACAATATTCCTGGTGCGGCCTCACCAAGGTCCTGTATAATTGTAGCAAGACATTCCTGCTTCTGTACTCAAATCCTCTCGCTCTGAAGGCCAACTTACCATTTGCCTTTTTTTACCGCCTGTTGCACCTGCATGCTTACCTTCAGCGACTGGTGTACGAGAACATTCAGGTCTCGCTACATATTCCCCTCTCTCAGTTTATAGCTGTTCAGATAATAATCTGCCTTCCTGTTTTTACTACCAAAGTGGATAACCTCACATTTATCCACATTATACTGCATCTGCCATGCATTAGCCCACTCACTCAACTTGTCCAAATCACCCTGAAGCCTCTCTGCATCCTCCTCACAACTCACCCTCCCACTCAGTTTTGTGTCATCTGCAAATTTGGAGATATTACATTTAGTTCCCTCATCCTAATCATTAATGTATATTGTGAATAGCTGGGGTCCTCGCACCGATCCCTGCGGTACCCCACTAGTCACTGCCTGCAATTCGGAAAAAGACCCATTTATCCCTACTCTTTGTTTCCTGTCCACCAACCAATTTTCTATCCATCACAATACACTACCCCCAATCCCATGCGCTTTAATTTTACATGCTAATCTCTTATATGGGACTTTGTCCAAAGCCTTCTGAAAGTCCAAATAAACCACATCCACTGGCTCCCCCTCATCAACTCTACTAGTTACATCCTCGAAGAATTCTAGTAGATTTGTCAAGCATGATTTCCCTTTCGTAAAGATCAAGTAGGCTTTTCTCTCTTGCTGGCTCCCTCACCACCTGCTGCAGACTCAGTCTTGCAGTTATGTCATTTAGGACTCAGCCAGCACAGTCAGTAGTGGTGCTACCAAGCCACAGTTGGTAATGGACATTCCCCGCCCAGAGTACATTTTGTGCCCTTACTACCCTTGGTGCTTCTTCCAATTGGTGTTCCACATGGAGAAGTACTGATTCACCAGCCCAGGAGGGGCAGTAGGTGGTAATCAGCAGGAAGTATCCTTGAACATGTTTGACCTGATGCCATGAGACTTCATTGATTCTGGAGTCAATGTTGAGGACTCCGGGGGCAACTCCCTCCCACCTGTATACTACTGTGCAGCTACCTCTGGTGGGTCTGTCATGCTGGTGGTACAGGACATACCCAGGTATGGTGATGTTGGCATCTGGGACATTGTCTGCAAGGTATGATTCCATGAAAATGACTATGTCAGGCTGTTGCTCGACTAATCTGTGGGACAGCTCTCCCAATTTTGGCACAAGCTCACAGTAAGGAGGACTTTACAGGGTTGACAGGGCTGGGTTTGTCGTTGTCGGTTCTGGTGCCTAGGTCAACGCCAGGTGATCTGTCCAGTTTCATTCCTCTCCTTAGACTTTGTAGCTGTTTGATACAACTCAGTAGCTTGCTAGGCCTTTTCAGAGGGCAGTTGAGAGTCAACCACATTGTTTCGGGTCTGGAGTCACATGTAGGCCAGACCAGGTAAGGACAGCAGATTTCCTTCCCTAAAGGACATTAGTAAACCAATCAACAATGGTTCCATTGTCACCACTAGACTAGCCTTTTAATTCCAGATTAACTAATTGAATTCAAATTTCACCATCTGCCATTGTGGGATTCAAACCCACGTCCCCAGCACATTAGCCTGGGGCTCTGAGTTACTAATCTAGTTACATTACTACTACATCATTGTATATTGCGTGTTTGCTTTGTGTGCATGTGTTCGTATGCGAGAGTGAGAAAGAGAACATGCAAATGTAGCATCTGTATTCAAGGGAGACAGAAAGCAGGAAACTATAGACCAGTTAGCCTAACATCTGTCATAGGGAAATTGCTAGAATCTATTATCAAGGAGGTTATAGCAGGATATTTTTGTGAAAGGGAAATCGTGTTTAATTTATTAGAGTACTTCGAGGAAATAACAAAAAAGGTGGATAAAGGGGAACCTGTAGATGTGGTGTACTTAGTTTTCCAAAAGGCATTTGATAAGGTGCCATATCAAAGGTTACTACACAAAATAAGAGAACATGGTGTAGGGGATAACATATTAGCATGGCTAAAGGGCTGGTTCGCTAACAGGAAGCAGAGTGTAGGGATAAATGGGTCTTTTATGGGTTGGCACGCTGTAACTAGTGGCATGCCACAGTGATCTGTGCTGAGGCTTCAATTATTTACAATCTATATCAATGACTTGGCTGGTAGCTAAATTTGCCGATAGGACAACAAGATAGGAAGGAAAGAGGAGGTAAAGAGTCTACAAAAGGATATAGATAGGTTAAGTGAGTGGGCAAAAATTTGGCAGATGGGGTATAATATGGGAAAATGTGAACTTGTCCACTTTAGCAGGAAGAAAGAAAATCTGTATTTATTTAAATGGAAAGAGATTGCAGAACTCAGTGGTACAGAGGGATCTGGGTATCCTGGCACATAAATCACAAAAAATGAAGTCTTTATATTGTGCCTTTCATGACCACAGGACATCCTTAGACACTTTTTAGCCAATTAAGCACCTTTTGAAGTGTAGGACGTGCGACAGCCAATTTGCACACATCAAACTCCCACAAATAGTAATGTGATAATGACCCGATAATCTGCTTTTGTGATGTTGACTGAGGGATAAATATTTATTTATTTAGATATACAGCACTGAAACAGGCCCTTCGGCCCACCGAGTCTATGCCGACCATTATACTAATCCCACATTAATCCCATATTCCTACCCCATCCCCATCTTCCCTCAATTCTCCTACCACCTACCCATACTAGGGGCAATTTATAATGGCCAATTTACCTATCAACCTGCAAGTCTTTGGCTGTGGGAGGAAACTGGAGCACCCAGTGAAAACCCACGTGGACACAGGGAGAACTTGCAAACTCTGCACAGGCAGTACCCAGAATCGAACCCGGGTTGCTGGAGCTGTGAGGCTGGGGTGCTAACTACTGCGCCACTGTGCCGCCCTAATATTGGTCAGGGCACCAGGGATAACTCCCCTGCTCTTCTTCGAAATAGTGCTATGGGATCTTTTATGTCCACTTGAGAGGGCAGACGGAGCTTTGGTTTAATGTCTCACCCGAAAGACACCTCCGTGGAGTGTCAGCCTTGATTTTTGTGCTCAAGTCTTGGAGTGGGACTTGAACCCACATCATGCTGACTCAGAGGCGAGAGTGCTACCAATTGAATCACAGCAGATGACTTTGGTTTGCAATTCATCTAAATTTTTTGATTAGATTCGAGCCAATATCTCACTCCCAAATATTGTTCTGTTGGGCAGATTTTTGTCTTCAAGGCCTGGGTGGTAATCTTGTGGAGCAGATCACACATCCTTAACAGAACCCGCCATTGAAATCAAAGGAATGAAAATCAGGTGGGGTCTGTAAAGGGTATTTGATCTTCCTCATCAGTTTACTGCCTAGTGAAAACCTAGTCATACATATCAACTGTCAGAATTCCTCAGTCAGATTCTAACCTGTATCTCACTCCCCAGGTATTCACTAGTCTGTATAAAAATAAATTAATCCTTCAGTAAAATGACTGCCTGTAGCTCTCTCCCAAATTTTAATTCTACAGATTAATCACCTTAAACTCCTCCATTACATTGCAGCCTGTGTAGTACCCATTGCTAATCACTAATCTCTACTTCATACCTGAACAATATTAGTATGACTAAGTCATTTGACAAAAAAGTCAGAAGTGTCATTACCTTTTTCACAGTGACCACCATGGTAACCAGATGGACAGATGCACTGGCCTGTGATGGGTTCGCAAGCAGCACCATGCTTACAGTCACAGGAGTGAGCGCAGATTAATCCGTAAAATCCCACAGGGCAAGCTGAGAAAGAAGCCAGTAAAATACGGAGGTCAAAATGACTCTCAACTAACATTAAACAATTCTCAGTCCTGATTCTGCCATGTTACGTGAAGGAACACCACATATGTCTGACTCAATAAACTCGACATTATTACATAGACAACTCTATTTGGGAACAATTTTCTCTGTGCAATGAATTTCACTTATGTATTCCAATTGGACGGGAGTCTTGATCGCAGCAAGCTATTTGGGTCAAACAAAATTTATTTTGAGGATCAATGTACCGAAAGTGAAGGTGATTTTAAACTGTGAACCAATGATTCACTGCAATCTCCAAAGTTATTAATGAGGTGACTAACTGCTAACATCTGTTCACATTATGAAAGTGATGTGAATCTTAAAACACTTATTAAAAAAACAATTGTTATGGAACAGAACAGCAGTTGATCATTTCCCCATCAACAGACAGACTTAAGGCAGCCCTCGCCTCACCAGATCACCCTCTCAAAGTGATACCAAGTCACAACCAAGGCATTTCTAAGGCACATTACCAGGTTTCACGTCATCCTACTCAAAGCACATTGTTTGACTGTTGGCGAAGACTGTGTAAAAAATAGGTCAACTAACCATGTTCACACAAAGGGCCGTAGAAACCCTCCAAACACTGACAGCTGCCTGTAAGCCGATCACAAGTTCCATTATTCCAACACAAACAGTCCAGCTGGCAGTTGACTCCGTATTTCCCAGTTGGACACTCTGTGTCGCAAAAAAAAAATTCAAAACTCAGTTTTGAATATCTTTATTTGTTTTCCCCAGCAAAGAATTTTTTTTCTCTCAGCAGCATCACCCACCATCCTCAAGCTCCACCCAGCATCCCCTGCAGCACCCACTATTCTCAACCCTGCCCATCTTTCCTATTATCGCCTACCATCTCGAGTCCTGCTGACTATCCCCAGGACTGCCCACCATTCCCAGCCCTACCCACCATTCCCAGCACAACCCACCATTCCCAGCACAACCCACCAATGAACACTCCAATTTTTTTTCAAGTGCGCGGTAACTTAAAAGGGCGGACTTGTGCCCAGCCTGTGTGGGGACTTTTGAGTTACTGTGTGGCCGGGCAGCTCAGAAGGAACATAATTTCCCACCATTCCAGCGCCTGTCCTTGTCTGACAGCTGGGCTGGCAGCGGCTGCCATACCTCTGGTGTTGTCACTCTGTAATGGATGAAAAAGTGGAATGAAGTAATATGTGTAACATTTGTTCCACACCTCACAGTGCCTGTGGTCCATACCATTGTCCTTCTTTTCACATTTCGGGATAGACACCCCAACTCCTCACTGTAACGCTATTCCATTCCTCCCTCCCCACTGTAACATTCTCTGAAATAAACCTCACTCCTCATTACAATACTCTCTAATATGCACCACTCCCCTCTATATAACTCTCTGATTTACATCATAGTCCTGCTGTATAACATGTTACAATATACCCCCAGCACACCCTCATCTTAGTGCTCAGTGATATATCCCCTATCTCCTGCTATAACATTCTGCATTATTTCTCATGCTCCCTTGTTATAACACTCCAAATTTACCACGGACTGCATTAAAACACGTTGTTGAGAACTCCTGTTATTACAGAACCAGATAGAAACATTTACTGTGTATTTCTTCCAAAAAAAAAGGCTTGTATTTATTGATCCAACTCTGTTTGACATAGTTGCATAGTTAGAGTAGCTAGAATCTATTGACTTTCATTCAGTGTCCTAATTAAGTATTTTAAGGATCTAGAAACTCAAACAAGAAGTGCATCTTTAACTAGTGAACAAACCTTTCTCGCAATGGGTACCAGTCCATCCAAGCCCACAAGAGCACGTCCCATCTTCTGGGGTACAGATACCATTATTCTGACAGGCACAAACCTCCAAACAGCCTAGTCCAAATCTTCCTTTTGGACACACTGAACCAAAACAACAATTTAAACAAGTCAATCAGAAACAGTTACTCTTAAGCTACCTAAATTCAGAATTATAATGATCAAATTGCCTATGTATAACTTTTTGGCAATATATAAATAAATCTGTTTTAAAGGCCTTGCACTGTGCAGGGTCAACAAAATTAATCATTGCAGGTTAAAGTTTAGAACTTCTTTCAATTCGGAAATATCAAAAACTACAATTGTATTGTAAATCCTTCTTGATTCTGTATTAGAATAAATCACTTGGCAGTACCTTTCTGGCAGGCAGAACCCATTGTACCAGACCGACACTGGCATTTTCCTGTCACAGGATCACATCGACCTCCTTCACCACAGGGACATAGCATCATACAGTCTTTCCCATAATAGCCTTCTGGACAAGCTGGATAGGAGAAATATTTCTTGATGCAAGCGCATGTTGTGAAGTTTGGAAGTCAATATATTAATGTGAACATAAGCATATTCACCCACATAATCAGAACGGAGAGAGTGAGCTGTTGAACCAATGCTGGAAACAATAGGGTACATATTTGGTCAGGCTCTGCTCCCAGATCAGAGGTCGCTTGGTGACTTAATATTGTGGCATGCAATGCTAACCAGTAAGACCCCTCATCAGGAGCAGAGCCTCACAACATTTACACAAATCTGTTCAAATGTTTAAGATTTTGTAATCCCCTTTGTTAAGGAAAAATAAACTTGTATTTATAGAGTGCCTTTCATGACCTCAGGACATCCCAAAGAGCTTCACAGCCAATGTATATTCACTGTTGTAACGTGGGCAAATGCAGCAGCCAATTTGTGAACAGCAAAAGGTTTCACAAACAGCAATTAGATAAATGACCAGTCAATCTGTTTAAATGATATTGGTTGAGGGATATATATATTGGTCAGGACACTGGGAGTACTTCCCTGCTCCTCTTCGAACAGTGCCTTGTGATCTTTAATGTCCTCCTGAGAGGGCAGGTTAATGTCTCAACCAAAAGATAGCACCTCTAACTATGCAGCACTCTCTCAGTATTGCACGGGTGTTAGGGCAGATTATGTCCCGAAGTGCTGAAGGTTTGAACCTTCTGACTCAGAGGCAAAAGTTCTACCACTGAGCCAGAAGTGACACAGGTGTTAAGAAAACAGACAGGTAAGGTGATAGAAGATGCTGTCAGGAGTAGGGTTTGAGGAGTTTTTTTGAAGGTATGTGATGGATGTAGAAAGGGCTCAGGAGGAGAATTCTAGTCAGTGGAGCATGATGCCTGAAGAACAACTACTGATGGGTTGGTAGGGAGGAAGGGAAGTGCATAACTAGTCTAAAATAAAACATTGGGATTGATGTTTTATTTGAGTGTGATGACCTGCATGACGGATGCTGGTCATTCTGCTTATAACTATTATATCAAAGACCAACTTTCATTTTGAGCTCATTCTTTAACACAAAGCACTCTAAAAGTCATAGAGTTATACAGCACAGAAACAGGTCCTTCGGCCCAACATGTGTGTGCCAGCCATCAAGCACCTAACTATTCTAATCCCTTTTTCCAGCACTTGGCCTGTAGCCTTGTATGCTACGGCGTTTCAAGTGCTCGTCTAAATACTTCTTAAATGTTGTGAGGGTTCCTGCCTCGATCACATCTTCAGGCATGTGTTCCAGATTCCAAACACCTTCTGGGTGAATTTTTTTTTCCTCAAATCCCCTCTAAACCTCCTGCCCCTACCTTAAATCTATGCCCCCTGTTTATTGACCCCTCCGCTAAGGGAAAAAGTTTCTTCCTATCTAACCTATCAAAGCCCCTCATAATTTTGTATACCTCAATCACATCTCCCCACAGTCTTCTCTGCTGTAAGGAAAAGAACCCTAGCCTTTTCAGTCTCTCTTCATAGCTGGAATGCTGCAGCCCAGGCAACATCCTGGTGAATCTCCTCTGCACCCTCTCCAGTGCAATCACATCCTTCCTATAGTGTGGTGACCAGAACTGTACACAGTACTCCAGCTGCGGCCTAACTAGCGTTTTATACAGCTCCATCATAACCTCCCTGCTCTTATATTCTATGCCTCGGCTAATAAAGGCAAGCATCACATATGCCTTCCTAACCACCTTATCTACCTGCGCTGCTGCCTTCAGTGATCTATGGACAAGTACACCAAGGTCCCTCTGACCCTCTGTACTTCCTAGGGTCCTACCATCCATTGTATATTCCCTTGCCTTGTTAGTCCTCCCAAAATGCATCACCTCACACTTTTCAGGATTAAATTCCATTTGCCACAACTCCCATCGATATTGTCCTGTAATCTAAGGCTTTCCTCCTCATTATTTACGACACCACCAATTTTTGTGTCATCTGCGAACTTACTGATCATACCTCCTATATTCACGTCTAAATCATTGATGCACACTACAAACAGCAAGGGTCCCGGCACCGATCCCTGCAATACACCATTGGTCAGAGGCTTCCACTCACAAAAACAACCCTCGACCATTACCCCCTGCCTCTTGCCACTAAGCCAACTTTGGATCCAAAATGCCAAATTATTCTGGATCCCAGGGGCTCTTACTTTCTTAACCAATCTCCCATGCGGGACCTTATCAAAAGTCTTACTGAAGTCCATGTAGACTACATCAACTGCTTTACCCTCATCTACACATTTAGTCACTGCCTCACAAAATGCAATCAAATTAGTTAGACACGATCTCCCCCGACAAATCCATGCTGACTATCCCTGATTAATCCCTGCCTCTCCAAGTGGAAATTAATCCTGTCCCTCAGAATTTTTTCCAATAGTTTCCCAATCACTGATGTTAGACTCACTGGCCTGTAATTACCTGGTTTATCCCTGCTACCCTTCTTGAATAATGGTACTACATTCGCTGTCCTCCAATCCTCCAGTACCTCTCCTGTAGCCAGAGAGGATTTGAAAATTTGTGTCAGAGCCTCTGCAATCTCCTCCTTTGCCTCACATAACAGCCTGGGATACATCTCATCTGGGCCTGGGGATTTATCCACTTTTAAGCCCAATAAAACAGCTAATACTTCCTCCCTTTCAATGCTAATATGTTCATGTATATCACAATCCCCCTCCCTGATCTCTACACCTACATCGTCCTTCTCCATAGTGAACACAGATGAAAAGCAATCATTTAAAACCTCACCCATGTCCTCTGGCTCCACACACAGATTGCCACTTTGGTCCCTAATGGGCCCACTCTTTCCCTGGTTATCCTCTTGCCCTTAATATACTTATAAAACGCCTTAGGATTTTCCTTTATCTTGCCCGCCAGTGTTTTTTCATGTCCCCTCTTCGCTCTCCTAATTACTTTAAGTACCCCCCTACACTTTCTAAACTCCTCTAGGGCCTCTGCTGTTTCAGCACTCTGAATCTGCCATAAGCCTCCTTTTTTTTTCCTGATCCAATCCTCTATATCCCTTGACATCCAGGGTTCCCTGGACTTGTTGGTCCTACCCTTCATCTTAATGGGTACATGTTGGCTCTGAACTCTCACTATTTCCTCTTTGAATGACTCCCACTGGTCTGATGTAGACTTTCCTACAAGTAGCTACTCCCAGTCCACTTTAGCCAGATCCTGTTTTATCATCTTAAAATCGGCCTTCCTCCAATTCCGTACCTTTATTTCCAGTCCACCTTTGTCCTTTTTCATAACTACCTTAAATCTTAGAGTTATGGTCATTATCCCCAAAATGCTCCCCCACTGACACTTCAACCACTTGTCCGGCTTCATTCCCTAGGTCCAGTACTGCCCCTTCTCTTGTAGGACTTTCTATGTACTGGCTCAAAAAGCTCTCCTGTATGCATTTTAAGAATTCCGCCCCTTTAAGCCTTTTGCACTAAGACTATCCCAGTTGATATTGGGGAAGTTGAAATTCCCTACTATTATTACCCTATTATTTTTAAACCTCTCTGAGATTTGCCTACATATCTGCTCCTCTATCTCTCCCTGACTGTTTGGAGGTCTGTAATACACTCCCAGCCAAGTGATTGCCCCCTTTTTGTTTTTAAGTTCTACCCATATGGCCTCATTTGAGAAACCTTCTAAGATATCTAAGGTATCTAAGATACCTTCTAAGAGGAGATTTATCAGGATGCTGCATGGACTGGAGGGCATGTCCTACGAAGAAAGATTGAGGGAGCTAGGGCTTTTCTCATTGGAGCGAAGAAGGATGAGAGGTGATTTGATAGAGGGATACAAGATGATGAGAGGCATAGATAGAGTGGATAGTCAGAGACTTTTTCCCAGGGTGGAAAGGGCTATCACCAGGGGGCATAATTTTAGGGTGATTGGAGGAAGGTTTCGGGGAGATGTCAGAGGTAGGTTCTTTACACAGAGAGTGGTGGGTGTGTGGAATGCGCTGCCAGCGGTGGTAGTAGAAGCAGATACATTAGGGGCATTTAAGCGACTCTTGGATAGGTACATGGATGATAGTAGAATGAAGGGTAGGTAGTTACTTAGATCTTAGAGTAGGTTAAAGGTTCGGCACAACATCGTGGGCCGAAGGGCCTGTACTGTGCTGTACTGTTCTATGTTCTATGTTCTATGTTCTATATCATCCTTCCTTACTGCAGTAATTGACTCCTTGATCAACAGTGCAATGTCACCTCCTCTTTTACCCCCTCCCCTGTCACGCCTGAAGATTCTATACCCTGGAATACTGAGCTGCCAGTCCTGCCCTTCCCTCAACCATGTCTCTGTGATAGCAATAATATCATCATCCCATGTGCTAATCAACAACCTCAATTCATCTGCCTTACTCGTAAGACTCCTTGCATTAAAATTGATGCAACCCAGCCAGTATCTGAAAAAGTGTTTCACTGCTGGCTACAATGAAATTGAATAATACAGATATCTCATATATATTATGCAGATACCACTGTAGGAATGTTTCTGAAATGGTAACGATAAAATAGAGAGTTTATACCCTACATTTTACAATGTTTATTCATGTCATCATTGGACTATTGCACAGGGTTAGAAAGCTATGATATAAATGCACAGATGAAAAATCTTAATATTTCATTCTTTCTCCTATATTTATAGTAATCTCATGTGGTCTCAAAATGACGCTGATAATGGACAAACATATGAAGCAAGAACATAACTGCATCTTTTACACACAAATTCCAAATAATGTCCCATTGGTGTATTCATAGCTGTTCTTCTGAAGTTAGGATTAAGGCACATTGTTGAGACAATATATAAAGAAAAATTTACCGTGCATATAGCCTAAATTATAACTGACCTGGAACTACCTGATGGAGTCAGCATAGAGGGAATTTTATCCAGTGTGCAATCTGTGCTATACCTGATCTTAGATTGCTTGATGCTAGCAATGAATACCCTAAGTAAAATCATTGCATATCCTAACCCAGTCATCATCCTAAAAAGTACAAATTTCACACAAATATTTTCATGTTTTCATCATCGCATGATTATTTACAAAAATAATGTTCTTGGTAAATTTCTGGCATATTATATTCTCACTGGTGATTCCGATTGGAAGGTTGGGACAAGTGTAACTTACTGATCGTGCAGTCAGCTCCAATAAATCCAGGAGGACAGCTGCAGGTTCCAGTCACAGTGTCACACTGACCCTCATTCTGACACTTGCAGCTCTCTCGACAGTAGGGTCCATAGGTTCCCTCTGGACATTCTGAAAGACAAGTCCACGCTCTCTTACTCAAGACATCCCATCTCATTTTACTGGGAGACACCCACTGCACAGATTACTAACATTTATGCTCAATCTTGTATGACCCTGGGTGTAATTCAAAGGCCCATCAATATTTTAAACACAGATTCAATCAATCCCCTGCTGGAAGCGGTCATTTTATCAGCAATTATCTCACAATTTCATTCGTAATACCTCGAGTCTCTGAGATTACAGGAGATTATATTCCCATCACATACACAATACAACTTCACACGATCCATTTTTGCTCGCACAAAAAAAGCAGATTAGTTTGCCCACAACAGCCTGCTAAGCACACTGTAAAATAAACACTTTTGTAGAATAGTTATTTCTATATATTTTGTCTTTCTGTTTAGGAGAACAATAAATTTAACCTTTGTTAAGACAGTGGGAATCTGAAATGTCTCTTTAACTGGCTGTATTGTACACAAAAATTAGGACTGATAGCTTTATGACAAAGGGTGTATAACAGAGATTATTATAAAGGAGAGCCTTATACTGATGATGGCCGGAATCTTGTTCAGCTGTTGCTGAGGTCGGCTGCAGGTGAAGGAAGCGACACGCCGGCTGCATGTCAGTGAGCCGCCGCAATCCTCAGTGCGGCGGCACATTTGAATGGACGGGGCGGCCCACTGGCACCCTCCCACCCCCCGATCACGTGGAGTGGGTGGGGGGGGCAGCCCATCCATCACTGGCATTGCGTCAGCTGTCTGTGTGCAGGTACTGACGCCATTTTTAAAGGGCTTGGAGCCCTTCTGGGATTTTTAAAGAAATCACTAAACATTTTTGAAAATAATTGAAACCTGTATGTTTGGACCTCTCCCACCACCACACCACCAATACCCACAATATTAAATATTTTCCCTCTCCACCCCAAAATACTTGCGTTTTCCAAATGACCTTTCCCCCTTCAAAGTGCACAACTTTACCCCTTCCCACCATCCCCTCCACAATGAGGGACCTTTATCACTGCTCTCCCCACTCCCACACGGGAAAGATTACCTATTCCCCCTCCCAACCAATGTGGTGCCTCGATTCCCCAGAGGGGGATCGGAAGGTGCGGGAGTGCCAGCCAGTGCCATGAAGATCCCAACAGGACCAGAGGCGGCGGTGGACTTGCAATTAAGGCAGGTACTTAAATTTATTCAAATATGTAAATGCTGGGCCTATCGCCAAGCAGCGGGGGGGGGGGGGCCGCCAAAAGGCCTCTCCACCTCCGTGAAGATCGGGCTGGGCCCTCACCGTATCAGGGTGGGGGGCAGGCCTCCTCCGCAGCAATCTTCAGGCTTCCCCCGCCACGGAACCCGACTCCTGAAGGGGGGGGGGGGAACTAAATTCAGCCCAATAACGGCACAACAGAATGATATAACTGTGCAGTTAATATTGAGGATCAGTGTACGAACAACAAACCATTACAGCTGAGAACCCTATACTGATGGTAGGTGAACAAAAAGTGTTGTCATTGCAAATGGTGTAATAGAGGTATGATACAACAAATTTTATATCAATATAGGTTACTGAATGGAGGATCATTTTATTTCAAGTTGGTAATACTTTTGAGAAAAGTAAATTGTGAAGTATCAGAGCTATAAATAATTCAAATACCCTTTGGGTGCATTATTATAAAATTGAATGCCCCAACTTTCACTTTTAATGACTTTGCAACCTGATTTTTATTAACTATAGAAAAAACAGAATCTGTTAAAAGATATGATACAGAAACTGGGAGATAACCACTAACCAGAGACACGTCAAGAAAAATCAATGAATACATACGGAGGTCACAGCGGGTACCATAGTAGCCAGGTAGACAGGTGCATTCCCCAGTGACAGGGTGACACTCCTCATTCACTCCTGAGCATTGACACACCTGGTTGCAGTTCTGTCCATAGGTACCTAGGGGACAATCTGGAAGGATGAGAGAAGAAAAGTCAGAAAATGGAAATGTTGCCACCTGTTTTAATTCCTGAATGACACCAACATTAGTACTGTGACAAAAGGAACAATTCAGTCCTGTCTGATATTGACTCAGTATCATCATCCTGTAAACATTAAGCACATACTCAGTGAATGAGAAGAGTTCACTCCTGGTCAGTATTAAGTCATCAAGTCCATCACATTGTAGCCAGAGGCAGGGGTGAGTTAAGGATCCTCTACATAGCAGCGAGCCATGGTTGTGCTGATAAGAATCTTTAAATATACAGACATCCTACCGCCTTTTCGGTGTGTGGGAAAATACAAGGCTGGGCTTGAATCTCAAATTGCATATAAGATATAGTCCAAGCTTGAGAGGTGGTAAAAGCTCTCTATACACAAGCAATCAGAGCTTGGGCGGATGTGAATTCAATAACTTTGCATCTATTGTGAATTATTATTACTTCAAAAGATATGGAAGATCATTTAATATGAATCCAAAGACACAATCTGTGCTCTGACACACAATGAACTAGGAAAACTCTAAAATTCAGTTATGGACCATTATAGATTTGACAAGGTAAACATTCATTTTGACCATCTTTATACTTACAAAGCCAATGAAATTTTGGTATCACATTTAAGGTCTACCCCAGTAGTCCAGAGAAATTAGCACAATAGAGCTTCTATGACGTGGACAATAATGTGTGAACAAAGATGTATCAAACCTGAATGTATCTCACACCCCTAAGGCCAGTCCTTCCCTTTGAGAGAAGCTGGTTTTCATTTCTTCTTCCCTCTCATTTTCCCATTTTCCCCCATCCTTTCTTTCAGGTTTTAAACAAGCCACACAGCCATTCCTCAGCCTGACAGAGACAGGGGATAGAAATTTGTCTAGGATAGTGGCATAAAACGGATGGTATTGGGTTGGCTGGTCTTTATACACAGTATCTGATTCTCAGTTCTATTGCAGTCACTGGAATTAAATATCAGGCACTGTGTATAACAGCTGGCCCAACTCTCTCATCTTTTAATGTTAAACACTTCTATCGCATCGCCCTGTTAACCACTGTTTCTATGAGAAAAGGCCCAATCTTTTAATTCTTTATGTTTACATTTCCTTACATCAGGTAGCATCCTAACGAAATAAAAACAGAAAACATTGGAAATATTTCTGTGTATTTTCAGTTTATTTTTGCATCTTAATGAATCTGTCACCTCTCTAAAGCCTCAATATCATTCCTGTAATGTGGAGTCCATTACTGTAGTCAGTAAACTAACTAAGGTCTTATAATTGGCTGGTTTAGGGAAGATAATATGTAAGTTGGCTTGTTCTCTGTTTCAGCCTCTCTACCTGTAAAAAAAAAATCTGCTGTCAAAAGAACAGCTATTCTTTGGATTGTAAAAGGATGAGACACACTTTTCTAATGCTCTGAAAGTGCTATAATTAAATCTGAAATTAAGCAAGAACGAAAATGTATTAAATGTATTTGCTCACTTGTATAACTCAATGATTCTTAAAATGTCATTGACTGAAAATGCTTGAGGGGAATAATACGTTATCAGTTCATGTTGGTCCTTATTATTAGAGGGAGAGAGAAAAAGATGAGGTGGCCATTTTCAGTATCGGAAAACACAAGACATGTCACTGCCTTCCTTATGCATCGCATAAATGCACCATTGTTCAAGAAGTTAAATCCGGAACATTCTGCTGCCTCCTTACTTTCTTCACAACCATTGCCAGTGAATCCATCAGGACAGCCACATTCCCCAGTCACATGGTTACAGGCAATGCCAGGATGGCACTCACAGCTCTGGGCACAGTTCTCGCCATAGTAACCAGGCAAGCATGCTGCAAGAGAAACAAAGAAATATCAAGCTCTGTTCAAAGTATCTCAATTGAATCAGAGTTTTATATATATATATATATTAATGTCTGTTTTTGTGAATTTATGCTTCTTGTGATGAGAGACATTACCTTGGAAAATGAAATAATTTCATTTCAGGCTCTTAACTGCCAGCACTTTCATATCTCCTTGCAGAAATGAGCCACCCTCAATAGAAGGTAGAACATAGAGGGGAGGAGAGACAGTGCAGGTAGAAATACACTAAATGTTCTGTGCATCAAACCACAACGCATTTAATCCTTTCACTCCCTCTGTGTCCTATACTAATTCGCTTGTTTATTCTAAACCTTGTACATAAATTCAATGACTGGCTCTCCCACTCAATGGATCCTCAGGCTTTCACTCACGTTTCTCACATCTCTTCCCCCGCCATCCTTGGGCACACTGACAAGCTGCAGTCTCGTGGTGGCAGGAAATGGCATTTTCACAGTCACATCTCTCCTCACAATGCTCTCCATAATAATCGGCTGGGCAACCTAGAAGGGCAAACCAGACACTGAAATAAATGGTTATTCATTATACAGTGGAGAGGTGAAAATGCTCTGTTAATATCAACATCGCACATTAACTCATCGAGGATTGAACGCCTGCTGCAGTTGCCGAAACTGAGTGTCGTGTTGGCAATATCACATCTCCATAAGCATACTTCTGACACATTGCTAACGCTCAAAGTATTAAAGCAGAAATTGACACAAACAAAAAAAAAAAAATCTGAGGATGAAAATTCTGAAGTCAATAGGCTGGAGCTTCAAAACCTAGTGGAACTTGGAGAAAAGCGATGTGCAGGACTTTGTGGAGGATAGGACATGAGCTGCAGCGTTTGAATGAATTGAAGCCTGTGGATGTGCCAAGCTGGAAGCCTGTCAGAGAAATTGAATCCCAAATGAATCAAAGCACAGATTAAGCTGTCAGGAGCTGGTACAGGAGGATATTGATGGAGTAGCTGGTGGAATTGATAGTAGAGACAGATCTGGTAATGGTAGACAGGCAGAATGGTACATTTGCATTTACAGTCTGTGCTACTGAGGTCATGAAGGTGGCTGTTACACTGGATGTGCATGGGAGACCATTCAGGATCTGAGAAGGACAAGACCAGCGAAGGTTGAGGCAAGATGATTGTGGAAAAGGTTGGCGGAGTATCAATCAGAGGTGGCAGACCAGAATTTGAGAGACTACTTGTGAGTGAGGAGAAGTGACACAGGAGGGATTCGCATTGGGCAGAGATATCTTTGAAAGAGTGTAAAGATGAAGAACTGGTCAGAGGGAGCCCTGTCCATGACGGAGACCTCTGAGGACTTGAGGCTACATATGGTGACTAGTTTAAGGGAGAGACCACATGAGTGGGTGAAGCAGTCAACATGGTGGTGTGCAAGTTTGAGTGAGTAATCACAGATGATGGAGACGGGTAGAGACGGAAAAGGATGAATTGAGAGGAAGATTAAAATCAATGTGGAGTAGGAATTGCTCGATACAAAGGTCAGACAGGAGATAGGAGATTTTGTTGATGAAGGTCCCTGGGGGTCTAGGGAGGCTGCAGATGAGGAGGATCTTAAAGGAGAGGTAAGAGAGATTAATCTGCTCTCTGGTGGCAGTGATTGAGTGATTAATATTATCCTTACTCCTGTTCAAAACATCCATCTGAACGAAGAGGGGGGCTTTTGGTTTAATGTCTCATTCAAAAAATCAGATAGTAAAGATATCACCACATATGAATAGCCACAGACAGCATAACCAGAGGCAATGAGAAATCCATACAATTTCTTCTTAGTTCCCAAAAGAAATCAAGGTCAAACCCTCTGATATTAATCCAAAAGTACAATCCATACTATTGCAAGCTGATGAGTTACTTTCCACAGGGAACACTTTAGTCATTCTATCAGCATCCTAAACAAACAGGAAACCAGAGGGTGACCAGCTAAAAGAAAGACTTGAATTTTTATAGTGCCCTTCATGATCACAGTAAGAAAGACTTGAAAACAAACCAGTACATTTGTAAACAAACCACTAGCTTTGATGGGGATCTACTCTACATGTCTACTACTCTTGAAACTGATGACATTTTTAAAATCTTGAACCTAACATAAATATTTATGGGTCTGACATTTACTTACGTGTCTGACATTTTTCTCCAATCCAGCCCGGTCTACAAATGCACTGTCCGGTCTGTCGATCACACCTTCCTCCATTACTGCAGCTGCAGTATTGCTGACATCCTTCTCCATACCGCCCATCTTCACACTCTAAACAGAAGCACACACATTGGTTGATAATCACTGATCCTTACAGTAAATAATAGTCTTGCATTTTTTTTTCTATAAATTTATTTCTGGTCACATGCTTACCAAGCTCGCAAGCTATACCAGTCCATCCTTTGGGGCAAGTACACGATCCACTCACATGGTCACACTCGGCTGTGTTCCTGCAGATGCAGTGCTGTAAGCAGTTCAGTCCATAGGACCCGGCAGGGCATCCTGTGGGGAAACAAAACAAGATAGAAAATATGGTAAAGTGGAAAATTAGGGCAATATGCTACCTCTACATTTTATCAAATAATATTGGGGCAATTTTGTAGCAGTGAGGATTCAAATCCAAGAAACTGGATAGGAGATAGGAGAGTGGGCCGGCACGGACTCAATGGGCCATTATAGCACTATGGGGAGAATTCTATGCTGGCAGCAGGGGGTCTTGACGTTGGGAGAAATTGCCACCAAGATCCCCATGACACCTCTTTTTCGGAAGGCCCACCGAATTTCATGCCAATCTGGCACTTAAGTGGACACTGGCAGGCCTTCCATAGGATTTAGGACCCCATCACCAGAAGTCCTGCCCTTACAGAGCTGCTGTCCAATCAGAGGCTGGCAGCTGCCGTGCCTCTGCGGAGGCAATGGCTACTGACGGAGGTGACCGTCCTGGAGGCCAAGGAGTGTTGCTGGAGCCAGGTCTCATGTAGGTCAGGACAGGAGGGGTCTCACGGGATGGGTTTCAGAGGGTCGGCAGCAAGGGCCTGCTAGGGGCCACCCCCCCTTCCCGATACTGGGTCCCTTGTTCAGGCAGTAAGTGCCTTTGAATGAGGGACACCGCCCTCCACCCTACCCGCCCACAGAGCTGGGAAGCAGCCCACACAGTTTTTCCTACCATGCTTCCCAGGTGGCGACAGGGCCGTCCTACGCATGGGTAATTGCAGCTGCGGTGTGAAGAGGCCCTTAATTGGGGGTTAATTGCCCAGTCAAGGGTCTCAATTGGCAGCGGGGTAGGAAAGCCTTTCACAGGCCTTCCCACCCCATACTAAATTTTGCCAGAGGCGGGTTGGTGGCAGGAACCTCCTCCATCACCTTCCACCACCATTCCACCCCCATTGCATGCTCTCCCCGCCTCCAAACCTGTCGCGGGGAAGAGCATAAAATTCCACCCTATGATTCTAGGAAGAAAGTTTCCTCAGAACAACCAATTTTTACAAGTCCAATTGAGTCTGAGGCAATCACAATCTTCATCCTGATGGACTCAAATTCGAACGACAAAACTGCCAATAATTCACCACCAATTGCCACAGATGATAGTTTTTACTGAGAGCCCACAACGGTGACTGATGCGCAGAAGGGAAATGCTGCACTGCTGCAGTCAAGGGGTGACTCTTTCAAGTTTGAGTTAAGAAATAATCTTAGCTTGCAACTGGCATTCACCAAGATTCCTGACCTGTGCTGGACTTTTGTCAATTTTTTGTTTGAAGTTCAATGAAAAGCACGTTAAAATACTCTGTCATAGTCCCCCTTCCGTCCAGTGCACCAGTCTGATGCCAGTCAATCACTAACCACTGATTTTATGTTTGATTCCGATGGGAGTTGGTGAGGGAGGTGCTCAGAGCAACAATAGAGTAGCAGTGCATCCAGGGGAAGTGTGTGACACTATATGGAACCTGGAGTTATGAATCAGACAGAGCCACTCAACTCCTTGAATAGCTACACTTGGGCTAATGTACACACATCATATCAAAATAAGATCCCACTCTTTCCATCCCGTTAACAGTTACTTACGTTGTTGACATGCAGTTCCTGTCCATCCGGGAGTGCACAGGCACTGGCCAGTCACATGATCACATGCTGCATTATTGGAGCAGTTACAGACCTGGCTGCAACCCTCACCGTACCGCTGTCCCCGACATGCTGGAAAAATATAAATCCAGAGCTGAGAGCAGCATTCATTCACTTCTGGACCAAACAAACTACACAATGTGTTGCAAGCGATGCAATTCTGCAACAAAATTTGTCGTTTAAACCCATCATTTCACATTAAACAGCTGCAATTGCTTTTGGTAAAATGTATGTTGGTCCCGTCCCTCAATCTTTGCAATGTGGACATTCCTATTAATTAGACACAAAGCTCACAAGTCACCAGAGTCCTTTATAAGAACCTCTGTCAACATTACAACAAATGCTGAATTTATTATAACCACTGACCATCAACATTGATTACAACATTCAGAGTTTATCTATTATATCATATTCACTGTGTGGAGTGTGTATTGCATTGCAAACTCACTGGAAGTACCTGCAATACCTGGTTTCCCTGTAGACAGCACTGTGATAGGGATTTTCAATGTTAATGGTGGCACACTATGTGATGCACATTGGCTGCTATTTTATGGTGATAGTGGCGATTTCCGTCAAATATTTTAGTGCTGAAAAGCTTGGAGGTTGCCAAGATGGGGTCTGAAGCTGCAATGCCTGGTTAGCCCACAATTGGCAC